>NW_012115055.1:5058846-5100351 GCF_000951035.1 Colobus angolensis palliatus | reverse complement strand
TGGTCTCGATCTCCTGACCTCGTGATCCACCCGCCTTGGCCTCCCAAAGTGCTGGGATTACAGGCTTGAGCCACCGCGCCCGGCCTCCAAATTTCAACTTTTATTGCATCTCATTGTTTTCAGTTTTCTCCCCAATTTGAGAAAACCTGAAATAATAACTCCTTCAATTTTTTTTTCCCTCCGGTTCTAACTGCTATTGTGGCCTGATGCTAAAAATGTTTTATCTTAAAGTTCTAAAGGAAATATCTTCTTTCAATATAACATTCTGTGCCTTTGACTTTAATGAAACAAAAAAGCTTCACTTAGAACCCAGGACACACTCTTCCTATGTTTGACTAATTCAAATATCATTTTTATTAGTTTTGAGTTCCAGGTTATCTAAATGAACTCCCCATAGGGAAAGAAAGGCAATCTCACTGCAGAAGGTCTTTTTTTCTTTTTTCTTTTTTTGTCTTTTTGTAACAGATCTAACAAACAGATTTTATGTTTTGTTGAAATAATTTCTATGTCATTTTTACTAAGTTTTAATTTACCTAGGAAAACTTAAATTGTAATGTAAAAACAAATAATTAAAAACTTTAAAAAATTAAGCTTTTTATATCCATGCAACCTTCTGTATTGCTTTTAGAGTCCTGTGCTATCATATTACAGTACTTTGTCTCCTGGGTCTAAAAAGGACACCAAGCACTGCAAAATCAAGCTCTCACAGCAGTTAAAGCCTTCATCAGAAGCAAGAGATGATGACAATCAAAATAAACTGCCTTTGTGAGACACAGAGCTAGAAATTAAAACTGTTGAACCCCCTGTAGACCCAGATACTATTGCAGAAGAGGTAGTCACATGAGATTGTAAGAGCCTATTTTGAGAGATAAAAATAATTCAGTTTCTCTATAAATTTAACATTAATATCAAATGAACACTGATGCATGACCAGCATATAGGCCCCTGAGTCAGATTAGCAAGCCTTTCCTGGAGCTTTAACCAAATCTTTAAAAAAAAAAAGTGTGCAATTTTATAAAAAGATTTGTGGAAATTATATCTTAGTGTCAAGATAATTAAAACTAAATAGATTTGTTTATAACATTTGAAAGACAGATTTAACTGGTCTCACGCTGTTTTTATTAGGGCTTATTGCTTGGGAGATTAACTCTCCTCTCTCAAAGAATAAAGATTTTTGCTTTTTAGAGGAAAATCTTTGAGTTTTTATTGGGTAAATGAATGACTTATTTAACAGCGACCTGTGATCCTATTCTGTGATGTCAAGTGTTTTAAACTTTTATGTTTGATGAGCTTTCTAAAATCATATGCTAAATTCTGTTCTATTGGCCACATTAATTTTTTGATAGTCGGTCCTTTGAAGTCCAAAAATAAATTTTTGGCTTCTTTGATGTAATAAAATCATATAGGAAGCATTGTCAAATATAAAATAATGTTTAACCATCTTTGCATTATATTTATATAAATGTGTTAGTAGCATTTATTGCAAGATTATATGAGATTCCTGTGACTCTAATATGTCTTAGTATATGTTATCAATAGTAATTACAATTATTATGTAAAATAGTTGTATGACACAGAGTAACTAAATTTCCTTGTCAATTGTATCTTTAACTATAGGTGTTCTAAGACATTTTACTTTAATCCTTTAATAAGGCAGTTTATAATCAGCTATAGAACTCTAGGGAGCACCGTTAAATATAGGTTTCTGATAATTTTAGAGATTGTAACATTGGAATAGACAGAATATTTTCCAGGGCTCTCATGGAGAGCTGATGTATTCATGAGGATTTTTGATCCAATATTGAGCAGAACAGGAGTCCATTGCAGACACTGAACTAACAAAAGAGTAAAATAATGTTGGGGAAACCAGCCCCACACCACCCAGCGGGTACCCTGAGTCTGGCGGAGACAAAGGAGTTAGAAAGAGACAGAATAAGCATTTAAAAGATGGGTCCAGGAAACCAGAGAATCAGAGGCTTGCTGATGGCCCAGAGCTCTCAGGATCCCCCCAGTTTATTGGTTTACAAGCTCTTTGTTCTTAGGGCAGATAGGAGGAGGAAGGGATGAGAAAAAGGATTAATCAGTGAAGGAGAACTCATGAGTCATTCAATAAGATGTATAGCAGTGGCAAGTTCTGTGAATTTCCTTGAGCAAAGGCGTGTGTCTAATTTACTTAAGATCTTAAACTTAGCGGGACTGAAATGGGTAGGAGTGGGTTTCAGGAGGAGCTAAGATGTTTGATCACACTCCACTGCTTCAAGGGAGTGTTATCTCCCTCCCAACCTGTGGAATGCCGCTGAGCAGTTATGCTCTGGGGGCATAAAGACATGAAGGCATTAAGGAGATTTTGCAACTCAGAGGTCGCCCATGGCTTTGCATGGGTGTCTCACACAGGGGAGACCAACTCAGCTGGCACCCCAGAAACTCTCTTTCTCACATGTCCACCTCTTTTGTCTTTATTAATATTTTTTTATTCATAACCGCCATTGCTATCATGGCTCGTTCACGGTGTCTGGTTTCTCTCCCAAGGCGCCATCCGCATCTGTAGACTAAAATCAAACAGCATAAACAAACACAAACCAAAATAAAATTTGCAATTGTTGAGCCACCTATCGTTTTAACCCACTTTGAAGGGTAGGTATTAGAAAGGCCATCAGCCGCTCCAGCAAGAATATCAGCTCCAGGCAATGGGTGAGATGTGCCTGAGACGCCTCAAAGACTTGTTTTTTTCAGTTTTACAATATCTAAGGTTAAATTATCTTCTTTTCCTTGTAGGAAATGTCTAATCATCTCCCAGTGATGGTCAGTGGCATTATAGGAGCTAGGAGTAACACAAAAATCACATTGCATTTGAATTCTATGCTCCAAGCTCATAATCCAATCTCCCATCCAAATTACTGTTCGACAGAGATTATTAGATTTGCCAATTTTTGATCTATTTGGCTTTGGGAATTCCAAAGCTTAGAAGAACTTTTCTGCCAAATATCCACAAAGTCTGCAGTTTGAATAGAAGAGTGCAAAGCAACACCAGCAGCAGCAGCAGTAGCTGTGTAACAGCTATAAGGCCCATGATTGCAGCTATTAAAGTAAATATGAATCTCTTTGATCCATTAAGTATTCTTTTTAGTACTTCAGTGATAATATGTATGGAAGGAGAGGCCTCCCAAGGTCTATTGAAGGAAACAGGTATCCAAATTCCTTCTTGGGCCTTAACCAGTAAAATGCTATTATCTTTATTAAAGATAGAATTAATGCGGGTAAAAAGATGACAGTTGAGGCATGATATGGTTTGAGAGTCAGGTAGGATATTAATTTTTCCCACTGCCATCATAAAAGGAGGTTTAACACAACTCTGCAATGGGACCATCCAGTTAGAGGTCATGGCTACAACAGATCCAAGTTTTTTACTATGGGTCTCTGTTTTATATTCTCCTTTCCAAATCCGAATTGGGGTTTGAGCCATCATTAATTTCCACAGTTCTGGATGTTCTGGACTTATAATTGAATCAATCATTTTTGGGCTTGGAGGAGCCATACCGTTCTCCTCCCACTTAATAGGATAATTTGTTTCAATTCTTCCATATAATTTTGGTGCATTATCTGGGTAGTTGTTTGCAAAGGGAATCTCTCTACAATCTTCACGCCATCCAGTACAATTTACTGCAAATCATCCCCTAGCGGCCCAATCAATGATGATTCCATAGGAATTATTTTGCAGTACATCAGTGCTGTTTGCAATACAATCTTCCCAGGTTAGCCCCTCTAGCTTTCCAGGCAATTTAGTGGCCTGCCTAGGGCAGGGCTTTTTATTAGGTTTAAATTTATTAATCTGGTGATGTCTCATAACATAGCTGTGCTCAAGGTATTTAATAGTGACCAAAGATTGAAATGTTCTTCCACGGATTGCATGAATAGAGGCTTTTGATCCATTACATGCAGGGATGTAAACCATCCAACTTTGTTTATTATTCTGCTGCCAGCCCCAGGCAGATGGGAGGAAAGCGATAACCAATGGAAACATTCATTAATATTCCTTCCTCCTCTCAATGAGTCGAACCTCGTTTATCTCTTGGTCCAAGCATCCAGACACTATCATTAACATAAACCTCCACCAGGGGGTTGTACCATGTAACAAGTCTAATCAGTTGTGAGAATGGAATGTAGGCCCAATAAGTGTAATTTTGATCTGCCTCAGCTACGGGGAGACTCACTGCCAGGGAGATTACTGCCATCATAGCTGCCATTAGATTACTGGTGGTCAGTGGCTTGTTCTTAGACTCTTGTTCAATGTGAGCTAGTCTCTTCATTTGCCCCCAGGTCAGTGAAGTTGCTTGGCAAGTTTTACAGTTTCCATCTGGTCAACAGAGATGTTCATCTGAGCCATCTGACGAACTTGGGGTACAGGGACATTCTGAGGTCTTTTCCTCATCCTTAGATTCTGGCTCATGGCACAGCTTAAGATGTCTTGTGGGTACCCAGACAAGAAGCTGATTCTCTCCTGATGAGATACAAGCAAACCCTCGACCCCTTGTAATGATTTTGCCCTTTTCCCAGGTTTTGGTTCTGACGTCTTTCCACCACACATGCTTTCCCTCATAAGGATTTATTTTTTGCCCTGTCAAATGCTGCTCTGCTACCATTATAACCTGATCTCTAGACAGATTCAAAAAATTTAGTGATAAGAGCCAATTGTAGCTGCATATGGGGAGTAGAGTATTCTCTGGTTCCCACCTCTTTCTTTTGTTTCTGTAATTGAGATTTTAAGGTTCGATTAGCCTGTTCAACAATGACTTGGCCTTGAGAATTATAGGGTATACCAGTACTATGCTCAATGTGCCATTGTTGAAGGAACACTTGTAAAGATTTACAGTAGCCTGTGCCATTGTCTATTTTAATCTTTTATGTGATGCCCATGGCAGCGAAACAGGAAATTAAATGTCTTTTAATATGAACAGCTGCCTCACCTGTTTGGCAAGTTGCCCATACAAAATGAGAAAAGGTATCTATAGTAACATGGACATATGAAAGTTTCCCGAATGAAGGTACATGGTTTATGTCCATTTCCCACAACATGTTGGGGTTTAATCCCCATGGGTTTACACCAGTCCCTTCATGTGGCAGTTGTAGTACCTGGCACTGAGGGCAATATTGCACAATGTCCTTTGCCTGTCTCCAAGTAATCTGATATTTTTATTTAAGTCCTGCTGCATTCACATGTGTTGGGGAGTGAAAATCTTGGGCATTAGTAAGCATAGTGGAAAATAGTAAATCAGCTTGATCATTATCCCTTACAAGGGGCCCAGAAGATTAGTGTGTGCTTGAATGTGTGTAATATAGAAAGGAAAACAGTGATCATGCACTGCCTTTTGTAAATAAGAAAACAGCTGATAGAGTTGTTCATCCACAAGATACTTAATGAGTGCAGTATATAGAATATTGAATGACTTGAACAACATAAGGTGAATCAGACAATATTTACAGGTTGCTCAAAGTCTTCTAACACAGCTATAACTGCCTGTAATTCAGTACTCTGTGCCAATTGAAAGTCAATTTGAATAATACTGTTTTTAGGTCCTACATAAGCTGCTTTTCCATTGCTAGAGCCATCTGTAAACACAGTTATTGCTCCTTCCAATGGAGCACTATAGGTAATTTTTGGAAGGACTCATGTTGTTAGCTTTAAAAACTGAAAAATTTTGTTTTTTGGATAATGATTGTCAAGAACTCCAATGAATCCAGCTAAATGTATTTGCCAATTGACTGAATTAACAAAGGCTTGCAGAATCTGATTTTTATTCATTGGAACTATAGTTTTATCTGGATCTGAGCCACAAAGTTTAACAACTCTAAGGTGAACTTGCCCAGTCAAGATTGCCATGTCATCCAAGTATACTGTGAGTGTTCTAACAATATTGTGAGACAGAAAAGACCATTCAACTAAGTCCTCACTCTGAACTATAACCCCTGTAGCAGAATGGAGAGTATGGAACACAATGAACTGTAATGGTAAACTTGAGTCTATTCTATTAACCTGGGCCTGTTGTATTTTTTCTTCAATCATTTGTAGTTCTTTGGCAGCCTCAGGAGTCAGTTCTCGTTTACTAATGAAAGCAGAGTCTCCTCTTAAAATAGAGAACAAATTAGATATAGCAAAGGTAGGGATTCCCAAAGTAAATAAAATCCAATTGATATCCCCTAATAAGTTTTGAAAATCATTTAAAGTTTTCAGAAAGTCTTTTCGAATTTGAACCTTTCGGGGTTTAATTGCCCTTTCCTGAACCTGCATTCCCAATATTGGAAAGGAGTGGCCGTTTGAATTTTATCTGGTGCTATGAGCAATCCAGCACTGGCTACCACCTCCTGTAAATATGAATAACACTGGATAAGTCAGTCTTGATTTTCGGCCACATACAATATATCCATATAATGAATGATATATGAATCGGGAAACTGATCTCTCACAGGTTGAATAGGCTTCCCCACAGAAGTTTGAAAAATAGTAAGACTATTCAACATACCCTGTGGCATGACTTTCCAATGATATTTGGCTGCTGTTTCCTTGTTGTTCATAGCACTAATAGTGAAAGCAAATTTCTCAAAATCAGACTCTGCTTGAGGAATATTCTAAAAGTCCTTCACATCTATAATTATTAATGGCCAGTCTGTAAGAATCATGGCGGGGGGTGGAAGCCCCAGCTGCAGGGCCCCCATCAGCTGGATGACTGCATTGACCGCTCGTAAGTCAGTTAGCATGTGCCATCTGCCAGATTTTTTTCTTTATTACAAACACTGGCTAATTCCATGGAGAAAATGTGGTCTCAATGTTTCCTTTGTTTAATTGCTCTTGACTAATTCCTGTAAGACCCCCAAATTTTCCTGAGAAAGCAGCCACTGCTCAACTCAAACAGGATTTTGGGTCTAACATTTTAAAGGAATAGGACTTGGAGGCTCAACAGTGACCACCCCTAAAAATGGTAACCTAATCCTTTTCAGTCATTTTTTACAGTAACATGTATGGGTTCAATAATGCACATCTCCTGTTTTCCTAGGCCTTTTCCAGGAACATGGCCCATATTTGACATTATTTTTTGACTAGCTTGACTGTACCAGGGAGAAGGGATTAAAATTTCTGTGCCCCATTGCTGAAGCAGATCTCTCCTCCATAAGTTAACAGGAATGGGCATAATTAGAGGTTGTATTGTGTCTTCCTGTCTTCTGGACCAAGACATGGTAAGATAAAAGTACTCTGGAAAACTTCTGAAGCAGTTCCAACACCCTGGAGACCCACTGGGCCTTTTGTTTGGGCCAGACTTTTTGGCCATTGATAAAGAGCTATGATTGACACATCTCCTCTTGTGTCGACCAGACCTTCAAATTGTTTTCCTTGAATGGTGACCATACAAATAAGTCTATTGTCAGAGACTTGATTTACCCAATAGGCAGCCTTGCCTGCTGAATTTGTGCTTTCAAATCCTCCTGTTCTTTTTTCTGAGCTTTCTCCTAACTTACATACAATAAAAGCAACAGTTGAGCTATTCTGTCACCTGGATTAGCCCTCCAGGGAACAGTGGAGGACATAACAATTTGAATTTCTCCCTGTCAGTCAGAGTCCACTACTCCAGTATGTACTTGAATTCCCTGTAAGTTTAAGCTGGACCTTCCCAGTATAAGTCCCACAGTGCTGTTTGACAATGGGCCATAAAATCCTGTTGGTACCTTCCTAGGAGGCTCCCCAGAAAGGAGGGAAATGACTTTGGTAGAGCATAAATCTACTGCCCCGCGTCCAGCTGTGGAGGAGGACAATTACTGTACATTTGTACAGGGTAGACTGTACCAGGAACACTCCATTTGGAGTTGAGGATGTCCCGTCCTGAATTGGGAATGCCCCGTTTTGAATCAGGGCCCTGGGCTGGCCCTTCTGTCTCTTTCCCGACAAGACCTGTCTGCTGTTATCAAACTTTGAATGACATTGATTAGCCCAGTGTTTTCCTTTTTTACATCTAGGAGAGTTACCTGGTTCCCTGCTTTTTCCTCCTGAGTTTTGCTTTCTTTGGCTCTTTGTACACTCTCTTTTTGTATGTCCTATCTCTCCACAATTATAGCAAGTTCCAGGGAATACTTGTGTGTTTTGTGTTACCCTTAGTCCCCCTCCTTGCCTGAGCAAGGAGGCTGGCCTTATATAAGTGCCCCCCAATGCCACCAAAGGCTTTACTGAATTCACTTAATGTTTTTTCCTCATTTAGATCTGCCGTTCCATTAATAGGTCTAATTGCTGCCTGACATTCTGTATTAGCATTTTCATAAGCAAGCAGCTGAATGATCACTTTACTGGCATGAGAATCCGAAATAGCCTTTTGAACTGCATGTTGCAAATGGGTGATAAACTCTAGATAAGGCTCCCTTGGACCCTGTCAAACTGAGTTAAAAGAAGGATAAGTAGTATCAGGATGGTGAATTTTTCCCAGGCTCTTAGGCATATAGTTCTGAGCTGATCAACAGCCTCATCATCCGTTACCATCTGTTGATTTAGAGTAACCCATGCCTGTCTGATTCCAAGCAATTTATCAGATGTGATATTAATGGAAGGTTGGGGTTGAGCATTTCTGCATGCCTGATTTGTTGCTTCATCCATCCACCAGGTTTTAAATTGAATAAATTGAGAGGGGGACAGGGGATCAGGCTAATGACTCCAATCCATAGGTATCAAACGCCGGTTATAAGCCCTAGATTGTAACAGGGAATGAACATAAGGAGAATTTGGCCCATATTGTCCAATTGCTTGCTTTAAGTCTTTTAGTATATTAAAAGGAAATGGCTCCCAGAGTGCTTGAGCATGTTCTCTGGGCTCCTCAGCTGGTGAAATAATTACTGGAAACTGCCAAGCATTCATATCCCCCATTTCTCATTCCTGGTGAATGGATGCCTATATTGTCCCTGCACCATAATTTGTATTTGGGTTGGCTCGCAGCATTCCTCCACCATGATTAACAGGTGGACAAGCCTGGACCATTCACTCACTGTAATTGGCTGTTGGGCAAGCCTGAAGCCTCCCTTCATCATAGTTAATGGTGGAGCATGGAACAATGGGAGTGGTAAGCCACATCTCAGGCACCTGTTCCAAAAATTCATAAGGCTGAGGAGGGGGTGTCCATTCCAGTCCTTCCCCTAAAGGTGCAGTAGGTGGCACTGTTTCTACAGTAGGTGGAACTGTTTCTTTCATAAGTTTTTGGAGGTTAGCATATATAAGTTCCTGTCTGCCCCCCCATTTTTAAACTAGACTGTGATGGTTCACTTTGCTGATCATCAAACTCCAGATTCTTAAACTTTTCTATGTCATCCTGAAACTCCTCCTCCTCCTCCTCCTCAGTGTGGAAGGGCTCCAGTGCTGTTTTAATTGCTGACCACACAGATCAAGCAGAGAAGGGAATATTGTGGCCCTCTTGTTGTGCTCATTTTAAGTCTGTTCTGACCTTGTCCCAGTCATTTATATTCATGGTTCCATATTCTGGGAACCAAGGAGAATACTTTTCTATAAGATGGAACAAAGATGTGAGATTTTGGGTACTCACAATTACCACCCCCTGTGGTGCAATAATTGCTGCACCAGCAATTATTAGCAAACTTACTTTCAGCCTGACACATATTTTCCTGAGGTTACCCTGGAATTCTCTGAGGGCCCTACTTACCCATAGAGCATGAAGTGAAAATGTACTTGGGCATCCTTTGTCAGTCGCTCTCCACTTTCCACACTTGTGTTTCTTCAACAGATTATTTGTAGAGATTATGGGGAGCCCCATGTTGGGTGTCAGATGTTGGGGAAACCAGCCCCACACCACCCAGCGGGTACCCCGAGTCTGGTGGAGACAAAAGAGTTAGAAAGAGACAGAATAACCGTTTAAAAGGTGGGTCCAGGGGACCGGAGAGCCGGTGACTTGCTCACAGCCCAGAGCTCTCAGGCTCTGCCCAATTTTTGGTTTACAAGCTCTTTGTTCTTAAGGCAGATGGGAGGGGGTGGAAGGGATGAGGAAAAGGATTAATCAGTGCCTTGAAGTCCACAAATAAATATTTGGCTTATTTGATGTAATAAAATCATATAGGAAGCATTGTCAAATATAAAATGATGTTTAACCATCTTTGGATTATAGTTATATAAATGTGTTAGTAGTATTTATTGCAACATTATATGAGATTCCTGTCACTCTAATATGTCTTAGTATATGTTATCAATAGTAATTATTATTATTATGTAAAATAGTTGTATGACACAGAAGTAACTAAATTTCCTTGTCAATTGTATCTTTAACTATAGGTGTTCTAAGACATTTTACTTTAATCCCTTAATAAGGCAGTTTACAATCAGCTATAGAAGTCTAAGGAGAACTGTTAAATATAGGTTTCTGGTAATTTTAGAGATTGTAACATTGGAATGGACAGAAAATTTTGCAGGGCTCTCATGGAGAGCTGATGTATTCATGAAGATTTTTGATCCAATATCGAGCAGAACAGGAGTCAGTTGCAGAGACTGAACTAACAAAAGAGTAAAATAACTTTTATGACTTTTTGTTTAAAACATTTACTGATTCCTTTTGTTTTGTTTTTCAATAGAGAAAATACTTTTTTCTTTTAAACTATTTATAGCTTTATACAATTTAGTAAAGTATACTCTAGTGAGCAAAATTTAGAGCATAATTCTTTTCTCTCTACCTATTATCTCCCAAATTTGGAAACTATATGTGATTATTATTAGTTTATGGCAATACAGTTATTTGCATAAGTTCAATAAGAATCTGTTTTCTTTTATAATAGGGCATAATTGAAGTCACTCATTATTTTACCAAGGCTTTGACTAGAATTACATAGTTTCAGATTACTTTGAGAAAATGAGACTTACCTATAGGGCCAATAAAGGTCCCTTGGAAATATTGTCCCCATATATTGTCATTTACAGGGTCCTGACCTGTGGTAAGTAAAGAATGTCACTTTCTGATGGGGCCAGGGATTTCAAATTTTCTTGGGACCTTGAAAAGGAAAGAATACATTCAATTCACACAGGTGTCTGCAGGCACAGATAAGTGCTTAGCTGGGCTTGAGGTTTTTAAAATGTGTATTCTTAGATTTCTTATTGGAAATGTTTCCAGCAAAGCCAATTAAAAGAGAGAAAGAGAGAGAAAGAGAGAGAGAAAGCCTATTAGCAAATGATTATTTTTGCCACACTTTACACAAATAATCAAGCCAAGAATAATAAGACCAAAACTTACTTTAAAAATAAATTAGCCCTACTGTGATTTTGTCTTTAATAAAATTGGGGAATTGAAGATAAAAAATGTTTCTAAATGAACTATAGTGCACTCATTATTGGATTCTAGCCTCCTGCAGTGATTTTCTATTATTATTATTATTATTTTAAATTTTGGACTAAATTCTAAAAGTTATCCTTGCCAAAATCTCCAAAACAACGTTTTAATTATTTCTCTTAGTTTTCCATTTTTTCCATTTTCCTGATTTGACACACTAAAGCTAGACAACTTAAACATCAGGAGAAAATGACTTAACCTTTTTGTATACATAAATAATTTTGATACCTATTGATATATGAACTTCATATATGAAGAAGTAATATGGCTTACATCAGTTTTCCAGGATTTTTCCCTTTTTTGTTGTTTGTTGTTTTCTTCTTTTTCTCTTCTGTTTATTTCTCTCTTTCTCCCTCTATTTTTTCTTTGTAGGATGTGAGACTTTACAATCTGCTAAAAATGAGCTTTCCCAACCATATAGGACCTGTCTGTCTAGGAAAAAACTGTCCTACAAATGAGAGATGAGAAAAAACCCAAGAGCAGAGACTAATTTTCTTCTAAAATGCTTTCTCTGGAAGATTTCAAAAACAAGAGGAAGGTGAAATGTAAAACGAAAATAGAAATGTGGCGCCCCAATTCAAGATGCCAAAAGGAAAAATTAAGCTGAAACTGAGTCATGCAAGAAGCTGCCTTTCTTTTGGTTCCTAAGCAGATAGGTACAGATAAAAGGTTAAATATCTTCACAGGTAGCTACTCTGTGTTCACTTTATCTTATGTAAAGTGCTGACTCACTGAGCATGAGCGGAATACCTAATGGACTATTCCCCTATGTGCTCCTTTTCTCTTACAACACGTGGATTTTGTACTGTGACTGTACCCTCCCTCTTTCCCCTCCAGCCTGCTTTTCCTCTTTAAATATTGAAGTCCTCAAAAATTATTTTTGGAGAAAGGCACAGATGTGTTTTTTAAGCACGTCCTTAACCTTTGCAAAATCCACTTCAAAATTGATAGAGACCTGTCTTAGATACATTTTATTTTACTGACTGATTCTCATTTCATCTTCGCTATGCTTCCAAAACCACCAAGATGGGGAAAAATAAAACACATGCACAGAATGAACAGTACAGTAATTCTTAATGCTACTGCACAGAAATGTCTCTTGCCACTTAAACTATCATGCCTTTGGCCAAAACAACTCGCAGATTCATTCTTAACTTCAAGTGGACACAGGAACATCATACTATCATTTCCTTCAATAAAAATATGGCTGGGAAATTTTTCTTATTAGTATGAATGTCTCTATTAGTGTCTGTATGCAAACAACACAAAGAAAAATATAATTTATACATGCTCAAAAGAATGAAACTTTTCCAGCATTTGTGTATTTTTTGATAATACATGTTATATTTTGTTGCAAATTTTTGAAATGTAGAACTATTTTTAGAATTTAGTTTTTGTGTGTGTGTATTTAATCAAGAGTTGAAGATAAAAGTTATAAATTTAAGAGGTTTATTTTTGTTCAGAAGTCATAAAACTCAGAACACATCATTAGCAATAAAATAATAAACAATTACAAATTTTTATTTGAGATACAGAGTTAATTCTAGTTCATTGTAGTAATTTATTTATTTACTTATTTTAGGTTACCTTGAAAATACTAATCAAGATTTTTTTGAAATGATTAAAATCATTCCATTTTCATTTGCATAATTCTTAAATTATAAAATGCATCTTGTTAATAGAAATACATTTTTTAAAATGTCATGTAAGCTACTTGGATAAGGGAGAAGTAAAAATTCAATGTATTCTTTCAGAATTTTTTTCACGTCATTACCATTTCACAGAATCCTCCAGGTAGATTTTAATATTCTGTGTTTTCTTTGGCACTGCTGAGTTAATCTATTTATATTTCTTATTTAGGAGTTGAAAGTGCCATTGAGCATACCAAGATTTGTTTTCTAAATGGCGATTTGGCTGGTGAGTGTGCATGTGTGTGTGTTTGTTGTTGCTGTTTTTCTCCTCTATTAATTCAGATGCAGTAAGTGCCTGGATTGCAGGCATTTGCATTGCAGTGACAACAAGTGGCATGTTAGTGGGCACTGGCCTGGAGCCAAAGAAGCCAAGCTGCCTCAGGCTTCCTTGTGCTTTCACTACTCCTTCAATGGACCTTTGGTGTCAGCTGAAAAATGTGCAATAAATCAGCCTGTTTCATCGGTTGAAATCCTATAATTAAAGAGCATTTTCATAGTTTATGGAATCTCAGTCATCGGTTAAAATCTAGCTGGATGTGCCATGTTCTAATTGACTGGAAATGAATTTTGTGACTGTCCACTTTAATAATTTTCTCAGCCACCTTTTTCATTGTTAATGTTTCAGCAACTGCAGTCTGTGTCACTGGGTGGTCAGAGCAATTTCCGCTCACTGGTCAAAGCTAGTCAGTTATCCTTTTTTTGTTTTTCAAAAATCTTTACCTGCTTTTTTAAAGTAGTACATTTGTGGTAAATATCTTAATCTTAAAACCTTTTCTCTCTTTTATTTTTACTTATAGCAATAATTGTAGATACTTATTAGGTACAGAGTGATATTTCAATACATGTATATAATGTGTAATAATCAAATCAGGGTAATTAACAAATTCAGCACCTCAAACAGTTATCATTTTTTTGTGTGTTGGGGATAGTAAAAAATCCTATTTTCTAGCTTTTTGAACATATAAATAAATGATTTTAACTGTATTTATCCTACAGTGCTATCAAACACTAAAACGTGAAACTTTTTAACCCGTGCCTGACTCAAGAATGTTTGAGTATACTTTAAAAAGTAAGAGCTCAAGACAAAAATCTCTACCCTACTATTTGAAAATCCATTCAAAATGTACATAGCACATATATAAGTAGATTTCATTTTACTAGTATTGAAGGCTAAACAAAATAAACTAAAACAATTTGTGTTTTATTTTTCTCTCACATATACACACAACTGAAAACAAACAAGTTTCTACTATTTCATCATTTCAAACAGGAATATGAAAAAAATGATACTTTTGAAGCCTAATTTCACTAGTACCACTAAAGTAAATTTGTTCATCTATTTACTTGTCAATTTAGCAACAGCCATTATTTATTGCCTGCTACATTTCAGAGATTCTGCTAACTACAAAACTTCCTGATATGTGAGAAAAAAACTAGAAAACAGATAATCACACATACACATAAACATCACGTAGAGAAGTTTAGTTGTGTCAAAATCAATTTACAGTAAGTGATACTGTGTTACCCCTTTTTGAGTCTTGAATTTTATCTCCTACAGAAAAGATTATTGCAGAGATTCTTATCTTTTCAAGTTGTATTTTATCTAGTGGTTTGCACTGTACATTTCAAATACATTTCCCCCAGTCTTATTAATTTACAATTTTCTATCTTAAGCAGCACCCTTTATGGTTCTAAACTGCTCTTATTTCCAGTAATCTCTCAGCTAGGTGTGTAATCTTATCTTGCAGCAGTAATTACTTTATATGGAAGTGTTTTTATTTACCAATATCCATTTCTCTCATAATTTTGTGCATAGGAGAGGATTACTGTAAAGTTAGGTGAGGCCAAGTTTTTTTCTCTAACGAATGACATATGAGTGGATGTGCACATTTTACCTTCTCAGTGAGATCACTGTGAAAAACACATTTAAAATTGAAAGTTCCTTTCAATCAGCACTCCCTATGGCACTGCCTTGTCATTTTTTGCATAGTATCCATTACCATTTATCAATCAATGCCTTTTAAGCAATTTTATGCTTTTTCTTGCTCCAAAACACACACAATTGATTGTAAGAGCAACAAAGCAAAAGGAATTCGTTATTTATTTATTTGTTTTAACTAATATTGTTTCTTTCCCTTTGGCTCTACAATAGTGCTTAGAATATAGAAAGTGCTATGTAAAATAGCAATTATAAGGTAGATGTAAAGAGATTATTTCCAAAATAGGAAAAACAATATGTACACACACACATTTTACACATATTATTTATATATTATATACTAATATATTTTAAATATACAAAATACATTGATTTGTATAAAATATGTAACAAATACTATAGAGAGACTATATATATCCATATATATGTGCTTCTTTTATGCTGGAGCTTTCATGTTAGTCTTGTTTGCTTGCATGTTCATGTTCCCATATACTTGTGTGCTTAGATTTTCTTGTTTAATTTGTTCATTTACATTATGCTAGGTTATATGGATAGTATGATTCATTAAAAGAATTAGAAGACTAAGCATATTGGGGTAACAAACTTAACAGACTTAGTTGAAAAAGTAGTAATGTTAGATCAAGTAGAATATTGCAATTTAAGATTCCAGAGATTGTGTATTTCTGGATTATGACAATGTATTGATGTGGCAATGGGATATAAAGCTAAAGTGGAATGCATTTAAAATTACTGGAGTGGATGAGTTCAAGGATTTTAGGCCTGACTTGGTAGGTCACTTGTAGCTCTTTACATCATGAAGGAAGCAGTTTCGTTAATAAGAATAACAGTGTCAATCATAAGCTCAAACTAATTTGGAGAAGTAACTATGAGTGTGGTAGAATGATCTGATTACCATTTTAGCTGCATATGATAGGCTATCAACAAATACGTTGAAATTCAATGAGGTGATTTTAATAATGGGTTTAGAATCCATACATTTTTAAGCTTCTTCACATTTTTTCTTACCTGTATTTTTCAAAGAAGTGGACTCACTAAATCTCCAGCATAGACTGTTCCTCTTGTTCTAAAAATAGTGTAGACTGGAAGCAAAGTATTGCTGAAACTCTAGATTTTCTTTTCCTCCTTCACTCAACATGGAATAAAGGAATAAAGAATTCACAACCTCCTAAGATAATCCATTCACTTTTCTGACTTCTCTAATTGAGGGAACATTATTGATTTTAACCCTATTTTCCTATAATAATGACCCCCATAGTATATACACATATATACATATATGTGTGTGTGTATATATGTGTGTGTGTGTGTGTGTGTGTGTATGTGTATGTGTGATGGCACAGATTAAATCTAAACCCTCACTAGGTAAGCTCAAATACTTACCTGCTGAAAATTATGTTATATCACAAAGAAGTTTTTTTTTTGTTTCCTAGTTTTAGGTAACATGTATGCAATGGACCCATTCTATGACTGAAAGTTTCTGTGTTTTACTTCTATTAATAAATATGTCGTCCCTTGGTATTCCATTTTGTAGGATTGAATTCTTAATTTGGTTCCTTTTTATTTTGGTAGTTTACTTTCCAAACTCATTTTTATACATTTTTATACTCATTTTCACGTCCAGTGTTATATATTATAGACTAATTATCTTCTCCTCTGAGGAAGCAAATTTATTGTTATCAAACAATGTTTCATTTATTTGAAAACAAGCATTATATTTTACATTACTTTTGCCTTCCTTGGGTTAAATATCCTCATTTCATCATTTTACTTCCCATTTTGGCAGAGTTGGTGATCTTCGCTCTTTGACACATTTGACTTGATAGAAAACACTGTGCAGAGATTTATAAGTTTTATCAGTATATCCCACAGATATGAACAGCCTAAAGCTGAACCGTTATCTTCCTTCCTCTAGACATGGCATGAAGAGTGAAAATTGCATAAATTTTTGAGAGCTGAAGCACATTGATGGCTCCATGTAACACCCATTGTAAATTTTAATTGTTGTATTCATAAAAGTATAAACTTCATTTTTCATTGTTCCAATTTAACTTATATTCTGCCTCTTAATTTAGATTCTCAAGTTCCTTTAGCTCCAAGACTCAAATAAGTAACTATTTCTTCCATATTTCCTGATCCACCCAGTCTATGAAGTAGGTCACTTCTCCTTGTTTAACTTCTGCCTAATAAACCATAAATACATAGAATGGAATAGAAGTGTATTATAATTATCAATTCTGAGAAGCAAGAAGGAAATCCAAGCATAAATTATGAATGGGACTAAGATGTTAAGAAAAATGAAACAAAATTCTGAACCAAGTGAAGTAAAATGCTGGTATAGGACTTTTTGGAAACATCCATAAAGTGGAGAATATAAACATATTCAATGAGAATCAATCTAGGTAACTTGATTGGTAAAAGCTTTATGCTGAGTGAAATGCAACATTCAAGAAAGGGCAGTAGGGTGAACTTGAGAGTAAGTGTAGAAAGTTGAGAGCTCCAAATTTAATCAAAAGATGAGAAAAACGTGAGAAATGTCTGTCTTATAACATTTAAGCCTGACATAGCATCGTAACAACTCTCAGCCCACCAGTGGTCCATCAGACACAAAATTGATATGTTTAAAATTGTGTTCATTTATTATCTTTTTAAATTATAGATTCAGAGGTACATGTGCAAGTTTGTCACAGAGGGTATATATTGTATAATGCAAGAGTTTGGGCTTTTAGTGAAGTCGTTGCCCAAATAGGGAACATTGTACCCAATAGGTTATTTTTCAACCCTCATTTCTCTCCCACTCTCCTCCCTTGAGTCCCTAGTGCCTGTTATTCCACTCTGTATTTTCATGTGTATACACTGTTTAGCTCCCACTTTATAAGTGGGAACATCTATAATTTTGTTATGTGATTTTAACTCTTAGCATCAGCTTATAAAAGCAAATGTTTTGAGTTATTTTCTGGTTGATTCAGATTTGAAATGTTTAGTAGAATAAGACGGTTGGCATAAAAGCACTAATCGTTTTAACTGTTGAGTAAAACTCCAGAAATTTCAGGAAAAAAATGCTTAAAGTTAGATGAAAATCAAGTCAAAATGATTGCAAATATGTGAAAAACAGTTGAGAATCTGATAGTAGGAGGACCACAATTGCTGGGGAGAAATGTAAGTGTGGACCTGAAAAGGGCTGGAGGACCAAAGTGCTGAGAACAGTCTTGGGGAAAAAATAGTATCTGGATTTTCTCTTTCTGTCCTTTATGTTGTGACTGTGAGAACCTAAGATTAGAGATATAACAAAATGATTGTGAGTTCAAAGCTGAAAATCTGTCCCAGGTTTTACTCAAACATCAGCTTCCATTTTTGAGCCAGTAGGGGTGTTCAAAATTCTCTTGATAGCATTATGAATCAATAAAAATGATTTCATTATTATGCCTACTGGTCCAGATTATATCATTAGCCCAGATCCTATAATCCTGGGATTTTGCCAGATCCTTTCATATCAGGAGGCAACAAAACAGTAGAGCCAACAGGTAGGGTAATATTAAGGAGGTGTTGGACTGTTACTAGATTGAGTAGCCAAGAAGGTCGTGGTGGCTTGACTGCACACCTCTGAACCCTCTTTTACTCTAACCTTGGTATAGGGAATTATTTAGAGGCTAGCTGCACCTAAACACAAGAACAAGATATACGATGTAGAAATTTGGAGGTACCCTGCAGGTAAACTTTACATGAAATGAAGGGGCTTATTTGCAATCCTAAATATACACACCTCCCTCACTCATATGATTAGCATACTTTAGAGTTAATTTAGTGTCTCTTCTTACAACTATCAGAAGGGATCATGAGCCTGGGTATGGAGAATATCAAGCGAGTTGGAATAAATTCATATGGGAAAAAGAGTTAGAAGACATGTAAAAAGGAAATAAAAATGAAAGTGATGAAATGAACACAATAGCACACCACTGAACACCAAATGGATGAAACCAATTGAACAAGAAAGCTGAACATTTTCAAATCTAAAAAGATGGTATAAATATTGGAAACAAGAACAGTAGTTTTGAAGAAAAATTAAGCCAAAGACAGGATAGACAGAATCGAAATAAAATTGTTGGCATACTTTCAAAGAGTAGGACAAATAGACTAAAGACCTCAGATCACGAAGGTTCATGATCCAAAGTCACTTATATAAATAAATATTATTTAGATATGTAACAGACAATTTTAGGAACAGCAAACAAAGATACAACATAGTAAAAGCTTTCATATATAAAGTCAGGTATATCTAAGAAAAAGCTTTGTTCCTCAATATAAGTGAATTATGGTAAATTAACATGTTTGTTAATCACAGACAGAAATTCTGACAGACTGGATGATGTCTCTGGATCAGAGAACAGGCCATGTATTATGTAGATATGCAGTGGGGTAGCACCACATGGGAGGAGGCCCTGATGGTAAGATCTGGAAAGTATGTGCCTCATCATCCCATCCTCCCTTCCAAAGAGAGAAGGTGTCACTTTAGCGACCTTATTTTTCTCAAATATTTCTACATATCATCACTTTTTTCCATCTCAGATAAGAGAGGGTGTTGAAATTATTTAGCAACTAAAACAGTTACATAAATTAATATGTGAATAAATATAGATATCATATACGACTTTGTTTCTTCATTCTCCATGAAACAAAATACCAACTTAAATAAAATAGTATGACATCATTCTAATAATTTTTTTTTGCATAGTTATATAGCACATTAACTGTCCTCTAATCTGAGAAGTCCCTAATCTGCCTCTCAGTCTAAGGTAGCCCAATTTTATGTGCTTTGCTGTAGCACTTCTAAATTTTCATTCATAAACATCATTTTTTATGAAAAGCTTAACAAATAAAATTATACAGATCATTAAAATATAGATAGTTCTGTGATTTTTAAATTTTAAAAAAGTGATTTTAAACGTTAATGGCTAGGATCCTCACTACACTGTAAGTCTCAGGTAGGAGTACAGTTTCCTCTTCCTACAATTCTGTTCTTATAACATATTCATGTGCTAGGCAGTTACTACATAGTTGTTGAAAAAAATTAGTGAAATAAAAATTACTGAAAGCTTAGGAGACAGTGGACAGTGATTTTTTTTTTTTTTTTTTTTTTTTTTTTTTGTGACAGAGTCTCACTCTGTTGCCCAGGCTGGAGTGCAGTGACACGATTTCAGCTCACTGCAAGCTTCGCCTCCTGGGTTCACACCATTCCCATGCCTCAGCCTCCAGAGTAGCTGCGACTACAGGCGTCTACCACCACGCCTGGCTAATTTTTTGTATTTTTAGTAGAGACGGGGTTTTCACCATGTTAGCCAGGATGGTCTCGATCTGCTGACCTCGTGATCCACCCGCCTCGGCCTCCCAAGGAGCTGGCATTACAGGCGTGAGCCACCATGCCTGACCAGGAGACAGTGATCATTTCTAATAAAATATGTTAGAGATCACTGTGAAAAGGTCAGGAAATTTCACATGTTTGGGTGTACATGTGATTAAAAAACACAACTTTCAAAAATCCCAGAGTGCAAAAAGTGATTATAGTAATAATGTGGACAGTGGCACTAAATGGAGGTTTCACATCCATTGATGGTGATTTCAATGACAATTTTGAAAACAAAAATTGTTAAGATCAATAAAAAAACTCTAAATGTTTTAAATATAAAACTGAAATCTGTCATGATACCATATTAAAATGTATACATCAAATGTAGTAAGAACTGAAATATAAACATTAGAATTGTAAATCTAACTGATCATCATGCAGGAAAATATAATTGTGACCTGTGTATGAAGAAAAGCTTGTTCAATAATCAAATAGAAAATAAATCATAGGGCATAGAATTAAGTCACAGTAAAGTATTTCAGTTCGATAAAATAGGCAAATGATAAAAGAAAATATACAAGAGGAGCCCAAATAAGATATTCTCTAAGTCTAAAATCAACCATGCTTACTAATTTGAATATAAGAAATCAAATTGGATGAATCAGGGATTAAATAGGAAGCATATATACAGTATATTTAGATAAACATTTTTTCAGATCACAAAAGATGAACTATCAAAGGCTGCAGCCACATCAGGAGATGGTCCAAAACGTTCAAAATCACTGTAATTGCAGAATGCAAATTAAATACCTAGCTTCATAACCAATTTCATCCTTCAAATTATAAATAATTATAATCATAGATTACCAAAGTATAGCTTTGAGTATAAGCAGTTCGAAAAGAGCATTGTTGGAAAGATAATAAGCCCTTAGAAAGTTGATAGTTATGCAAAAATAAAATGATTAAACAAAAAGTTCATATGTATTTTGCACATGAATATTTAAGAGCCTTTGTTAAAGATATTAGAGTGTCTATGATAGTGCTAGAGGGATGAAAGGAAAACTGATGGGAATGAAAATTGAAGAAAAATATCACAAAGGGCTTTACGTGAACGTATGGATATAATATGCTATGAATTAAAGAGTAAGATTAAACTGTCTGTACCTAAAGTATAATATTTAAATTAAACTTAAAATATACTTTAAAACAATGTACTGTATTTTTTAAATAAAAAGATATTTTCTTTGGAAAAAGATATCATATCAATATACAACACTGAAGATAGGGAATTATGAATCATGTATGTTGATTCTGTCCCTGCTGTGAAGAAGAGTAATTATTGATCTGGATATTATGGAACATGTCATATTATGAAATAATTCAATTTCAAGAGAGGTAGCAAGATGAGAATGCATGACTGCTACATAAGTAAGAGATTCTTCTATTGCAGAAAACATTCTTACTAAATAATGAATATAATTGCAAATGAGATTGGCCTACTAAGTCATTTTTAAAAATTTGTGAAAATTTATAGGATTCAAAGAGAAGTGATCCCAATTTTAAAAACATATTGATCTCTCAAATTGATAATTAGTAAAAATAACAATTTTTATTCAGTAAGATTTTAGAAAATGTTGATTCTCATTTAAACACATTTTTAAAAGAGTGCATTCATTATTAAAAAGCTGTTTCAGCTCACTAAGAATATCAGGTGCAAAAATTACATTTCCTATGTTGATAGGATTTTAATCCAGTAAAAATTGTAGGTACTATAGCTAAAAAATTGAAAGATACAATTAGAAAATAAATAGATCCCTAATACTATCTTGATTTTCACTTCTAGCCATATGTAATATAAAGGAGAAGATGTAACCTCCTGCCTTAAATGTCTATAAAATGGTAAAAGGGGATTTAATGTTTGCCACATATTGAACACCCGATATCACATGATAACAATCCATAAGAGAGGGGAAAACAAATGTAATGATCTCTTCAATTATTCAGGTTTAGCTCCAGGAAGCAGCTTTCTCCATTACCAGGAAATTCCTGACAGTGTCACTTAGTAGAAGAGATAGGCATCAGGCGGCTAAGGTGGACGGAGAGGAGCGGGATGCAAAATCAGAAAGAACTTCATGGACTTCAGAAGGGCCCCGGGTATTTGGCTGAGCACTAATCTGTACACGTGTGAAAGGAAGCCACCTGCGGCCAGGGACAAAACCAATGGAAAATAGTAAGTAAAATAATTCCTAGAGATTTCACAGAGTTGGCAAGAGACTTGTCTTTTATCAACCCAGAGAGACCTTGTAATGGCACACTGTTGAGGTGAGGTCCTCAGATGTATCTAAGTTTTAGTGGGACTAAATTACCCCTAACATTGCTCTGTATCCTCTGTAATGAAGCTTAAAAGTTTTGTAGGAGAAAAACCCAACATTCAGGTAACCTAACTGTCTATTATGAAATGTCCAATATTATTTAAGGAAACAATGAAATTTAGCATCTGACAATATCACATTAACACCTCCTAGCATTTCATATAACATATCCAGGCTCAAAAAATAAAAGTGTGATATAAACTATAATCAGGAAAAGAAAACAACAGTAACTAGAAAACAAAAAAGTGACAGTAATAATGCAACTAGAAGACAAGGATATAAAAACAGATATCATAAATATCTGTTCGATATGATCAGAAGGCATGTTAAAAAATGATCATCAACTAGGAGCAGTGGCTTACAGCTGTAATCCTAGCACTTAGTGAAGCCGAGGCAGATAGATTACTTGAGCTCAGCCTGGGCAACATGACCAAAATCCATCTCTACCACAAATACAAAAATTAGCTGGGCATGGCGCCTCACACCTGTAGTCCCAGCTACTTGGGACTTGAGATCGGGAGACAGAGGTTGCGTTGAGCAAAGATCTTGCCACTGCACTCCAACCTGGGCAAACAGAGGAATACTCTGTCTGAAAACAAACAACGAAACAAAACATAATGTATGGAAAACAAGGCAAGTGGAAATTTTGGAGATGAAAAGAAAGGAAACAATAGATGAGAAGAATAATAGTAGAGTTTACAGAAGAAAAAAAAGTTAAAACTTGAAAATAAAGCACATATATAAGACTGAAAACAGGGGCCAGGCGCGGTGACTCACGCCTGTAATCCCAGCACATTGGGAGGCCGAGACAGGCGGATCACCACGTCAGGAGATCAAGATCATCCTGGTTAACATGGTGAAACCCGGTCTCTACCAAAAATACAAAAATAAATTAGTGGGGCGTGGTGGCGGGCGCCTGTAGTCCCAGCTCTTGGGGAGGCTGAGGCAGGAGAATGGCGTGAACCTGGGAAGTGGAGCTTGTAGTGAGCTGAAATCATGCCACTACACTCCAGCCTGGGCAACAGAGCGAAACTCCATCTCAAAAAAAAAAAAAAAAAAAAAAAGACTGAAAACAAAATGAAAAAGAACAACAGTGACTTGTGAGACAGTATCAGCCAAAATTGACAAATGAGATCTAATTAAACTAAAGAGCTTCTGCACAGCGAAAGAAACTATCATCAGAGTGAAGAGGCAGCCTACAGAATGGGAGAAAATTTTGGCAATCTATCCATCTGACAAAGGACTAATATCCAGAATCTACAAGGAACTTAAATTTATAAGAAAAAAAAAAAAACATCAAAAAGTGGGCAAAGGATATGAACAGACACTTCTCAAAAGAAAACATTTATATGGCCGACAAACATATGAAAAAAGCTCATCATAGTGGTCATTTGAGAAATGTGAATTGAAACCACAATGAGATACCATCTCATGCCAGATAGAATGGCGATCATTAAAAAGTCAGGAAACAACAGATGCTGGAGAGGATGTGGAGAAATAGAAATGCTTTTACACTGTTGGTGGGAGTGTAAATTAGTTCAACCATTGTGGAAGACAGATTCCTCAAGTATCTAGAGCAAGAAATATCATTTGACCCAGCAATCACATTACTGGGTATATATCCAGAGGATTATAAATAATTCTACTGTAAAGACTCATGCAGACATATGTTTATTGGAGCACTACTTACAATAGCAAAGACTTGAAACCAACCCAAATGCCCGTTAATGATAGATTGGATAAAGAAAATGTGGCAAATATACACCATGGTATATTATGCAGCCATAAAAATAAGATGAGTTCATGTCCTTTGCAGGGACATGGGTGAAGCTGGAAACCATCATTCTCAGCAAACTAACACAGGAACAGAAAACCAAACACCGCATGTTCTCACTCATAAGTGAGAATTAAACAATGAGAACACATGAACACAGGGAGGGGAATATCACACATCAGGGCCTGCCTGGGGGTTGGGGGCTACGGGAGGGAGAGCACTAGGAGGAATACCTAAAAGACGGCAGGTTGGTGGGTGCAGCAAACCATCATGGCACGTGTATACCTATGTAACAAACCTGCACGTTCTGCACATGTATCCTAGAACTTAAAGTATAATAAAAAATTTAAAAAATAAAAATAAAGATATCTGGCTTCTGCTAAACATCCACCTTACCAAGATCAAGAACAGAAAAGGTTGACATAGATTTTAGTCTGTTCCAGTGGGCACTAGCTCCTGCTTGTGGGTTTCAGCTTCTTGTTTTCCCCTAACTTACTTCCATTTATCTCTTTCCTTGATGTCTAGTGGTCTTCAAGCTCTAACATTAGACACAAAGACAGTAACATTACACCTGAGACTAACTCCTTTCCACAATTGCATGAAGTCCAAAGCTTTTAAAATTTATAAATATGTGTGTGTACGGTCTGTGCGTAATGACATACCTGCTAATATCTAACTATATGTATGTCAGGAATAACGTGTGGTAATTGATGCCTTGGTATTTTGTTGGTATTTTGCTGTATACGTGTGATAAAATAAATAATAAGTGCTTTGTTTATAGAAATTACATAGACAAACATTGACTTATTTTCTTATAAACAAAGAATAGTCATATATTTCATAAAACGAAAACAGAGGGTATGTAGAGAACATAAGCATAAAAGTAAACAGCATTATTTAGCTACTGTTAAAAATTATTTGAGATAAATTTTTGTTTGGAAAATATTTTAAAAGCGATTTATTTTTAAGTAAGAATCGATTTCTTGCAGCATTTAAAGAAAAATCTTTAATTTTAGAATCCGCTTGTCCATTTGGGCACCTCCGGGTAACTACTATTCTGATCAATCCAATAATTATATATAATTATTATATAAGAATTATATTTTAAATATTCAGAAATATTTTGTCAATCTTTGTTTTAATATAGATATTAAGATTTAGTTTTGATACTATGCACATATGTGTGCAAGTATGAATATATGAAGTAAATATTAATTTTTAAAAACTTATGGAGGTTACATAGATATAAATATATGGATATTAAAATGATATTAGATACATACCCATAATTAAAATAACATGTGTTCATAAAGTTATCTTAAAAATTAAATGTTGGAGTGGGAAGGGATTGTCCAGTGTCTCACTCATACTATGAACTCCAACAGAACCAAGTGAATTACATTTCAATTCAGTGCTTAATGCAGTCTTCTGACATGTGGAGACATTCAGTTCTTCATCAGGAGGAGGATACGATCATCATCATAATGACCATTATGTTGTTGTTTATAAATGATAGTTTGTAACTGTGCAAAAGTTTCAGTAATATGTAAAACTCTAAAAAGTGCATCATTTCAGTTGGCTGTGTAAATTAGTTGCCCTTGAATGCCTATTCCTGTGATCTAATCTATAATTGCAAAATATTTTATCATAATCTTTTGTAGGTGTTCTGTTCCAAACTGACAAGTAGGTAAGCATGTTTTATATTCACATTAAATTAGGAAAATATATAGGCTTAAACTTTTCACCTAAGGTAAATTTCTTGAAAAATGAATGGAAACCATTTTTAAAATGAGAGAAATTTAAGCAGTTTTTAAAAAAACTAAGTGTAATGTAAAGCAAAATTATCATAGAGTACTGAATGCTTTCCTGGAGGCATTTCCAACATTTTATTACAGCCTTCATTAAAGAATATTGAGCATTTTAATGGAGCAGAAGGGAAAAGACTGCCTGGTTGGGAATTGCCAATTGCCATACAGCAACCTTCGTCTTCCCTATGTTTTCGGCAATGTTGCACTCACAGAATGTTAAAATGTCACAATATTTCTTGTCGACTGGTAAGATGACAGCTCTGAGGCTAGTTGTACAACCACTAAGAAACTAAGTAGGATTATTACAGAGGAGTGTATATGATAATTAACAATTAAACTTTAACTTTCTGAATAGAAGCTGGTTTTCCCTGGAGGGGACTCTGCATAGATTATGGCTGAAGGAAAAACTTAATAAATTTTTTTGCATACATCAGTTACATAATTATGATTATTTGCTATAGGCATTACTATTTAAATGCTCCATGTACACCTGTAACTTTGAATATACCTTTTGATGTAACTATGTACCAAATAACAAATGTTTGCAGTTTATTAACATTCTATTGTGACTGATATTAGAATCTTCAGCTAGATACTGTTGCAGTATTTGGCCACATATTTTTAAATAAACAATTCAACAGATAATGAAAGAAATACAAATATCCAAAGTATTTGTTAATAACCACATCCCAGAGATTTTTGAAACATTTCTGAAAAACATAACCTCTATTATGTTTAAAGTTAATGGTATAACCTTCATCATTTTCAAAAAACATTCTAAGCCTCAGTTAACCAGTTTTCTTGGGAATTTAGCATTTCACATGTTATTTTTCTTTTTCATTTTTGTGTATAGACACATATGGTACTTTTAAGGAAACTATATTATTTTAGTCTCTAATTGGCAACAAAATCTAGAAGGAGTTAACAATGGTGTGCAGTCGAAATTGTATTTTGCAGCTAACAATTGTACTTGTTCAAAATTAGTAATTTTAACAATTTAAATAGTTTTATATTTTTTCCTTAAAAAATGTAACTCAGAGGTGGTGGCTCATGCCTGTAATCCCAGCACTTTGAGATGCCGAGGTGGGCGGATCACGAGGTCAGGAGATCGAGACCATCCTGGCTAACATGGTGAAACTCGGTCTCTACTAAAAGTACAAACAATTAGCCGGGCGTGGTGGTGGGCGCCCGTAGTCCCAGATACTTGGGAGGCTGAGGCAGGAGAATGGCGTGAACCCAGGAGGCGGAGCTTGCAGTGAGCCAAGATTGTGCCACTGCACTTCTAGGCGACAGAACTAGACTCTGTCTCAAAAAAAAAAATGTACTTCAGAGCTCAGAGTACAGAACAAATAAGGTGCTAAATAATAGACATATGTTTTGTCAATTTGCTTATAGTATTTGAAAATATTAAATATAAGAAGCTTCATTTGTTCCTAGTCAAATATAAAATTTAATTTTGTATTTTAGAGTGAAATAAAAATATTGGCAATCAATCTAAATTACATGTCATATACATAAATAAACATTGCTATGCTGATTAGCTATTACAAAAACAATGCAGCAATTTTATTATTAATCACATCCCATTTTAGGGGTTGTCATAGTTCATATTTCAGATATTCAATTTTCCAAGACCACAGCTACTGCTAAATCCAAAGCAAGATCTGGTCACTGTGACCTAAACCAACTTCAGTCATTCTTGGTTTATTTAAATGGAAATGTTTTAACTTAAAACTTAACACTATGGGAACAATATGGGAATTTAACAATATGAGAATATTAATTTAAAATTATTAAAAAGATTGCATTCATGCTTATACAACTGTTATCTATATGTATTATAACAACAATAGTTTTTTTGTTTTGTTTTGTTTTGTTTTTTAGACGGAGTCTTGCTCTGTAACCAAGCTGCAGTGCAGTGGTGTGATCTTGGTTCACTGCAACCTCCATCTCCAGGGTTCAAGCGATTCTCCTGCCTCACCCCCCTGAGTAGCTGAGACTACAGGTGCACGTGACCATGCCCAGCTAATTTTTTTGTATTGTTAGCAGAGATGGGGTTTCACCATGTTTGCCAGGATGGTCTCAATTTCTTGACCTCGTGATCTGTCTGCCTCGGCCTCCCAAAATGCTGGGATTATAGGCATGAGCCATGGCGCCCAGCCAACAATAGTTTTTAAATAAATATTTGTATTTTCTCTTTAAATTGAAGGATTTTTTAAAAAATCCAATTTTGATTATAATCCATGCCAAGCATTGTGGCTTATGTCATGTCACATAACTTTTTATTTGGTTTTACATGGAAAATTTTGAAAAACAACATTGGAATGATGAATAATTAGGTTAAAATTCCATTTTTGTCTTCTTCCTAATCTGACTGACATTACAACAATGGAAAATACTGAAATACTAAGTTACACTAAAGAGTCTTGCAGTCTCAATTTATCTCTCTTTTACATCCCCGATGTTACAAGATAATGGATATATTGGTTCAGGGTAAATGTGTTTTTTATTGCTATTGCAGGATAGTAAGCATTTTTGTTTCAATGATTTTCTGTCATTATATGAGAGGGATAGAGTCTGTGACACATAAACTGGTGCAGATAAAAGGTTTTCTTGATACATCCTGTACCATAGCAAACCCAATTTCAGTTTCTTTACACGAGAAGAACGAGGTTTAGTGGTACCTATAGAAAACTGGTCTTCTTCAAATCTGACTTCATTCCCTGAAGAACGATAGCATAGACACACTTTCTCCTGACCACACAGGATTGTTTCGATTTTCAGAAAAAATTTACACCTTCCAAAATGATCAAGTGGTTCATTTTTTATTAATACAAAGTAGAAATATTCTAGAAAAATAAGATCAAGTGTTATTTAATCTATTTTAAGTATAATTTCATAACTTTAGTAATAAAGTTTCCTACTTTACTACTAAATAAAGTAAATTTTGATGTTTTTTGCGTTTTGATGTTTATTTTTAGAAGTATAAAATATTTTTGGTTTTCCAAATTATTATATCAATTTATTTTTCCTCAACAAACAGTACTAAGCTTTACAAATATGAATGTTAATAATATCTCTTTTTTGTTGAATCAGAAATTTAGAACTTTTAGATAGAAGATGGATAGATGTTGAAAACTATTAAAATAGTTGCTTATTATCAGAGATGTGAAATGGTGTACCACATATTTTCAGTCACACCTCATTTATAGACATGTTGATAGACATTGTGTTTCTGGTTGTGAGTTAAAAAGTATATTGCAATAAATAATAATATACTTGAACATATATTCTAACATACAGGTGTTTTAAAATCTGAAAGTTTTCTAAAATTGATTTTTCTGGATTTAAGCTATACACATACTAAAATTATAATAGATTAATTCAAAATTTCCTTTAAAAAGTTTTAATAATTTTCATTTCAACAAAAGTTTCACTTGTGTTTATTACCCACATCTTTATCAGCATACCAAAAATATCATCATTTATTTGAGTTAACATTTAATATGTTAATTTTGTTTAAAATACAGCTGATGTTTACAATCAGCATCTAAAAACTTGCCAAATCAAGCAAATTCATATAAATTAAAGTAATGTAACTTAATATTACTAAATTCCCTTTTATGATTTTCATGAAAAGTTTCATTAAAACTTCATGTAGTGAACCATTTCAGATAATATTAAATAATATCTTTCTACTCTGACAAATATATTGCCTTTAATATGCTTAAACATATTGAATATCCATGTATTTTGGTGATCAGTGATACTAAGCAGAAACCCACACTTTTGAGGTGATTAGCTAGCATTTTGATGAAAAACTCTCTATTTCAGAAGTGTTTTCTAAATGTGTTTCTGTAATCTTAACCTTTGCTGAGTTCCAGAGACTCTGGCAATTATCATAAAAAATAAAAGAGTTTACATTTATAAAATTAGTTGCTTGATAATAAGAGACATTAGAAAGGGATGCTAATTGTGAAATTGATATTATCTGTGAACATGGGTCTATAGTGAGGAAACTTGAAATATCAAAGAGTATATATATCTTAGATGTCACTTATCTGATGCATACCAAGTAAATACAACTTTGATTTACTCGTGTCATTTTAGATGATTAAGTATTTATTGTTCTTTTTACCCCACTTTTTAAAAATGTTGTCTTAACAAAATAATAGTTTCAAATAATTGTTACCATTAAAATGGTCTGTCTGCTGAGCATGGTGGCTCATGCCTGTAATCCCACTACTTTGTGAGGCCAAGGCTGACGGATCATGAGGTCAAGAGATCAAGACCATCCTGACCAACATGGTGAAACCCCGTCTCTACTAAAAATACAAAAATTAACTAGGCGTGGTGGCATGCACCTGTAATCCCAGCTACGCGGAAGGCTGAAGCAGGAGAATTGCTTAAACCCAGGAGGCGGAGGTTGCAGTCAACCCAGACTGCGCCACTGCACTCCAGCCTGGTGACAGAGAGAGATTCCGTCTCAAAAGTAAATAAATAAATAAATAAAATAAAAGGTCTGTCAATTTCTAGTTCTGAGTCAAGTCAGGAAAAATCGAAACATTCCATTTAGTTACTTCAGACAGAAGGGATTCAATACAATGATTTTTTTACTCGCACAAGCTGGAAAAGCAAAGAGAGGCAGGTAAAGCAACTGGGGGACGTGAGATACGACCAGAACAAACAGAATAAGGGTATGGTAGCTCGTGCCTATGACTTCACCGCTTTGGTAGGTGAGAGGATTTTTTGCGGCCAAGGGTTCCCGTATGAACTTCAGCCTGGAAAACACACTGGAAAAAAAAAAAAAAGGTAGCTCTGCTTCTGAAAAATGAAGGGAGGAATTTGTATATAAAAGGGTTCAGGTCTTTGTGTCCATGTGTACTCGGTGTTTGGCTCTCACTTGTAATGAGAACGTGTGGTATTTTGTTTTCTGTTCCAGCGTTAATTCATTTAGGAAAAGGGTGGGAAGAGATTGAGGATCAGAAAACTACCTCTTGGGCACTATGCTCATTACCCGAGTGATGAAACAGTTTGTACACCAAACCCTTGTGACACACAATTTATCCATGAAACAAACTTGCAAGTGTGCCCCCTGAAACTAAAATAAAAGTCAGAAAGAAAAAAACAAAGGAGAACAGCGGTGACCAGAGTCTCGGAGAAGGACGAACGTGGACTTATTGCTTAATGGGTACAGAGTTTCAATTTGGGATGATGAAAAGTTCTGGAAACATATGGTGGTGATAGTCGCACAACAATGTGAATGTACTTAATACTGCTGAATCGTACACTTAAAATAGTTAAAATAATAAATTTTACAGTGTTTATATCTTACCATAATAAAATAAAAATTTGAAAGAGTGAAGAGAAAGAAAAAAAAGTGTTCAGGAAAAATTTTGCGAATTTGCGTGGCAGTCTGATACTACTAAAATAAGGCTGCATAGGCATGGCCGGAATCTCAGAGAAGAGACCGGTCATGGTGGTTGATAGGAACACTGTGAAAGTCATTGCTGAAAGTCACTGTTGAACATGCAGAGGAGCTGCCTTGTTGCTGCACAGTAGGGGCTAGGGCAAAATTTTCTGGTACTGAGACCAAGAAAGAGGTTTCACATTGCAGGCCCTGAAGCTGATGATGATGCTGCAGCCCAGATCTGTCCTCTGCTGATGGATGGGTAAAAAAGACGGAAAAAAGACAGAACTGGGAATTGTTTAACTTTTCCCCTTTCTTGTCTAATCTTCTAGCATTCCCACTATCAGAACATTACCTGGATCCAGTTGGCAATGAAAGCAGGGTATTATTTTCAGGGTACAAGCCTCCCTCAATACATAGAGCACATGATTTACTATGTCCTCTCTAATATACAGAGATTATAAAGTGTGTTGACAATTTAGAACTTTAGAACAGATTCATTTTGAAAAAGAACACAATTAGGCTTTCTAACTTAATGATCTACTGTGCTGGAACTCGTCTTTTTATTGATAACAAGTTAGTGTGAATTTTAAATATTTTGAAAAATGTATTGCATGTTTATTTACAGAAAGCTCATTTATGTACCATTGTTGCATGAAACAGAAGGAATTCTAGTGTGCCTTTAATATATGGCACATCATTTTCACCTTAGGCCCTCACTCTGACTTTTGCATCAGTTGCATTGATCAAGTTGCCACCATCAAGTAAGTAGGTTGATATTAAATTCTAATGGTTGATGTGCTCATAATATGGACTTCTCAGTTCTACCTCTATGAACTAAATGAGCTCGTGGTAATTAATATTAGAATTTTAAAATATTAAGGTTTACACATAGTATTGACTACTTATATTTTGTATCCAACTTTTTAGCCTTTTCGAAATAGTCTACTGGTTTATTTTCTGTAAATTTCAGCCATGTGTTAACTGAAATAATACAATATTCAGTACACTGTGCTTGTGATCTCCCCATTCTGATTGCTAGTCATATGTTGATAATTTTATATTTAATAGCTCTGAGATATAATTCATATATAATTAACCCACTTCAAATGCAAAATTAAATTTCTTTTAGTTAATTCACAGAATTGTACAAACATTGCCACAACTGATTTTAGAAAATTATCATCAATCCCCCACTCAAAAAATCTCATGTGCACAATAACAGTTACTTTTCATTTCTCCTCTCTCTCCCATTCCTGATCCTAGGCACATTTGTTTCTATATTTTCTATAATTGAAATCAAATTGAAATAATTAAACAATTTGAGTCTTCATGTTTCTTTTTTCCTCTTGGTCTCTTTACCTTAAAGTTTGTTGGCATTTTCTTTTCCTGTCTTTCTATAGAATCAACTTTTGGTTTCAAAAATTTTCCATTAATGTTTCCTTATTTCTGCCCTAATCTTTATTATTTTCTTTCCTTGCTTCCATTTATTTTCTTGTTTCTAGTTTCTTATGATGGAAAGACATGGTATTAATTTGAGAGCTTCATTCATTTTTACTATGGGCATTTACAGCTATACATTTGCTTTTAGGCACTAATTTAGTTGTATTCCATGAGTTTTGGTTTGTTGTGCCTTTATTTTCATTTATTTCAACGTATTTCTAGATTCCTTTGTGATTTTGTGACTCATTAGCTATTTAGGCATGTTTTGTTTGTTTTAATTTCCAGTTATTTGTAAATTTCTCAAATTTCCTTCTGTTATTGAATTATAATATTCCATTGTGATTGAAGAAAATACTTTTTAAGATTTAAATCTTTTCAGATACACTGAAGCTTACTTAGTGATTTGGCATATTGTATATTCTGAAGCTGTTTCATGTATAGCAGATGCTTTGCATTCTATCATTGCTGGGTGAAATTTTCTAAAAATATCTGATAAGGCTTGTATTTTAGTGTTAATCACGTTTTCTCCAGTTCATCTTCACCAATCTATTCTACCCATTATTATTGTGAGGTATTAACGTTTGCTACTATTCCTTTTGAATTACATATTTCTTCTTTCACGTCTTTCATTTTTTGTTTCCTACATTTTGGACTACTTCCTTAGGTGCATATACGCACATAATTACATTTTTGTATGATTTATCATTTTTATTAGTTTCATATGTTTCTTTGTCTCTTTTTCTTTTGTTGTTTTTAAATTAATTATGTCTATATTAGTATAGCTGTTTCAGCCTTATTTTTGTTGCTATTTGTATAATATACTTTTTCCATTTTTTATTTTTGAACTTTTGTTTTTAAAGTATGTCTTCAACATAGAGCATTTGATATTTGTTTTGTTTCTATTCATTCTTGTTTAATTATTAATGAAAATCCTGTTTATTCATTCATCAGATTTTTTTTTTTTTTTTTTGGAGACAGAGTCTTGCTCTGTTGCCCAGGCTGGAGTGCAGTGGTGTGATCTCAGCTCACTGCAAGCTCCACCTCCCGGGTTCACACCATTCTCGTGCCTCAGCCTCCTGAGTAGCTGGGACTACAGGCACCCGCCATCATGTCCGGCTATTTTTTTTTGTATTTTTAGTAGAGATGGGATTTCACCATGTTGGCCAGGATGGTCTCGAGTTCCTGATCTAGTGATCCACCCATCTCGGCCTCCCAAAGTGCTGGGATTACAGGTGTGAGCCACCATGCCTGGCCATTCATTCATCAGATTTTTAACCAATATTATTGAATGTTACCATTGATATAGTTGGATTTATATCTTCCAATCTACTTTCTATTTTTTTATATGTCTCATGTATTTTCTTTCTGTATCCCCCTTTTGCTGCCTTCTTTTGCATTCATTAATATTTTTTAATTTAACGCCCCAATTTTGTTAATGTTTTCTATATTTTTTTGAGTTAGTTCCTTAAAACATTGCTTGTGTGTGTCCAGATTGCTGCTGGAAGTCACTTTGTTTTAGATGGAAAATCTTTCTTTCATACTTCTTATAGGAAAGGTTTGCTAATAACACATTTTTTTTCAATTGTTTACCTATGAATGTCTTTATTTTCTCATCTTGATTTGTAAAACTTATTTTGCTGAACTTAAGATTCTTGTTTGACAATTATTTATTTATCTATTTCCTTTTAGCCCTTTGAATATGTCATCCCACTACGTGCAGGCCTCCATTGTTTTGATGAGAGGTCTGCCGTTAATCTTACCTGCATTCCATTTTAAGTGATGTTATATTTTTCTTTCTGCCTTCAAGACTGTCTTTGCTTTCTAGCATTTTTAATGTAATATGTATTTGTGTGGATCTTTTTGCATTTATCTGATTTGTAGCCTATTGGAGAATTACATTAATGCTATTCCACAAATTTGGAAAGATTTTAGTGATTCATCAAATACTTTTTGTAGACCTTTTCTTCCTCTCTTTCTGCTATTACATCAATAATATGTTATTGTGATTAATAATGAACTGTGTTTTTCTGAGGCTCTGTTTGTTTTCATCAATCTTTGTCTCTGTTATTCAGATTACAGTCTCTAACAATCATTTATCAAGTTAATTAAACCTCTCTTCTGCACATTCAAATGTACTTTTGACACCCCTATAGTATCACCCACAATGATAGAATACAAAATATATTAAGTGATGTATTTCAATCATTTTTTAAAAAGCATTTAATGACATTTTATTTTACATTGTGTTTCATTTTACAGGTTGAGTCTCCTTTTTCCAAATGGGTTTCAAGTGTTTTAGATTTCAATGTTTTTTTTTTATTTCACAATATTTGTATTATACATGTTGGTTGAGCATCCTTCACTCCAAAATCTGAACTCTGAAATGTTTCAGTGAGAATTTTATTTGAACATCATGTTGGTACTCAAAAAGCTTTGAATTTTGGAGCATTTTGGGTTTCCGATTTTTGGATTCAGGATTCTTAATGTGCATAATATAAGAGACAAAACAAATGTCCTAGTTAGTTAAAATTACAACACAGGCAGAAAGTGTTGATCTATGTACTCAGTATAGGGCAGAGAGTTTAAAAATAGTCATTTTTACTATGGATTAACTACACATTATTAAAGATTTGCTCTGATACTTTCATCTTTTTTCTTTTTTTTCTTTTTTTTTTTTTTTAAGACGGAGTCTCACTCACTCTGTTGCCCAGGTGCCCAGGGTGAGGTGCAGTGGCACGACCTTGCCTCACAACGTCTGCCTCCCAGGTTCAAGCAATTCTGCTGCCTCAACCTCCCAAGGATCTGTGATTACAGGTGTGCACCACCATGCACAGCTAATTTTTTTTTTTTTTCTGAAATTTTAGTAAAGCTGGACTTTCACCACTTTGACCAGGCTGGTCTCGAACTCCTGACCTCAAGTGATGCACCCACCTCAGCTTCACAAAGTGCTGGGATTACAGGCATGAGCCACTGGGCCCAGACATATTTTCATCTTTATACAGTTAATAAACGCTTCCATTCATCAGTTACTGCAGCCAAACTAAATTCATGGTCATTTTATTGAGTATAATTGCTTTGAAGTAAAGTCTCTAGCTATTGCAATGCAATTTCATGCTAATATAGAATGGACGCAGGTTAGTGGGGGGGAAAAGGCTTTTGCTGTAAATCATTTTGAATGTGACATATAATTTTCACGTAAACATTTCTGAGAGGCAGGTAAAGAATGCAATTGGAATAATATAAAATTGCCTAAAACTCTCTTTGGATTTCATTTTGAAAAGAGAAAAATAACTGTTTTGGTATCCTGTTTAGCAGGTGATTTATTCTTTTGCTGGGTTAGAGCTCCCCTCTGTGGCTATTTTGTTGAGACACACTAAGAGCTCAATATTGATGTATTTCAACAACTAAACACAAACTAACCTCCTAGATATAGCCCAACAAAAATATATTAAGGTAATCATCTATAAATAATTTTAAGTTTTGTAGAAAGTCTAATTTTTCTCTCTGAATAGAACTGCCAGAAGAATTTTAATAGGATTAAAATTCAGTGAGAACATAAAGCTAAATGCTACATGGTATCAATAAAATAAGCAAATGTATAACTAAGCCAGCATGCACCAATTTCTCATACTTGATTGACCACTAAGTTTGAAATAGTTTATTCCCAAAAAATTAGGAGGAAAGTTTATTTTCTGTTCATTTAATTGGTCTATTTTAATCAAATTAATATGTGTACATGTGAGGAGGGGAAACCATATAAAAAGTAGTTATGTCCCTTAGCATACTGAAAATATTGTAGAGAATGTAATTTATGTAAACAGATGTCAAATAATTCTACTAAGTACAATATCAACTGTAATAATCTATTAGGTTTACATGAGAATGAAATAATTTGAGCTCATTTTACAACATGCTTGGGATATTTTAATCCAAGTATACATTTCAGTTTGCATAAATTGCAAAAGTAAAAATAAAACTAAGGAAAATTTTAGGATATGTCTAGGGCATCAAAACCTCCCAAGTATTATCAGATCCTGGATCTGGAAAGAGAACCACTTGTGCCTTGGGAATCATATTTATATTTCATATTAACTTTTCAAAATATCTAAAATTCAAATCGAGCATATGAAGTTAAAATGGAAATTTACCACATAGTCTTTTATTCTACATTTGTGAAGACAGTAAAAATTATTTTTCAATGTTTTAAATTTTTAAACATGTGAGCTATTTCTGTGCTTTGCTAATAATGCAAAAGTCATTTCATATGAAAGGATTATGAGCAGCTTGCAAATAATCTGAACATAAAAACTCACAAGTAATTATTAACACTATACCTCACTAAAATATAAAAGCAAAAGAGACATCACTGAAATTAAAAAGAGGATAGCAGTCATTAAGTGTAATTGTTGCTACCAGCCACCATAGTTCTGAATCATAATAACCTCGCAGTAAATATATAGTTTTGTGATTGAATGAATGACTAAGCTACTTGCAAAATGTAAAATGTTCTTTATGCCAAATGTCTCTAATATAGATACCTAAACAGGTTATGCCTTTACATAATTGCCATGTCATCCCAATACAGTTAAAATCAATAATGATGTTGTCATCAATGGATATTTCAGGATGAATGACTTCACATTCTCTAGCGGAATGCTAAATATTAGTAGGGGATAGAGAAGGTGAATTTAAAGTATCCCACCCAAATCATCCAAAAATAGACCTAGAGAGAATGAGTTCATTGAGGCAATGGTTTCTTGTACACAGCATAAAGATATTCAAGCAGTATGCTGATTGTGTACTTTCGAATCAGTGCAGAATTTTAATTTTATTTGGCCATTATTTTTAAAACATTATCTGGAAAAGTATTCAACATATCTGAGCACTCTAGGTCAATATATGTGTCACAGCACCGCTGATTTTTTAACAAGTTTTGATTTATGAAAAACTCTGTGATATTATGTGGCCCTAAAGCCTGCACGATACCCTAAGGGTTAGTACCAAAGACATTCAAACCATTCACTGGCCATGGTTTATCTGAACGCTGAAGGGAAAAATAAATGGGCGTGGAATATTTTTTAAAGAATCCCCAAATGATCTGTCTTAGGAATACAATGCATTTGATATGAATGGAGATGAACAATATTAAAGCAAAGGTAATAAATATATGTTGGGCAGGTAGAGATATTTTAAAAATAACAAATAAAAGTTTGTAAAATGTTGTAGTCACAGAAACTGTAGTGTTTATTCTTGGGGTCTTTGCTATTAACTCTCAGCCCGTAAGGCAATAGGGCATAACGCCATATGAAAGAACATGGAAGCCATCTTACGCGAAGTAACTGTGAGTAGGTTACAAACAAGCCAAATACAGAAAGTGCAAGAAAATGTTGGTACTATACCTGACTAAGATCAAAATGAGAGCAGCAGAATCACTGAAATTAAACAAGCGAGTAGCAGACACTAGTAAAGCTGAAGTTTACATAAGATGTACCAGCTACCACAGAACCAATTCATGATAATCTCTCAATAATTACATAGTTGTATGATTGGAGAATAACTGAATCCGTGGCTTATACCTGTAATCCCAAAGTTTTAGGAGACCAAGATGGGAGGATCACTTGAGCCCGGGAGTTTGAAACCAGCCTGAGCAACTTAGCAAAACCCTGTCACTACAGAAAAACAACAAATTATCAGGGCATGGTGGTGTACACACCTGTGGTTCTTGCTACTCAGGAGACTGGGGCGGGAGGATTGCTTGAGCCAGGAGGTTCGAAGCTGCAGTGAGCTATGTTCGTGTCCCTGCACTCCAGCCTGGGTGACAGAGTGAGACTCTATCTCTAAAACAACAACAACAACAACAACGAACAACATTAATAAAATAGAACAACCACTGGTTAAGCATCTTCTATGTGTCAGACAATGTAAAAAGCACTTCTTTACATACAAACAATCTAATTCTGAAACAGCACTGAGAAATAATTACATACTGATACATAGAGGTTATATAGTTTAGCCAGATTAACTTTGTTTGCTTGCTTTGTAGAGAAGTACTGAAATCAAATATTGGAAAATATTTCACATAGTACTGTAATAAATAATATTGTGATATATCCCTCTCAATAGGTATCAGTAGGGAATAAACAGAAATGTATCATATATTGATAAAAGATGAGCAAGCCAATTAAACAGAAATATTTAATATCTAATATATGTGAATATATATTGTATTTTGATAAAAGCGATAAAAAGGTAGATGTTTTCAAGCCAATCTTTAACTAGGGACATGTATCTAAAATTTATTTTATAATTTTAATGCAAGGAAATACAAGAAGGAAATACAGAAAAGCAAAAGATTTAGGATTTATTAATGTAAGATACTATCAATTTAATGGCAGCAATTCTGTCTTTGCCCACTATTTCTTCTTGGTCCGAGCAGTAGGAAAGGTACAGAAGGCTATATCCAAATAACTCTAATTTAGAGATTTAATTCCTCAAAAATTTCTTTTCTCTTTTAGGTGAAGCCTTCTGCTATCTTAATAAACAAAAAATATGTGAAATTAAAGGTACATTATTTGAGTTTTACATAATTATCTTGTATTTAATTAAATCACTCCCTTGAAAAATGAAAATTATACCAAATTATTTGTATTTTTCAAACTTTGAAAGAATTTAGGTACCAAAAATTGCATCAGAGGAAACATGCATTTCAACAGAAAGTGAATTACACTTATCACCATGGAGTTCGTCTGATTTTTTCTGCCACATTTCTTCCAGCCTTGCTATTTCATCAAACTCCACAGCCATTAACTTTTCCATAATCAGTTTCTCTCTGGATTCTACAAAACCCAGCAACTGGAAGCAAGATGGGAAAATGCTAACCTCTATTATTGACTACAATTGACTCATTCATTGAAAGTTATTAGATTAAATTAAAAACACATGTTTATTTTAAAAATGTATATAAGATAGAAAAAAACAAAAATATGTACGTGCTCTTCAATATCACCTCATGTTTAACTGTGCTAAAATTTTATTCAAATTTCTTCTGTATCAAGTTATACAAATAACAGGTTATTTTACGTATAGATCAAATATATACATACAAATATAAATTATATATATGCATAATTTTATAGCTTTCTTTATTTCACATACAATGTTTGTACTATTCCTAGATTCATGCATGCAGATAAGAGATGTGCAGGCAGAATTATCCAAATGACAGGGTATTAGATGGGTCTGAATATTAGCACAGAGCATAAGGAGAAAAATCATTTTCCAGTAGTAGAATTTTTAAAATTTCATTTCATGCAGTTATGTTGGAGTAGAATAGTTAAGACAACATGAATAGATAGGAACAGTTTTATTACCTACAACTCAAGCCAGAAGGAGACGTAACAGTTCATCTGTACCTGGGAGCTCATTTTGCAGGATGTCAGCTTTTGTACATGTAATGTATTTACCCTTTATAACATTACATTTGTTAAACATGCTAGTTTCTAACTTCACTCTTGACCATAAGGAAGTCTGCCCAGGGGTGAAATTTAAACTGTAAAAACAGTTTCACGACACAGAAATGGCCTCTAGGAGGGGATGCAGGCTGAGTATTAGTTCCTAATTACTATTTATCATATGTGCATGTGATTTTCTCATTAGTGTCATTAACATAAAGTGATAGTGGGAGGATCAGGATATTTGGATGTAGAGTATATAAAACACAGCTTTAATTATACACTTAAAGTTTGCTATCATTAATTTTTTACTAAAAATAAAATATTTATAATTTTTGTTTGCTACCCTTTGATTTTTTTGTCTTCAAAGGACAGGCTTAAAATGAAATTTCTTTTGAATTTATTGATGCAGTCAGCTGCATCAATTTTTACAATTAAAGCTAATATTATTCCTTTTATTCTATGTTCCGAGGCCCTTCTTATCAATATTTCTTCTTGGTATGTCCCTATTTTTCTCATTTTTTCATCTGCAGTTACAATTTCTTTGTAAAATTTAGTCTTTTAAAAATATCCCACCTCTTCTTATTGTTTCATGTATTTTTCTATTTTATTACTTTCCTGCCAGGATATAATACCAAGAGAAAAGAAGAATAACAATGTCTTATAATTAAATGAAAACATAGTAAACTAATAAAAATAACACTGTTTTGATCCCTTTTTTAGGTAGAGACATGTCATTAAGGAGACAACTACTATAGACAGAGATAATAATTATTTTGTTATAGTAAATGTCTGACATATTTTTCTTTCATTGTACCAAGTAGTAACACATTTACAAATACCATTTCTCCAAAGTAATCATCTTATTTCTTTTTTTTTTTTTTTTTTGAGACGGAGTCTC
>NW_012115055.1:4941641-5058284 GCF_000951035.1 Colobus angolensis palliatus | reverse complement strand
TGTATTTTTAGTAGAGATGGGGTTTCACCATATTGGTCAGGCTGGTCTTGAACTCCTGACTTCGTGATCCACCTGTCTTGGCTTCCCAAAGCCAAGACATCTGGGATTACAGATGTGAGCCACTGCACCCAGCCTTTTTTGTTTTTGTTTTTGTTTTATTATTATTATTTTTTTACTTCTAAAAGTATGAGTTTGCATTGACCCAACAATAGTAGTTAAAATATTATGTAGCTTTCCTGATGTCAAATCAATACTTTCTTCTTTAGTGATCACTCTAAATTATCTTAAAATTTGACCTCAGCTATAGGGCACAAGTATATAAAAAAAAGTATCTACACTAAATACTTTCATTTTGTATTTTGTAGATATACCTTATATTCACAGAGTAAACAAATACTGTTTTGAATGTTCACTACTTTTATTCTCTTCACTCCAAAGATAATTAAATCAAACCACAGATTTATACTATTTGTTACACATAGAATGGTCTGCATCTTGCCTTGTGTGCTATTTTTTGAAACATTTTGCCCTCTCTGTATAACAATTTTTGAAATATAATGCACATATTGTAAAATGAATGTATTTAAAGTGTGCAGTCCAGTGGTTTTTATTGTACTTGTAAAGTTGTGCAACCATCACCACTATCTTATTTTATAAGACTTCTCTCTCATCCCAGAAAGAAAGTTCATACCTGTTTAGTAGTCATTTCCCATTCCTGCTTCACCAGAACTGTCCCTCACAAATACTCTTCCATTTTCTGTACTTGAGCATTTGTCTATTCTGGACACTTTATATCAATGTAATCATATAATACGTTACTTTTTGTGCCTGATTTCTTTCAATTACCATAAGGTTTTCAAGGTTCACCCACCTAGTAGCATGTATCAGTACTTCTTTACTTCTTCTGGCTGGCTGGCTGATATTCCATTGCATAGATACATAATATTTTATGTATCTCTTTCTCCAATGATGGCCATTTGAGTGGTTTCTCAACCTGGGCTATTATAAATAATGTTGCTGTGTACATTTGTATATACATGCTTTTGTATGGACACATAGTTCTAATTTTCTTTAGTAAATATCTAGGACTGAAATTACTGGATCATATTACAATTTTATAGTTATCATTTTGAAGAACTGCCAAACTGTTTTCTGAAGTGACGGCATCATTTTTCAATCCCATCAGTAATGTATGAAAGTTTCAATTTCTTACATATATCTGTGCTTTACACTGTTGTCTTTGTTTTTTATTTTACATGTCTTCATAAGTATGAAACTGTTTTCTGAAGTGACTGCACCATTTTTTAATCCCATCAGTAATGTATGAAAGTTTCAATTTCTTCAATTTCTTTCATATATTTGTATTTTACACTATTGTCTGTTTTTTATTTTACATATCTTCGTAAGTATGAAACTGTTTTCTGAAGTGACTGCCCGTTTTTCAGTCCCATCAGTAACGTATGAAAGTTTCAATTTCTTGCATATGTCTGTGTTTTACACTATTCTCTGTTTTTTATTTTTCATATCTTCATAAGTTTGAGGTGATATTTTGTGGGTTTTTGATTTGCATTTGCCTAATGACTAATAATTTTGAGCATCTTTTCACCTACTTGCTGCTATTTGGGTAAAGCTCTTTTTTTTTTTTTTTGAGAAGGAGTCTTGCTCTGTCACCCAAGCTGGAGTGTAGCGGCAGGATCTCGGCTCACTGCAAGCTCCGCCTCCGGGGTTCACGCCATTCTCCTGCCTCAGCCTCCTGAGTAGCTGGGACTACAGGTGCCCGCCACCACACCTGGCTAATTTTTTTTTGTAGTTTTTGGTAGAGATGGGTTTTCACCATGTTAGCCATCATGGTCTTGATCTCCTGACCTCGGGATCCGCCTGCCTCGGCCTCCCAAAGTGCTGGGATTACAGGCGTGAGCCACCGTGCCCGGTCATAAAGCTTCTTTAAAGAAATGTCTGTGTAAAGAATGATTAAGTTATTTTATTTTTATTGTAAATTTCTAAGTGATTTGTATATATTTCATACAAAAATACCATAAATTGTGTAATTTGATTTTTTTTTTCTTTCTGTGCATGTATTTTAAATTTTGATGATGTCTTTTGGAAAAGAAAAGTGTTGAAATTTGATGAAATCCAATTCGTCCTTGTTTTTCTTTTGTTGCTTGTGCTTTTGGTATCATATTAAAGAAGTCATTTCCAAACTCAATGTTTGAAATATTTACCTCATTTGAACTAAGTTCTTTATCATTTTATGACTTATATTTAGGCTTATAGTTTATTTTGAATTAATTTTTGTGTATTGCATGAAAATGTCAACTGCATTTATTTGTGCATGGATATTCAGTTGTCCTAGCACCATTATTGTTTCATTGAATTTTTTGCACCATCATCAAAGTTGAATTGACCATATTTAAGCATTTATCCATGGACTTGCAAGTCTGGTCTCTTTATCTGTATGTTAATCCTAACAGATTATCACCATCTTGGTTAGTGAACTTTTTATATGTTTTGAAATCAGTGAGTGTGAGTACTCTAACATTGTTCTTCGTATTTAAGACTGTTTTGGCTATTCTGTGACCCTTGAATTTCTGTATGAAATTTAGGATAAGGCATACAATTTGAAAAGCAAACGATTGGGATTTTAATAGATTGTGTTTGGATGGTAGATCAGTTTTCAGAGAATTGCCATCTTTAAAATATTATTTCCAAGAATTAAGTATGGGAGTTCCTGTATTAACTTAGGTTTATCATGTTTCAACAATATTTTATAACGTTCAGTGTACAAGTTTTCTATGAGTTTTGTTGATTCTTTTTCTAAATGTGTTATTCTTTTTGATTTTGTTATATATGGAATTAATTTCTTAATTTCATTTTCTGTTCGGTCATTGCTAGTGTATAGAAATATAATTGAATTTTGTACATCAATCTATAATTGTATCAAACTGATTCATTCTAAGGGTATTATTTTAGTGAATTCCTTAGGATTTTCTAGGTGCAAGATCATGACGCCTATGTATAAAGACAGTCTGTCTCCTTTCTTTCCAATGTTGGTCCAGTTTTTTATTATTACTCAAGTGCTCTGGCTAGAACCTCTACTTCAATAATGAATACAAGTGTCAAGAGCAGCTATCCTTGTGTTTTTCCTAATCTTTGAAGGAAAGCATTCATTTATCACCATCAAGTATGTTTGTTATTGATTTTTCATAGATACCTTTTATCAGGTTGAACAAGCTCTTTTCTATTCTGAATTATCTGCATTCTTTAATCGTGTAAGTTGGTTTATCATGCTAAATGTTTTTTTCTCTACCCTTTGAGATCACGTATCTTTTATTCTTTATTCTGTTAATGTGGTACATAAACTGATTTGTTTTCGTATGTTAAACAAATCTTGGGATAAATCCCACCTGGAACTAAGGTATAAATACTTCTCATATATTGCAGGATCAAGTTGCTAGTATTTCTTTGAGGATTTTTGCATCTTTATTTATAAGGGAAACATGTCTGCAGTCTTATTTCCTCATAGTATTTTGATCTAATATACTAATCTCATAGAATGAGTATGAAAGTGCTTTCTCATTCTGTGTTTTGAAGATTTTGCTAAGGATTAATGTTAATTTGCCCTTAAATATTTGATAGAATTCATTAATTAAATCACCTGGGCCTGGGATTTTTTTCGTGGAAAATTTTATGTTACTGATTTAATCTCTTCACCTTTTATATTTCTATTCATTTTTAACATTTCTTCTTGAATCAGTTCTTTTTATCTTATATATTTATATAGTTATATCCATTTCATCTGATTCACTGGTTTGTTGGTATAAATTTCTTTATTGCATTCCTAAAACTCCTTTCTCTTTCTTTAGGTTTAAAATGATGCCACTGTTTTATTCCTTATTTTGATAATTCATGTATGATTCTTCACTTTGCCTTGAGTGAAGTATAAGGTTATACAGAGGTAACGTATTAGGACATTTTCAGCTCTTTATCCTGTACACATGCCTGCACATAGTGGTGGCCTTCAAAATTCCCAGGAATAGATCGGAGGTTTGTAAATCTCCTTGTGGATCTCTATATATAATTTTTTGAGACAATAATTTTTTTTGAGACAGAGTCTTGGTCTGTTGTCCAGGGTGAAGTACAGTGGCATAATCTAGAATCACTGCAACCTCTGCCTCCCAGGTTCAAGTTATACTTGTGTCTCAGACTCCCAAGTAGCTGGGACTACAGGCATATGCCACCATGTCCAGCAAATTTTTGCATTTTTAGTAGAGGTGGAGTTTTACCATGTTAGCCAAGCTGGTCTGGAACTCCTAAGCTCAAGTGATCCACTCATCTCTGCCTTCCAAAGTGTTGGGATTACAAGCATAAGCCAGCCCTCCCAGCCTCTGTGGATATCTTAATCCCTTGTTTTTCATTTTAAGGCTTCTGTGAGACTGAAATCTTATTGACCTCTCAGACAACGTTGAGGTTAAACAACGTTGTATTTGATAAATGCTGCATATATAAGTGTATTCACATAGAAAAAGCTTTAATTAGGTTTGATAAAGATAAGGCCTGGGAAAGGAGCTTCTCAGAGAGTTTCCAGACAGATAAGAAAATTTTATATTGCCTTACTATTTTCTTATAAACCTAAAAAATCCTAAAGATTCATCCAAAACACCCTTGGAACTGATAAATGAATTCAGCAAAGTTTCAGGATACAAAATTAGTGTACACAAATAGGTAGCCCTGCTATACACCAACAGCGACCAAGCTAAGAGTCAAATCAATAACACAAACCATTTTACAATAGTTGCAAAATAAACAAAATAAAATACTTAGGAATATATTTAACCAAGGAGGTAAAGACCTCCACAAGGAAAAGTACAAAACATTGCTGAAAGAAATCATAGATGACACAAACAAATGGAAACACATCCCATGCTCATGGATGGGCAGACTCAATATTGTGAAAATGACCATTTGTAGATTGCTGCCAAAAACAATCTACAAATTCAGTGCAATTCTCATAAAAATATCACCAACATTCTTCATAGAACTAGAAAAAGCAATCCTAAAATTCATATCAAACCAAAAAAGAGCCTGCATACCCAAAGCAAGACTAAGCAAAAATAACAAATCTTGAGGCCTTGCATTACCCAACTTCAAACTATATTATAAGGCCAAAACAGCATGGTACTGGTATAAATACCAGCATATAGACCATTGGAATAGAATAGAGAACCCAGCAATAAAGCCAATACTTACAGTCAACTGATCTTTGACAAAGCAAACAAAAAACAAAAATGTGAAGTGGGGAAAGGACAACCTATTCAACAAATGGGGCTGGGATAATTGGCAAACCACATATAGAAGAATGAAACTGGATTCTTATCTCTCACCTTATATAAAAAATAACTCAAGATGGATCAAAGACTTAAATCTAAGACTTGAAACCATAAAAATTCTAGAATATAACTTTGGAAAAACCCTTCTAGACATTGACTTAGGCAAATATTTCATGACCAAGAACTCAAAAGCAAATGCAACAAACACAAGGATAAATAGATGGAACTTAATCAAACTACAAAGCTTTTGCACGGCAAAATAAATGACTAGCAGATTAAACAGACAACCCACAGAGTGGGAGAAAATCTTCACAATCTATACATCCAACAAAGGACTAATACCCAGAGTGTACAAGGAACTCAAACAAATAAGTAAGGAAAAAATAAATCCCATAAAAAAATGTGCTAAGGACGTTAATAGACAATTCTCAGAAGGAGATATAAAAACGACCAACAAACATATGAAAAATGCTTAGCATCACTAATTACCAGGGAAATCAAAATCAAAACCACAATGTGATATCACCTTACCCCTGCAAGAATGGCCATATTTTAAAAAATCAAAAAATAATAGATGTTGGCGTGGATGTGGTGAAAAGGGGAAAACTTTTGCACTGTTGCTAGGAATGTATACTAGTACAATCACTATGGAAAACAATGTGGAGATTGCTTAAAGAAGTAAAAGTAGATTTACCATTTGATCCTGCAATCGCTGCCATCAATAATTCTCTGGAGATTGGGTTAATGGGGGGCTCCAAAATGGACCTATGCTAGTTGCTTTTGAGTAGCTATTTTTCAAAACTAGTATAGCCATGAAACGGTTGGTTTCAAAGCTAGGATGGAGCAGGGAAGAGATGTATAGGAAGAGAGTAAAATGCCAGCGAACTTTCTGTTTTCACCGGGTTTCAGCCATTTTTGTTACATACATGCCTTCAGATGTTTTTCAAATATTTGGTCAATTTCTCAAGTCCTACAAGTGTTAATTTTGACAGTTTTTACCAGTGTTCTTGTTGCTTTCACGGAGGGATAGACTTTCTGCTTTTGCTCCATAACTCTGGTAGTGCTTAACTCTGGTAATAATACTAAATTAAGCTTAGCGTGACACACAGTAATAGTTCAATCTGAAAGTCGTTATACCCCATACAACCCGATAGACATATCACAGCACTGGCAATTTTTTCTACAAATGGTGCTCCCATAACTTGTTATCAGAGGACTCATTGAGTAAGAAGTTTGCAAAACGACAACAAAATAAAGACAACACACATTGCTAATAATCGCTTCATGCTTTTTATGTATACACATGAATTGTTAACTCTTTTATAAACTAACATTTGTTATATTTTCACGATTTTCAGAAGACTCCATCCTTGACCACACTTTAGGCTCATCTAAGCCTTCTAGACCTTGACATTGGCATCTTACCTTACCAGTTTTACATTTTCCATTTCTTTTTAAAAACCATTTTTCCAACTTTCAGTATAAGTTCAGGGGTACATGTGCAGGATGCGCAGGTTTGCTACATAGTTATACATGTGCCTTGGTGATTACCTGCACAGATCATCCCATCACCTAGGTATTAAGCCCAGTATCCATTTGCTATTCTTCCTGATGCTCTCCCTCCTCCCACCCTCCAGCCTCTGATAGGCCCCAGTGTATGTGGTTCTCCTTCCCCTACTCCGTGTTCACATGTTCTCATCACTCAGCTCCCACTTACAAGTGAGAACCTGTGGTATTTGAATTTCTCTTCTTGCATTTGCTTGCTGAGGATAACGGCTTCCAGCTCCATCCAGGTCTCTGCAAAGGACATGATCTCATTCCTTTTTATGGCTGCATAGTGAAACATGGAGTACACTTTCCATTTCTAGTAAGAATCTTGCTGTCAGTTTAGAGAGATCCACCCACCTTTACTATCTGATCACCTTTGATATCTGATAGAATTCCCCCTCCCTCACCATCCTTCAGGTGAAATTTGATCACCCTGGTTGCCTTCAGGACAAATCCTGTCAAATAAATCTTTCCTTACCTTTGATGTTTCCTCTTGGCTATTTTCCATCCACAGACCTCCAGCCTGGTCCTTGGCTATAAATCCCAGCTTGGCCATGCTGTCTTCAGGAATTGACCATAGCTCTATGCTCAGGTCCCTTTTCCCCAATTGCAATATTTTCTGAAAAAAATCTTCTTATGTTGTTTGAACTCATGTCCAATTCTGTCTTTTCTTAACAGTTCTTTAAAATATTTCCATTATTCCCTTTCTAAAAAATAAATTATATAGGTATATTTAAAAAACCAAAATATATAGATTTTATTTTCTCTTTATTGATGCATTATTATTTCAACTTTGTCATTTACCAAGATTCAAATATAGTATTCACATCTTTGGATTAAACCATTTTCAGTAGGTTCTATTGAAAACTCATATTTACACTGATACCATCTCTTTAGCATACTTGTATAACCTAATTTATAGCATCATAATTGTCTTAATGCCCTAAAAATCATATATTTTCAAGTAAAGTGAAGTGACTATTTTTTTTTCACATGAACAAATTTCCAGTCTTTGGCCATTGATGTATTTCTATTACCCTTCTCAGCCCAACTTAAGTATTAACTATATTAAATTGCTTTCTAACAGAGCTTGTTTTAAAAACTTTCTTACTACACAATAGAGAATCGCTTACTCTACAAAGAACCCTTGTTCCAGTTCATAAAGAAGTGTAATAGAAACTCAAATCTGAGAGATAAGCCTGTAGGTGACATAATTGCAAATGCATCATGAAAAGTAAGACAATAGTGAAAAAGCCACTGATATTACTGTTACAAGAGTAAAATTTTCTGTTTTAAGGGGGAAAGAAACTATATATAGATATTTCTAATTTGTTCCTATTCTTACTAACACTATCCTACTATGTTATGCTATTATAATCAGTTTATAAAAGATATTACAGGAGAAAAATTTTAAAAAGAAGAAAAGTTATATGATCACCTTATAATTTCAGGTAAACAAAGTTTATTATACTTAAAATCCATTCATGATTGTAATTATTAGAACACTTCTAAAGCTGATAATGGATATCTAAAAAAATTCATTTTGTAATATTTATTGATTAAATATTTAAAGCTATTATTTTGCAATTCAGAAAAAACAAATTCTTATAACTATTATCTTCAATATTTTACTGCAGAATATACCCAATGATGTAAGCCAAATAAAAATTAATACAAATTATACAGATTGGAAACATATATATGTGATATATATGTGATATATATATATATATATCTCCTAATAGGAGATATTTTTCTATTATATATGTATCCTATTATTTACAACTAATATAATTATAGGCATAGAAAATAAAAATAAATAAATAAAATTCTCAGAGATATATTTTAAGAATCAGTTAAAAATCAAGTACTTTTCATTTTCACTGTTTATATCTTTAATGAATCTGGAATTAATTTTTCACATCTTGTTTTTTCACAAAACAACTTGACACATTCTAAAAGATGAATTTCAATAATTAAGTGTACTAGCAAACATTTATAAATATTGGTGGTTAGTCTTAATTAATTTTGATTCGAAAACCTGAAATATACATTTTCTCTATAAGAAGATTAACAAGTGTCAAAGGAAAACAAAAAGTACAAATTTGGATGAAGAGAATAATTTCACAATATTTAGTGAAATTGTATTTGCATAAGCCCAATGACATGGTAATTAAAAGAAGTCTTAATTCTGAAGATCCTCTGCAAATATTGCCAGTTGTATTTGCAATTAAATTGGAAAAGATAAAATAATTTTTTAAGCTGCAATAATTATTGGTTAAGTTGAAAGAAACCATACCAAAGAGACTAGATATCATATGACTCTTTATGTAATTTCTGAAAAAGGCAAATGAGAGAAAGCAAATTAGTGGTTTCTTGAGGTAATTATGCTAATGAGCATTATTAGTAAATGAACATAAGAGATTTTATTGACAATATGAAAATTCATTAAAACTGAATTTTGATTGCAGAACTTGGTAAACTTACTTCAAAAATGATTGAATTGCACCCTTGAAATTGTTTAGTTATATGATATATGAATTTTGCCTTAATAAAATTGTTAAAAACTTTAATCGATATTATCATTGTTCTAAGGATTATTTACTTTGCTTAAATTTAGTTAATTTAAATGTTAATTGAGCAAATAATTTCCTTGGAATCACAATCTTGAAAGTTTTAATTTATTTTTTATTTTTAATAAGTGTAACTCTGAACATGGCATAGGTAGATCACACATGTCAGTTTTCCAGTTTCATTTAGAAATACACAATGTGAAAGTAATAGATAAAAATATGTTGCATGGGAGTTAAAATAATTTGAATGCTTTCATTTTATTTTTATTTTATGTATTTAAAGACAGAGCCTTGCTCTGTTGCCCAGGCTGGAGTACAGTGGTGCTCACCTCAGCCGCAAACTCCTGGGCTCAAATCATCCCACTTCAGCTTCCCAAGCAGCTGGGACTACAGGCACATGCCACCACACCCAGCTATTTTAAAAAATATTTTTTTGTGGAGACAAAGTCTCACTTTTTTGCTGTGGTTGGTCTCAAACTCCTGGAATTCTCCCACTCCGAAGTGCTGGGAGTACAGGTGTGAGTCACCATGCCTGGCTAGAAATGGAATGTCTGCATGCCTGGCTAGAAATGGAATGTTTGTGAAGTAGAAGAACTATCAGTAGATAAGAGAGAGTAAAACTTTAATGTGATTGAAGAAAGACTATTTAATGACACTGCCATCTGCAGAAAAATGTGTAAATTTCAGTAGTGCTAAACTTTCTCTAGAGCAATATACCTAAGAAATACACCACACGCATATATTTTTGAACAGATTTTACAAGTAAGAAAAATTCTTCTATCATACTAATAAATCTATTTCTAATATAGAGTTTTAGATGGGTGACAATATGGTTCCAAGACAATAGAAATGTAATATTTGAGATAAGTCTAAAAATGGCTACAAAAAAATTAAAATTACATCTTATAAAATCTAAATAATAAATGATTGGGTAAATTCTGTGATTTATATTATAATTCTGAATGTTATACATTTATTCATGAGCTACTTTTCATTTTTTAAATTTAATTACAAAGAAAAGTATATATTAAGGATAATATGAGCCTCATGCTTCTAAATCTTATTAGAACACTTTCATGTGTAAATAATGGAGTACAATATTTGTCCAAAAAAGAAAATAACTTGGTGTGCATGTACACATTTGTCTGTGATCTTCCCTAGATCCATTTATTCCTAATTATTTATAAGAGCTTCATGTCCCTCTGTGATTGTCCAGGAAATACTAGACTTCAGAGGATTTGACACTTGTTTTGCTTTGATCATCTTTTCATCCAGAGGAAAATAAATTGCTCTGAATTCTCTCAGTACAGACTCCTATAACGCAATCCTGTATCCTGAATTCGAATTAAATGTCTCCGTTTTGTGTAATGTAAGATTTCTCAAGAAAAAAGGATGAGAGGCAGACCTCTTCTAAGACTTCAAAACCATGCCTTTTAGTTGGAACATGGATATCAAAAGTGGTTCAAACTGTAAACATAAAATAGAATTTATGGAGAAGATTTTCAAGCAGAGAAACAGCAGAACTTAAAAAATACCTTGAGTTCTCACTCCACACAGAGGCTTACTTACGTGCAGCTTAACTGAACTAGATATCCATCAAAAGTTCCAGGAAGAACTTAATATCTATTGGCTGTACTTGGGAAAAGGAAGAACTAATAAGCAAAATAACAGAGTTTTCTGACTGACCCAACTTCTTGAACTACTGAAAGCAGGCAGGAAATGTGCCTCACCAGTCATCAGAATTACACTGGTCAGTTTAGAAGCAATCTGAGGCCTTCTCCTTTTAAAATAAATTTTACAGGGAATGACATAATTACAGAACAGTTTCAAAATATTTGGTTATGTATTCATGTTTTTCTTTAATTTGCTTTAAAACTGCATTTTTTCAGTGTACAGCTATTTAATAAGGAATGGGGAAAAGACTCCCTATTCAATAATGGTACTGGAATAACTAGCTAGCCATATTTGTAAGAATGAAATTGGACTCCTACCATTAACCGTATACTAAAATTAACTCAAAATAGATTAAAGAGTTAAATATAAGACCTCAAACTATAAGAATTCTGAAAGAAAACCTAGGAAACATCAACTAGACATCAGCCTTGGGAAAGAATTTGTGACTAGGTCCTCAGAATCATACAATATGCTCATATAACCTACACATGTACCCCTTGAATCTAAAATAAAGGCTGAAAATTTTTAAAATAATTTCAATATCTACTGCTTAAGAGTGCTGTATCTATACTTAAAATATGTATTAATAAATTACTTATTAGAAGTTATTTATTACAAAGTCTTTTCTAAAGTCTAAATGATGTTAACATCATTTAGATTTAATTTCCTGCCATTTAGGCATATTGAAAAAAACATATTTTTGCTTTGTTCTGAAGTCTTCACACTGTTTCATATGGCTCGCTTACTTCATCCTGCAGCCAGAGTGATTTAATTAAGTCATAACTCAAGGCCAAACAGAAAAAGCTAAGTATCCTTTCTTAAAACCTATAATGGTTTTTATTATACAATTTCAATGTTTAAATGGAAGAAATTTTATCTTTTAAAACTATGAATACTTACCTTGAAAGATAGACATTAATATAAAACTGGTGTGTAGGTACATAATTTTGCAAAACTCTTTAAGGCATATGTGAACAAATAATGTAGACTACTATTATTAATTGTATGTTTAGGTATAAATATCTTCAACATTACTAGATAATTCTTTATACAGTGTTATTGTAATAAGTTACATTCCTGTAAATCTGGTATGTTTCACGTGAGGAACTGCCGACTGGTTTACGCAGAGTCTGCACCATTTTACATTACTACCGACAATGCACGAGGGCTCCATTTTTCAAGTATTCTTGCTAGCCAACACTTTTTATTTTCTGCATTTTTCATTATACCCCCAATTTTGTTTTCATCGCCTCAAGGAGCTGCAAAGCTCAACAATTGCCTTTAACTAATTTTGATCAACAAACCCAAGGAAAAGTTTTTTCACACTGAGTGAGCCTTTCTCTCTGAGCTGCATCTTCTGTCCCCTGTATTCCACGTAAAATACAGAGCAGAAATGTACCTGACAATGTCGAATGCTTCAGGGTAAAAGTGACTTTATGTTTTGTTTTATATCTCCACTCACTTTTGGCCTACTGTTTTCATTTTGTCTTTTTAGATTTTTAATGCTTTGAAAATGATATATCTCATGTATATTTTGCAGTGTGGCAATTTGAATTCAACCTTGCCTTTATTTCAAATGTATAGAGAACTGTCTAGCGGAAATGAAAGCCTGAATGACAGCTAGATAATTTAAGATGCAAAAAACCTGAGCATCATTATGCTTAAGAGGGAAAGCCTGTGGAGAGAGAGCGATTGAACACACTTGAAGTCAGGTGTAAATAATGAAGCGTTTTGATAGGGATGACTGAAATAAAAGTGGAAGAAAATTCTGGGATAGGAATAGTCAGGCCTTTGCATTCTTGATTAATTCACAAATGTGACTTGTAAAGACTTTCCCTGAAAGACAAGACTACAGGTGAGACTAGTTTAGCCTCTGATAGGGGTTGGATGCGCCCCCACCCAAATCTCATCTTGAATTCCCACGTGGTGTGGGAGGGACCCAGCTGGTGGTAATTGAATCATGTGGGCAGCTGTTTCCCGTGATATTGTCAGGATAGTGAAAAAGTCTCACGAGATCTGATGATTTTATAGGGGGGAGGTGTTCCCTGCACAAGCTGTCTCTCTGCCTGCTGCCATCCACCTAAGATATGATTTGCTCCTCCTTGCTTTCCGCAATGCTGTGAGGCCTCCCCAGCCATGTGAAACTGTAAGTCCATTAAACCTCTTTCTTCTGTAAATTGTTCAGTCTTGGGTATGTTTTTATCAGCAGTGTGAAAACAGACTAATACAGCCTCCAATCTCAGATTTCTGGTGGAAGTCCTAAATACCTCTCCTCTTTGCATTGTGCACAAGATTGAGTTTGTGTGGTATGTAACCTACTAAACAATAAGAATGCATGTCTCCTATCTAGAGTAAACACACTCTGAATATCTGGGAAGGCTATAATAGCAAGATTCTCAACTTTGCAACTGAGCTCTGTTTACAGTTCTGCTGTCTTCTGACATGTATTAACGATGACGCTTTAGTAGTTCTCTTTCATTTGCAAGAGACTCAAACGCACTTTTTAGTGTACTAAAAGTAGACTACAAGCAAAAACTTGGTGCTGGTAAGGAATGAAGGAAGGAACAAAGGGATGAAGAAAAATAAGAAAAAAATGAATAATGAATAATGAAATAAATGAAAGGAAATAAAATACTCTGGCTTTAGAATCAAGCAGACCTAGATGTTTAACCCTAGGTCTACATGATAGATACTGATTCTGTCTATTATTTTTTCTATTATTTGGATCCTTAATCTCCAGTAATATCTCCCGATGGAACAGGAAATACGTATTATAGTAGCTTAACATGTAGGTATTTCTTAAGCACACACAGTCTCATAAAGATTACCTGATTGTCTCTCTCCCAGTATCAAAATCAAGGGGCCTGTATAGGTGCCACATCACTACTTGAATAACAAAATAAGCTATGGGGATAATTTTTTGTCACCCTACTAGAATCTCAAAACTGTGCTGTGGTCTGGGATCTTCTTGATTGACAACTTTCTCAAATCAGCAGAGAATGAAAGAGGTACCAGAAGCAACAATGAAATGCCTTGCTTCCAATCAGTAATGTCTGTCTAGGAATAAAGAAACTTCAGAGCACTGACTCATTTCTATTCTTCTATTTTAGGTGGTTTACATTTTGGGAAATTTTCTAGTCTTAAATTTCTAAGAGATTATACTTACCTCTTTCCAAAATTTCTAATCTAGCACCTAGTATGTAAATGTAGCACTAAATTTGCAATAATATTCTGCTTCTCACTGTATATCTCAAAATATTGTGTTTTTAATTTTGAGGGAAATATGTATTTTTTGCAACTCTTATGAAAATCAAATTGGATATATTGATTTTAGCTAAAGAGGCAAATTTTCATAGAGCAATCCTCCTCTGAGGAGGTATCCATGAACAAAGAAAACATGTAGGTATATGACAAAAATATGACAGTATTCACTGCAGTATTCTTCAAATAACAACCTCCCCAAACTAGAAATGTTAGTGCATATATAGGAATAATTACATGAACTATTTTAAATTTAGATGTGAAATATGCACTAGAAAGGTGAGATTTTTTAATATACAAAATTCTATGCAAAGATCAATATATACTTGTTCTCACCACAGGGCATTTGTACATGTGGCATTGACTTGCTCGATACCTATTCCAATCTTCTTTTAATACACTTTTCTTTACCACACAGGCTGGAGAGCAAAACCTATTTTCCCACACTTCTTTGCAGTGAGGCTCTTGGGTATAATTTAGATTCTTTCTAGAAGATGCACTCCTGTGTGAATTTGATTCAGGACTGATTATGGTGAGGTGAGGAACTGAGAAGTTTCAAAGCATGCATTTTGCCGTCACTGATTGCAGAACTTCTGCAGCTGTCTTCTGTGGCCATGGTTTGAGGATCAGGCTTCTCTTTTCCTAATCAGGGAGTATGCTGTTTAATTACGGAATCAGTAACTATGACAGCAGATTCCTGGGTCTGTGGCTTCTTCATTACTGTACTTGCTGAAGAAAAATTAGTGACCGTAATCTCTGTTTTAGTTTTATAAGTCCCTTCTATTAGTTCAGTATTAAATTATGTTCTTGTTTTTTCTTTAAAAACTTTTTTATGCTTTAACTAGTAGAATGGTTTCTGTTTTCTGCAATTTGATGAAACCCGAGTAAGATGCATGCCAAAATCTTAAACAGGAGTCCTTGGAATTAAAGCTACACAAAACTGCTTCATGTTGCTTGTTCTTTATTTTACATTTTGGTTTATTTTATTTGTTACAATAAATATGTGTCAAATAACTGTTAACATATTAGAAGAAATGTTAAAAATTTGTACTTGTCCAAATATTCTTCATTTTAAATCATTATTATTAGTTTTGTATTTTTTTTTTTTTTTGAGACGGAGTCTTGCTCTGTCCCCCTGGCTGGAGTGCAGTGGAGCGATCTCGGCTCACTGCAAGCTCTGCTCCTGGGTTCATGCCATTCTCCTACCTCAGCCTCCCGAGTAGCTCGGACTACAGGCACCTGCTGCCACGCCCAGCTAATTTTTTTGTATTTTTAGTAGAGACAGGATTTCACTGTGTTAGCCAGGATGGTCTCGATCTCCCGACCTTGTGATCCACCTGCCTTGGCCTCCCAAAGTGCTGGGATTACAGGCATGAGATTTTTAAAATAAATTTATGCTTTTATAAAAATAATCCAACCGTATGGTTAGAAAAAAATGTTTAAAATTAAATTAGGCTAAAATAACTAAACTAATGTAAACTAAAAGTTTTAAAACTCAAATTTTTATTTCCCTGTATTGGTCATTGTGTTCTTTAGCTCCAAAATCTTAGGTTAGTTCTCCTGTATGTTTCTCTTTGTAAAATTTCTTGAGTTTGTTGTTTGTTTCTTTTTGGTATTTTTTTATGATTTTGTTAATTTTTTTTGCCCATGTTTTATTGTGGTTGACTGAGCTTATGAATAATTATTTTGAATTATTTGTCAGGCAATTTGTGGATCTCCAATTCTTTGTGTTGGTTACTGGAAGTTTATTGTTTTCCTTTTGTGGTCTTATTCCCTGATTCTTCCTGATTCTCACAGTCTTTCATAGTTGTCTGTGAATTTTAAGAAATAGCTGCCTCCTCCAGACTTTATGGACTGCTCTTAGTAAGGAAAGACATTCACCTGCAGATGTAAGGAGACATGTTGGATCTCTGTATACCAGGACTAGTGATGCCTGTGGTCAAGTTGTGGGTATATGGTGGTTCCAGCTCTTGCAGGGGAACAGTGTCTCATCAGCTCAGGCATTTAGGGTCCACAATGATGGTAACTGCATGGCATTTGGAGGCCATAGCTGTATGAGGTCCATAGCAGCTGCACGGGTTCTTTGAGTCTCTGGTGGCACCTCTCATTACAGTGACTGAGGAGCAGGGAAGACAGCAATAAGATTTGGGGCCAGCCATATGAATACATTCAGCTATGTAGCGCATAGCAGCATGGGCAAGCTTCAGATGCACAGCAAATGGTGGTGAAAGCCAGGGCCTGGAGCAGGGTCTCGGTGCACAATTATGAGTGCACAAGTAGTGGTGAGGGCAATCGATATGCACAGGAAAAGCTACAGAGTCAGATATGCAAAGATAATGAAATATTAGGAATAGATTTAACTAAAGAGGTGAAAAATTTGTACACTGAAAATGATAAAATATTGATAAAATAAATTGTTGAAGATAAAAAAATAGAAAGATATCCCCACTCATTGATTGGAAAAATTAATTTTTTAAAAATATTTATACTGCCCAAAGTAACCTACACATTCAATGTAACCGCTATCGAAATTCCAATGCCATTTTTCACATAAAAGAAAAATAGTCCTGGTGAGGTGACTCACTCCTGTAATCCTAGCATGTTGGAAGGCTGAGGAGGGCAGATCACTTGAGGTCAGGAGTGACACCAGCCTGGCCAACATGGCGGAACCCCGACTCGACCAAAAATACAAAAATTAGCAGGGCTTGGTGGCACAGGCCTGAAATCCAAGCTACTCAGGAGTATAAGATGTGGGAATCACTTCAACCTAGGAGGCAGAGGTTGCAGTGAGCCAAAATTGTGCCACTGTACTTCAGCCTAGGTGACACAGCAAGATTCTATCTTTCAAAAATATAAAAAAGAAAGAAAAGATAATTCCAAGTCCATATAGAATCAGAAAATACATTGAATAGATAAAGCAATATAGAGCATGAAGAACAAACCTGGAGAAATCACATTTCCTAATTTCAAGCTATATTACAAAGCTATAGTAATCCAAACAGTATAGTACTGACATTTAAACAGACACATAGACCAATGGAACAGCATAGAGAGCTTAGGAAAACAGTTACAACACATGGTCAACAATTTTTGATAAAGATACCTAGAATACACAAAGGAAAACAAGAAAACTGGATATTCAGGTTAAAAAAAATAAAATTGGGACTCTCTCTAATATTATACAGAAAAAATAATTCAAAATGGCTTAAAACTTAGGCATAAGATGTGAAACTGTAGAAGTCCTTGAAGAAAACATAGGAAAAAATCTCCTTGACATTAGTGTGGGCAATACATTTTTTTTTTTTTTATTTTGCATATGATCCTAAAAGCACAGGCAGTAAAAGCAAAATTAAACAGTAGGACTCCATCTAACTAAAAAGTTTCTATCCAGGAAAGGAAACAATCAACACAATGAAAAGGCAACCTATGGAAAGGGAGAAAATATTTGTAAACTGTAAATCCAATAATTAATATCCAAAATGTAAAAAGAACACAACTCAATAACAAGAAATAACTCAATAAAACAAAGCTCAAAGGACATGAACAGATATTTTTCCAAAGAAGACATATAAATGGCAAACAGATGTGAAACGTCAATACTTATCAGATAAATGCAAATCAAAATCACAATGAAATACCATCTTACACCTTTTAGGATGTCTATTATCAAAAATTAAAAGATAACAAATGTTGGTAAGAATGTGAAGTAAAGAGAACCCTTGTAAACTGTTGGTGGGAATGTACATTGGTACGGCCATTATGGAAAATGTATAGAGGCTCCTCGAAAATTAAACAATGAAACTATCATGAGATTCAGCAATATGACTTCTGAGTGTATAGTCAAAGGAAATAAAAATCACAAAATCAAAGAGATTTCTGCACTCCCATTTTTATTGCAACATTATTTACAATAGTGTAGGGAGGGAAAAACCCAAGTGTCCAACAACATATACAAATGAGTAAAGAAAATATGCAACACACATGCACACATGCACAGAGGAATTTTATTTAGCCTTAGAAAAAAATTCCTACCATTTGCAGCAATAAACACCATGTTGACCATAATTACTAATAATCTATTGTATACATGCAATTTGCTAAGAGAATCAATATCAAGCGTTCTCACTACACACACAAAAAGGTCTCATTCCTTATGAGTTACATTGAAACACCAACATTCTGATGACTTTTGTGTGGAGCAATACAAGAAATTTAGATCTGTCTCTTCTCTCTCGAATTCCTGATCCCTGGCCTAAATTCACACACATATTCTTCGCATTGCTTGTTTGCAAAAACTCAAACTGTGCCATTATCCCCAATATCTTCCCCTACATGCTCCTTGTGATTTGGCCTAGCTTACCTCTCCACTCAGTATGTATTACAAAACAAATTCAATTTTTGTGCCATGACCACAGTTCACAATCAGGTTTTCTTTTTTTGAGTACTACTACCTTGAACTTACTTTATGTATCCTGAAACCTGCATTACCTGAGTGCTGTAACATTTGTCATTCTGCATGTCAAGATTTATGAGACTTGCTTGGCCTTATCTGCTATAGTTCATGGCTCTAGAACTAAATCACTGTAGAGATTGACCCAATGCTTACAGTTGAATAGACCTGTCATCTCTTCCTGGAAACACACCTCACCCTCAATAATGTATGGCCCCTGCCTAGCTAGCTTTCTCTTATTTTCATTTATTCTTTGGCATGTTAACTCTTTGATTTGAAACTTCATGAGTTACTACTGCACGGAATATGACTATGTTTTTATAAGAACACTGGGAGAAGAAAAGTGGTTGTTATACCCAAAGAATGAATCAAAATCATAAATCAGAAATTAGAACACAGAAAGCATTTTCAGGAGAAATAATTTTCAGCAGCTACTTGAAGAAAATATAAAACCCGATCTCTCTTTATGTCTAGACCTCTCTGTGTTTATTATCTTGATTGTAAAGTCCAATGTATTATGAAGCTGGTTAGAGAAAAGTAAAAACTAATAAATTAATAATAATAAATATGCCACGGAAACATAAATCAGAATAATGTAACAATGGAACTGAACCTCTGGAGCTTTTTCTCATCCTCTCTACCTGCACTTAGGCAAAAATCCTTAATCATCTGCATATGCATTTGTCAATTTTGTTTGTAAGTGTTTGGCATTTTGGAGATCTTGTTGCTCATAAACCAAATCTCAGATGATATTTTGGTGATAGATGTATGTTTGCACAAAAGTGTTTATTATCTGGCACAAAGATAATTTTCATTCACCTTTTCCCCATTCATACATAAAACAACAGGTTTGTAATAACCTGATTATACATCTATCATATAAAACTGTATTCTTGGATATTTTTGCTACATTTGTAGAAATTTAAACTCTCTCATCTTCATGTAAATTTCAGCAGTGTTTCTCTGTCATATTTTTACCATTTTTTCCTCCGATATTTAGGAATAGAGATATAGAAATATTAGACTTAAAGAAACATTCCTAGTAATATGATCAACAGGATGATTAATATAACAAAGAAGGGAAATGAAACAAACATAAGAAATACATGTAGGTTAAGTACATATATTTTAAACACAGATAAATAGAAGACAATGAAAGAAGTTCATTTTTGAGTATCTGTTTAAAAATATAAATGTTATCAAATTGTTTACAATTTTATATAAATTGTTTCTCATAAGATGTATGAAGAAAAATAACCTACGTTTATTTCAAATTTCTAAATAAAACCTGGGAACTCAGGTTTAAGATACATCCTAAAGTTACATCTCAGAACTGTATTCAACAGCAGACACTGTTAGAAAGAGCTGCTTTGGTAACAGATGGATTCAAATCCTCAGAGGTAAAAAAAAAAAAAAAGGCTAAACATGATTTTAAGATGAGAAAAATACACATATGTTTTTATTAGATACAAGTGCAGGCTTTCCATTCCCCTCCTAAAAAATAAAGGTAAATATAAATAAAACTGTAAAATATTATTCATAATTCCCACTACTGTTTAAAGTAATTCTTGAATATAACTTGTTTGCTAGTAAGAACAGCTTTTGCTAAGGAAAGACTATTTAAAAAGCGTATGCTCACTTCGACTAATTGCTGCCAACTGCTCAGTCTATAACGTGTAGGTTGTTCCATCCTTCTGGTCAAAATAACAGGTTCTCCCTGCAGGCAAATAAGGTTGAATCTTGTATTTAAATAGTCTTTCTTGTTCATCTTCTATTTCCAAACAAGTTTATGATAATTCATCATCCAACTCAACTGCAACAGAAATATAATATATAACAGTATTATCAGTGTTCTATTGCTGGAATACATTTGTATTATTTTTGAAATAGTACTATGTAACAACCTTTAAATGTACAGTATGTAAATGAGTCATCAGCCTCTTTGCAACATAGTTGAGTATTTAATTTTATCTTTAAGCGAGAATCAGTTAATTGTTGTAATATGATACACACTTTCTAAACTAAAGATATGTACCTCAGAAATTATTCCCAATATGTAATAGAGAAAAACAAATTTATTCTAGATTAGTTAAATATTTTGAAAAGAAATCTGAAGTTAAAGACTGTTTTCAAGCAAAACTGAGAGATAAATTAACAATATTTCTAAATGCTCATTAAACATTTTACTGCTTTTTTTTAAACATTTCTCATTTTTTAGCCTGTGCAATAAATGTCTAAGTTGTAAGAGTTATAAGATTGAAATCTTTGCAAGTTTATATTTCAAAAAAAGAAAATACTCTACATATGAATTTCACCTATTATATAAAACAAATACATTGATATATATGCATATATATATGAACATGGTAGATGTTATACTGAAAGTCACTTCAGTAAAAATATCTAAAATAGAATCTGCTATATATTCCCAAAATTAGACTATTTCTTATTGTCATTATAATCAAATCATTGACCCTTTATTTTTTCTGGGACAAAGTCTTGCTTTGTCATCCAGGTTGGAGTGCAGTGGTACGATCATGGCTCACTACAGCCTTCACTTCCCAGACTCAAGCAGTGCTTCTGCCTCAGCTTCCTGAGTAGCTGGGAATACAGGCACTATCACGCTGAATACTTTTTAAAATTTTAGTAGAGACAAGATCTCACTGTGTTACGCAGGCTGGTTTTGAAACCCGAACTCAAGCAATCCTCCCACCTAAGCCTCCCCAAATGCTGGAATTATAGGCATGAGCTATCCCGCCCAGCCAAATCATGACTTTATGAAGATATAATGTATTTTTACATAGAGAGTTAAAAGAATTTTCAGTATATATTGGACATTTTTATATTAACAATAACTCTCAAGTAAAAACATCATTTTTCAGGAATCCTGGTATTTCTCTTTGATTTGGCTTACAACATTTTTGTAAAGATGGATTAATAATTCAGTATATGAACAATTGAATGATACATTTCAAATATAAATGTAATACTAAGGGTAGGAATATAAAATTCTGAAAATCTATGAAATATTTTATATTTGCTTTTTATTTGGAAATATTTGTGACTTTCAAAGACATTTGCTAATAGCTAGACACAGTGGCACAGGCTTGTAATTTCAGTTACTTGGGAGGCTGAGGTAGGAGGATCCCTTGAGCCCAGGAGTTTGAGACCAGGGTGGAAAACATAGCAAGACCTTATTTTGAAAAAAAATCTGCCTATCAAATTAGACATAATGATTGTTTAATGCAAGCTTCTTCAACCCACGGTCCATGGGCCACATGCGGCCCAGGGCAGCTTTGAATGTGGGCCAACACAAGTTGGTAAACTTTCTTAAAGCATTATGAGCTATATTGCGATTTTTTTTAAGCTCATCAGCTATCATTAGTGTTAGTGTATTTTATGTGTGACCCAAGACAATTATTCTTCCAATGTGGCCCAGGGAAGCCAAAAGATTGGACACCCCTAGTAATGTTTTATCTCAAAACTATTTGACTATTGCAAATCTCCATTTATTAGATCTATTTATCCCCAAGAGTTTTTATTAGAGTATTTTTACATTAACAATGAATAACAAGAAAATAGAATGGCTTTGTTATAAAGAGGACAAAAACATATTGATCATCTCCACACCAAAAGAAAATATAGAAGTAAAGGCCTAAACGTATGCAAAATCAAAATCTGAGGTTGATGATTTAAACCTACTTTACTGAAGTAAGTAAAAGTTTAAAACGAATAAAGATCAGGCATCTTTTTATTACTTTAAAATTGGATAGACTGCAAACATATGCATAAAATCAAACACTCAAACATTCCTCATTGCTGTAATTCTACACAGAAAAGATACGGGTTAGGTAGCAGATTCCCAGTAGGATGTTTAATAATTGAATAAGCCTGACCCTTTATATTGCTCCTGAATCCTCTCGGGACAATGGTAGTCCAAAGAAAAATGATATATCGATGCTAACTACACTGAGCTAGTTTTAATTATGAGTTAGTCTGTCACATTTCACTGACTTTTGTTTGTTTAAATTGGTTAATTTCCATCGAGAATTGCAGAGCTCAGCAATTTTTACAGTATGATTTTTTTAATGGAATGAAAATAAGCCAAGTTTTCATGGTTTAAGGGAAACTCCTTGATCCACAGTGTAACATGTTAGTGTTTTAAAGTTTTAACTGTGTTTTGCTCACATATTTTCTCTTGTGAGCCTATATACATTGATATTGTGGCATACACTTCATATTGCTGTCAGCAAGAATGTATGTGTATTCCCACTTTAGAAGTAACTATTAAGAATTCCCCTTGCTGTCACCAACCCATCTCTCAATTAGTATGGATGGATTCTTAAAATACATTGGCCCTGCAATGTTCTCACGTTTTAAATCTAAATCAATGGTATTTTTTCTTTATCAAATCTTTCCCATCAATATCCAAATATACTACAGTCTCTGCCAAACATAATAAAGAGAAAAAAAAGAAAAACTTTTCTCGACCAAATCTTATCACCTCAATTAATTTCCCTGCTAGCAAAAGTTCTCAAGATATCTTTCTTTTATAAGATGTAAAAATTCTTTTGATGACAGATCCAACCCAGTGACACTATAGCACTCAGATAGATCGATGGAAGACAACGCTTTGTGACTGGCAGCTCTAATAAGAGGGTGCAACTCAGGGCCCTAAAGATGGTTGCACTCAGGGACAGGAACAGAATCACAGCAATCCATATCTAGCTGTAGGGAGCAGTTTATGCATGGCAAACAGGGTAGTGTTAGGTAGGTTCTGTGGGCATTCTGTGGATTGCTAATTTGAGTTATTTTTCCAGTTCTGGAACATACAGACGGTCCCTAGTTGTCTGGTATCTGTCTCTAGGGTGATTATGGTAGGGGCATAGTGGCTCTGGAGTCTGAGCGGTAGATCAAAAATCTGGTTGGATCTAAACTTAATCACCTCTCAAGAAGGGCAATTGATTGGCTTCTAGCCAGAGACCCCAAATTGGGTCAAGACAACATTAAAAACAAAGAGAATAAAGCATACTATATTGCATTATATATATTTGTAATCACTACTGTGTGTCTTATTTTTTTCTTCTTATCACTCATATCAGAATTTTGTTCACAAGTCACTATCAAATGATTTTCAATTCAGGTCAGCGACAACATCCACATTGACAAATCAAAGGCTAATTCTCAGTGCTGGCCTGTGTATGGCATTTGAAATGGTCTGTCCCTCATGTTCTTTAAATATGTTATTCTGTTATTTCCTGCACAGCTCTTCACTAGTCATCACCTTGTAGTCTCCTTTGTCCGTTCCTTGACTTACCAACTTTTAAATATTTTTTGTACCAGAGTCAGTCAAACTTCTTTTCCTGTCTGTGTGCATTCACTCCCAGAGTCCCCTTATTCATCCTAGACTTCAAATACCATCATTAAACTTATGATTCAGAAATATGTATCTCAGATCTGGAACATCATATTGAACTTACTCTTGTCTTACTTAAATTTACATCAATGTTAAATTTATATTTTACTTATATAAACTTCTAAGTTAAACTTATATTAAACTTTTATCACATTCCTACTTCACCTTTTTTACCTGACTGTCTAATACTGTTTAAAATACACCCAAGAGTGAACCTATTTCTTAGTCTAAAATGATACATAAATCATTATTTACTCATTTCAATTCCATTTTTCCTGGTCCTGTCTTTAAAATCCCAGTTTTGACCATCATCACTTATTAGTGCCTATAATGCTGATACAAGTCATCATTCTTCTTTAGTTAAGATTTTTGAAATTCATTTTTATCTTTACTCAATTTTCCCCCTTGTAGACTATTTTCATAACATTATATTTCATATATTCTGTATTATCTTTTAATTTCAGTTAAAACAGAAAAAATCTTACTTTGGCTTAAAGAAACTTAATTATCATGTTCTGGTTTCCTCTCTGACTTTTTCATCTGTGATTTTTTTTTCCTTTCTGCTGCACCCGTACTGATCTGTTTTCTGTTCATTGACTACCTCAAGCACTTCTGCCTTAGGGCATTTGAATGTGCCATTCCCTCTGACTAGAATGCTTTCCCTCCATACTTTTTCAATCAGGAATGCTTCAGTTACTAGTCGAAAATTTTACCCTGCCTCCCACATAGATCATTCCAGTCTTGTATCTTGCTTCATTTAGCTTTAAATGTATTAGTTTTCTATCATTGCCATAACAATTACCATAATCTTGCTGACGTAAAACACAAATTATTACGTTTTGGTTTTATAAGTAAGAAAGTCAGCACTGCTTCATTTGGTTAAGGTCACAGTACTGTCTGGGCTGTGTTCCTTTGCAAAGGTTTTAGGGGAGGACCTGCTTTCTTGATCATTTGGTTTGTTGGCAAAATTCAGTTCATAGTCCTCATAGGAACTAGGACCCCTGTTTCTTGCTGGCTGTAACCAGAGGGCTATCCTCAGTTTCTTATAGGTGCCGTATTCTTTGATTCATAGCTTCATTCCTCCATTTTCAAAGCCAGAAAATTTGGGCTGAGTCCTCACCTGGAATTTCTTACATTGTTTTTCTGACCACAGCCTGGACAATTTTATTGTTATTTGCTGTTGTTGCTGCTGCTGCTGTTGTTGTCTGGCTTTCTTTTAACATTTTTTTTTTCTTTATTTTTGAGGCGGAGTCTCGCTCTGTCGCCCAGGCTGGAGTGCAGTGGTGCCATCTGGGCTCACTGCAAGCTCCGCCTCCCGGGTTCACGCCATTCTTCTGCCTCAGCCTCCCGAGTAGCTGGGACTACAGGCGCCCACTACCACGCCCGGCTAATTTTTTGTATTTTCGGTACAGACGGGGTTTCACCGTGTTAGCCAGGATGGTCTCGATCTCCTGACCTCGTGATCCGCCTGCCTCGGCCTCCCAAAGTGCTGGGATTACAGGCGTGAGCCATCACGCCCGGCCTCTTTTAACTTTTAAGTTCAAGGGTACAAGTTCAGGTTTGTTACCTAGGTAAACTTGTGTCATGGGGGTTGGTTGTACACATTATTTCATCACCCGGGAATTAAGCCTAGTATCCATTAGTTATTTTTCCTGATCCTCTCCCCACTTTCAACCTCCACCCTCCAAAAGGCCCTAATATATGTTGTTCCCCTCTATGTGTCCATGGATTCTCATCATTTAGTTCACACTTACTAGTGAGAACGTGTGGTATTTTCTGTTCCCGAAATTTCACTGTGTTTAAGAAACCTTGTGATTAGACTGAGCCTACCTGAATACTTAGGAATAATTCCCCTTCTCACAGGAGTTTAAAGCATTTGCAAAATATGCTTTGTCATGTAAGATAACATTGAATTATATTGGTTCAGGGGACAGAGTGTGTACACCTTTTAGGAGACTGTTAATATATCCACAAAACACTACCTTACTTATTATTTCTAAATTTCTTTATACTGTTTCCTCTCACTGCACTCAAATCTTAAGGTGAAATAAATATTTTCTGACTACCTATTTCTCACTATTATATTTCAAACACCTAGAATAATAAATGGTTTGAATACATGAATACAATAAATAGATAAGTAGTTTTTATTTTGAAAATTTCAATTGAATGCATGTAAAACAAACCAAAATTAATTTATGCTGATTTCTAGCAAAAACATTATTATAAAATCTTTCTTGTGTATTATTAACATTCTATTCAGTATCAATTTCATAGGTGCACATAAAATTTTTTAAAATGTTGACGGATTCAAGATTTCTCTTTGATGAAATATTTTGATTATGTTAAGGCAAAATAGGATTGAGCTTTAATGAACAGTTGGCGAAAGAGTAAATTTATTTATTGAGCAATATAAAAAGATTGTTCAAACAATTCTGGCAAATAGATCAAAGACACTTGCATCTAAATGTAGTTGAAAAAATTATTTATCCATTCCCTTTTGCAATATCATAAAACTGCAGGTAACAAATAGCAGGTATCTTAGTCTGAGTATATAAATTACTTCTAATGCATTCTTCTATCTCCGAGAAGAGCCACATTACCTGAGGCATCCAGTGGGTACCAAAAGCAGTCAGTGTTTGAGCTGAACTGTGGATTACTAATTCTGTATTCTATCTATTTGGCTTTCATATTTAATTCTTGAAATATATTTAAAATATACTTGGTAGATATATTTTAATTTCCTACCAGCTATTAGCCTTAATTAGTAATAAGGATTTTGAAAGACGATTATTGCAGTTAAGAGGTTTTAGATAATTAGATTTACTCTTCTCAAATATGTCCCAGTTTTCTCTTTTTGAACTGGTGGGAAACATTATCTCATTTTCAATGCCTTCTGAGTGGAGTGTGTGTGTGTGTGTGTGTGTGTGTGTGTGTGAGAAAGAGAGAGAGAGAGAGACAGAGAAGGGGGGATAATAATTTCAAGAAAAGAAAAATATACATTTAAAAAATAGAATAATTCACGATTTGACAATTTCTGATACTAAATGAAAATATCCAATGAATAAATGTTGGATTGCCATAATATAATGGGAAAATTTGTGTATTTGGTCACAGTCTTGAACAATTTTTAATATTAAATAAAATCTTTAGAAATGGAAACTCTAAATATGATACAAAATCATAAAATTTATACTGATATATTCTAATGGGTATTTGCTTTTTGCTTTTAGAGCATCAGTGCTATTTTTGTCAATGATTTTCCTAAGATAATTCAACACTGTTTTTTTCTTCTGACTCTTCAAGTTCTATTCCTTTGAGTTTCCATCTTAAATGTGAATCACCTCTAGAGTATACTAGAAGAACCAAGAAAATCATGCCTCTAATTCTGTTGGCCACAGGGATTGTTTCAAGCACAGGCACATTGCTGAGAATGCTGGTTTTTATCCTGAAAAGATAAAGCTCAGTAGTTTCTGGCAGCAATTTTCTGGTTATGAGGGAAAAAATAATACTTGGTGGAGTCAGTGCAGTGCAGCAGCTGCAGCTCTGAAATAAGGAGAGTTAACCTTGCAACTTGCAGTTCCCAATCACTGCAACCCTTTCATTACCTCACTTTCAAATATTTCACTCTCTGTCTTAGCCTTCAGTTTAGTCCTTGAAGTTCTTCACCTCCAAACGGCTTTGACCCTACCCAGACGTACAAACCTTTGTTGGTGCTAAATTTTCAAATCCACTTATTTCTCATCCCTCTGATGCTTTTTTATTTTTCATTTATAGGTTAAATTCCATGAGCCAGCATTATAACCATTCTCTTGCATAAACCTCTTAACTCTGCTTGTCCTTACTATAAATCAAGGCTTCCTAACCATGCAGAACAATGTCTGGCACATAGAAGGCATTCAGAAAGATTTTGATGAATGAATTGACCCCATGTTTGAATAATTTCAGGAATTTGCGATATGTAAGTATATTTCTAACTCTCCTCCCCTCTTTTATCAGAATAAGGAAAATAGAAAATAAGATGGGAAAATAATCTATCTGTCTTCATACAACACATTCCTGACAAAAGATGTAGCTCAGAACTCAAGCCACCTCACTCCCAGTTCATCGCTCTATTCTTCCCAATTTCCTAGTTGTCTGAACAACCTAATGTATTTTCTAACAGACAACTTTGAGCCGTATTTAATGACCTCCCTTCCACCACAATAGTTGAAAAAAAAATGTGTATCAATAAATATTTCAATTTTTAATTTATAAACAGAACTTCCCCCAATTTTAAGACGCTTATACTTTTGAGAGGGTTGGAAACGAAACTAGGATTATGTTCTATTCATTGATTTTTAGTTAAAGATTAATGAGAAACAGAATTGTATTGAAGTATTATTTCTGCAACAAAATCGTTTAATACACGGTTTAAAGTAAACTATTTAAATCAAGGCTATTTTTAAGAATTAGATGAGTTAGTAACAATTATCTTTTTCATTTGTTAATTTAAATAATATAAATGAAGCACATTAGGGAAAGTTGTTGGTATTTTTTGCTTATTTTTGTTTGTTTATTGTAAAGATTGGATAAGCTATTTTGAAAGTGAATCTTTAAACCTAAAAGGATCAGAATTACCATATCATAAGAAGGTTAGACTGGAAGTAGAAAATTTCACTATAAATCTAATCTCCAATTAGCCAGACACTAGGAGACATACAAATGCCTGTGTACTCCAAACTAAATAGGAAATGTACATGTCATTAACACTGATATGCTAGAGTCATAACTGTTACTGACTTATCACCTGCTTATGCTATGTTACAATAAGTTATGTTATTATATTGTTTTGTTACTTTTCTTTACCTCATAAGGAAGAGAATTGGGAAAACACGTACCACAGTTAAGGTACATAGTTTTCATCCCTCCTTCTTTCTTTTATTTCTTTAATTTTTACTTCATTCATACATTTCAATTTTCTTATCCCCATCACTTCACAGGCATTCTAATATGCTTAGTATATATCCTTAAGTTTCATATATTTTGTAATTGTGTGTGTGTGTGTGTGTGTATGAGTGACAGGGGCTTGGTCTACTGTCAAGGCCTGAGTACAGTAGCATGATCATAGCTTTCTGCACCCTCAACCTCCTGGGCCCTAGTGATTCTCCTATCTCAGACTCCCAAGTAGCTGGGACTACGTAGGTGTGCACCATGTCACTCAGCTAATTCCTTTTTGTATTTTTTGTAGAGATGGGGGTCTCACTACATTGCCAAGGGTGGTCGTGAACTCCTGGGCTCAAGCAATCCTCCTGCCTCCACCTTCCAAAGTTCTGGGATTAAAGGCATGAGCCATTGTGCCTGAATGGGGTATATATTTTTTAAATGCACACATGACTTAATAATATAAAACGTGTTTCTTTTTTTGTAATACATAAAAGGAGTTATATTAAGTATTTACACTAATTTATTTCTTTTGATTCCTGTATTGCATTTATAGGGTGTATCTTCTATTTCTCTCTTTCATCAGAAATAAACAATTCATGGCCAGGTGCTATGGCTCACACCTGTAATCCCAGCACTTTGGGAGGCTGAGGTGGGTGGATCACTTGAGGTCAGGAGTTCAAGACCAGCCTACCAACATGCTAAAATCCTGTCTCTACTAAAAATACAGGAATTAGCTGGCCATGGTGGTAACTGCCTGTAATCCCAGCTACTCAGGAGGCTGAGACAGGAGAATTGCTTGAACCTGGGAGGCAGAGGTTGCAGTGAGCCAAGATCACACCATTGCACTCCAGCGTGGGCAACAGAGCAAGACTACGTCTCAAAAAAAAAAAAAAAAAAAAAAAAATTAAACTAAATTAAAAAAAGAAATAAACAATTGGACACTCTCCAAATCCCATTACAACAAGAAGGCTGAAATGAACTTCTGGCACATTTTATCTTACAGAGCTCTGCAAGAATTTCTCTGGTCTATATACGCAGGAAAAGATTCCTGAATCACAGAATTTATTATAACAGAGGATGTCAGGTTACTCCCTATTTTGAATTCACGAGATGAATTTCTACTAGCAGTGCAGAGTTCACTTCATTTCCACAGAAAGTTCTACTCAACATTTTTATCTTTGAAGATCATATAGACATAATGTAATGGCACATTTTTATATTCACTGACTAATTAAGCTATGATTTGTATACCTTGTATGGAATTCATTTAAGTTTTATCCTCCATTAATTATTTATACCTTTCCTCCATTTTTCTACTGTATTTCCTGTTTCATTTCTTAGTGATTTGCAAGAGCTCATATATACATATACACACACATTAGAATTTAGCCTACTGTAGTTTCTGAGTTTGTATATAACTTTTACTAAACTTCTATATGGTATCTATACAATCCTATATGTCAGTTCTTCATATTGTGTTTTATGCTTTAGAAATACTTTTAAATGGCTAGGCACAGTGGTTCACACCTGTAATCCCAGCACTTTGGGAGGCCAAGGCAGGCAGATCACCTGAGGTCAGGAGTTCCAGACCAGCCTGGCTAACAGGGTGAAAGCCTGTCTCTACCAAAAATACAAAAATTAGCTGGGTGTGGTGGCAGGTGCTACTTGGGAGACTGAGGCAAAGGAATTGCTTGAACCTGGGAGGCGGAAGTTGTAGTGAGCCAAGGCTGTGCCACTGCACTCCAGCCTGGGTGACAAGAGTGAAGCTCCGTCAAAAAAAAAAAAAAAATAGAGAGAGACAGAAAGAGAGAGAGAGAGGAAGAAAGAAAGAATCTTTAATAATTATACCCCCATATACAGCTTATATTTTGCTCACTTTTAAGGCAGGAGAACCTGAAGTCTACCTTTAGAGATACTATAGACATCCTCATTTATTCTATTGCATGGAATGGGCCAACTTGTTGCTTACTTATTGATATGTTTTTCCCATATTTGTAATAGAACCAATATAAATGGATAGAAATAGATATCTGAGCTTTCTATTTATTCTCTTTGTTGGTGGATTTACCCTTTTACAAATGTTTTAGTAGGTTCACATTTTTTAATATCCTCTCCTTGGCTCTACTTCAAAATAACTATTACAAATTAACATACATATTAAATAATTTTTGGATACTTTTGAAATTAACAAACGTCTTTAAAATCTTGATTTCACCAAGAAATAGTGTGCTTATAGAACGTGTTTTTTGTGTTTTTGTTTTTGTTTTAGACAGTCTCATGGTATTTTCCAGGCTGGAATGCAGTGCCACAATTTCAGCTCACTGGAACCACCACCTCCTGGGTTCAAGCGATTCTCGTGCCTCAGCTTCCCAAGTAGCTGAGACTATAGATAGGTGCCAACCATGTTTGGCTAAATTTTGCATTTTTTGTAGAGACGGGGTTTCGCCGTGTTGGCCAGGTTGGTCTTGAACTCCTGCCCTCAAGTAATCTGCCCACCTTGGCCTCCCAAACTGTTGAGATTACAGGCATGAGCCACCATACCCAGCCCTAGAACTATTAATGCTGACCTTCATTTATGATCTTTAGAAAAGATTTACCATTCTCTTGATGCTAATGTACATTAAATATATTGATGTGCAATTTATAGTTTTTGGTGATGGCTTAAATTATCTTATGTGTTAGTAACTTTTTAGTTGATTATTGTTCTTGAAAAAAAATCCAATATGTTATTTTTGTGAATCAATTTGCATATTCAGAATGTTTCCAAACTTCTTATTTCTAATTGTTTTAGATTAGAATTAAATCAATTTTTCCTATTATCCAAAACTAGAGATAATTTTATTGCCTTTATTTTTATCTTGACATCTCTTTTCTATTGTCCTACAATGCTGGATAGACTCTAGTGCCATGGGAAGAGTTACAGATGACATTAGCTATCCTTTATTGCCTCCATTTTGGAAAATGTAGGTACAATTTCTCCCTCTACAACTTAAATTTCTCCATATAGCTGTGTTAGTAAAATTTTTCACATTAAGAATGTTTCCTTCTAGCCTTAATTCACTAAAGGCTTTTTGTCTCACATTCTCATCAGTGTTTTATCTACTCCTACTTTTTTGCCATATTTTTCAGTATTAAATTATATATAATTGCAGTTTACTAATAATTACACAGGTTGCTACTAGCTACTAATAAGCCAACATGATTCTTATTTCTTCAAATAACAGTGCAGGCCTTTGTTTGTTTATTTATATATTTGTTTATCCTTCTTTCTTTTATTGTTCAGGGTGCCATACACAATCTATTGCTACTTCTTTTTTTTTTTTTTTTTTGACGGAGTCTTGCTCTGTTGCCAGGTTGGAGTGCAGTGGCACGATCTTGGTTCGGTGCAACCTCTGCCTCCTGGGTTCAAGCAATTCTTTTGCCTCGGCCTCCTGAGTAGCTGGGATTATAGGTGCACACCACCATGCCCAGCTAATTTTTGTATTTTTAGTAGAGACAGGGTTTCATCACGTTGACTTCATGATCCGCCCATCTCAACCTCCCAAAGTACTGGGATTACAGGTGCAAGCCACCATGGCCGGCCTATTGCTATTATTATTTTGTGACCTATGTGTCTTTCATATATCTTTTCCCAGTTTGTGTCTTTCTTTTCATACCTTTTATGTCTTCTCTTTACCAACAAATATCCTTACATTTCAGTTAGCTAAAATTTTATTTTAAATATTTTTGTTACCCATTTGAACTTTATTTTTGGTTGTTAAAGTAATATCTTCTTCTACCAAGCATGTGAAAATGTTCTCTGAACTTCCCTTCAAACTGTTTTATAGTATGTTTTCAGTAAATTTTTTAATTGACTTCAAAAAATAATATCTGGAAATGATTTTGTGTGTGGTACGATGTTAAGATCCAGTTTTATTTTTGATCACATAAAGAATTTTAGCATTGGCCAGGTGTGGTGGTTCACTCCTGTAATCTCAGCATTTTGGGAGGCTGAGGCGGGCAGATCACAAGGTCAGAAGATCGAGACCATTCTGGCCAACATGGTGAAACCCCGTCTCCACTAAAAATACAAAAATTAGCTGGGCGTGGTAGCACATGCCTGTAGTCCCAGCTACTTGGGAGGCTGATGCAGGAGAATCGCTTGAACCTGGGAGGCGGAGGTTGCTGTGAGCTGAGATCGTGCCACTGTACTCCAGCCTGGTGACAGAGCGAGACTCCATCTCAAAGAAAAAAAAAAGAATTTTAGCATTAACGTTTATGGAAACATGCATAGTTTTCTATCCCTCAATGCCTATAGATAGATATACACTAAGAAAGTTAACACCCTACCCACCCCACCTCTGGCCTCCTCATTCCCACACACTTATCTTTACATTAGCTGATCTATAAGGCGGACACGGTAGAATTCAGATTCCTACCCAGTGGTGTGGCAGACCATGGTCTTGCCTAAAAACAAATTGGTTAAATCAAAGCCACTAGCTATGGGGTTGATCAGCCTCAGGCTTTGAAGCTGTTCTACTGTGAATGAAATCAAACAGGAGATAAGAGGGTAATGTGTAAGTAAATTATACTTACTATTCTCCTTTCAACCTGGAGTGGACAACTCCAGGTTGTTTGTCCATGGAGCCAGTCTACATGAGTCTATAGCTGTATCCGCTAGACAAACTGCTGTGATTTTTTAGGTCTCATTGTAAAGCAGTAGCCAGGAGAGTAATGCTTCATCATGCAGTTCTTTCCAGTTTTACCCTTATCACATCTCTAGGATTTTAAGAGTCAAATAAGAATTGATATTTATTCTATGTGTAAGGTTTGTCTTTTTAGAAACTAAAGCTCAGAAAATTGCTAGCAGGTATTGTTTCAGAAAATAAGCCTTTGGAATGAGATTGTAAAATTGGATTACCCACCTGACTTGAGACAACAATGAACCCAGTAATATGAGTTTGAGATGATAATAGCTTCTGGAAATTGTCATATCCCAATTACTTAAGATTACTCAATTAGTAATTGAGATGAAATACATGTAGAAGGTAAATTATTGGGTAATTAATGTAATGTTTAATCACTGTGGGCAACAATAAACGTAATTATGATTGTGGAGTGGGATTGATATTACTGGATACTTTATAAAAATTACCTAATAGCCTTAGGGCAGTTCTTGCCAATGCAATGAATGATTTCAAACCAGAAGACCTCCATAGCAACTTTAAATTAGTCTTACTCCTTGTAGTCACATGATTGACAGTGCTGAAAAAAAATGTGCTTCTAGTCTTGGCAAAGCTTCAAAGAAAATCTTAAATGTGCATTACTGAATAGTCTTCTATTATAAAATAAAGAAGTGATTAAAAGAGAAGGCATCTGAGACTTGAGGAGGAAAAATATAGGTAGCTGCACTTGAAAAACATGATCCTCTTCATACTATTAAGATTTTTAGAAAGCAGAAGTGATCATTTTCACTAGCCAAGACTATAAAATGCACTAAAGTTAAGCAAGTCCATCACAAGGTAACACTTATTTCCTTCAAGACCAGTCCCAAACACCTTTTATCCATCTTTAGGCTGGGAAGCCAAGTTTCTATATGGCCCAGGTTGAGAAGCACAAGCTTACACCAGGACTAATATTCCCATTTGCTGATAGATCTTCAATACTTGGTCATATTGTGCTCTGCAAAACAAGATACCATGTGTAAGGGTGGTTCTCAAGGCGGTGTACAAAGAAGGAAGTACAGAATACAAATCTTGGTAAAGAGAATTCATTAATGTGGGGATATTTAACCATAACACATGACTTAATATTTGACAAGGGTACCTGGAGTTCAAGATTTTTTTTTTTTTTAATTAGGAAGGTATCTTCAATCTTGAGATTAAAAATAACTTAAAATAAATTGAGTACAGATGCTAGAACTTTTTTGTTAGAGTGTCAAACATTGCTGAGAAGACTTATGGAGATTGGAATGGCTAACATGTATTTATTAAATATATACTGAGAATTGTTGGATAAATATAATGAAAAACAGAGTAATTTTCCAATGCAGATATCCTATCTACAAAGGTAGTAGAGAAATAAAACATTTACTACTGAATAAGCTAAAATGTAATGCAATGTGTATCACAGGGAATCTAGTAAAAGATGGCAAAATGAGAAAAAAAAAAACCCTCACATTTATTATTTATCTAAGCAGACACAATCCGCTACATACATGTTATAAACTATAATTAGTCTTCAAGTAAGAGGACATCACAACACCGTTTGTCACACATCATCTCTCTTAACTTGACCTGGGAATTTGGGTGATCAACTGTGATTAGCTAAGTGGCTTCATCCAGAGGAGAGAAAAACTTCCAGCTCTTTAACAGGAGGAAATTTTGCAGCTTGAAGCAAGGAGTCTACCAAAAATTGTACTCCTATTTTTCTACAGAGACTGGAACATAGGGGTTCTATCTTCCTTGATGTTTATATTTCAAAGAGATGGCTCCCACGTCCTTGAGAAAGACATTCCTAGGTTACAAAGCTGAAAGGCCTATCTAGTTTAGAAAAGGAGATACATACATTTCAAAGGAGGAGAAAGTACTTGTAATTATACATTTTCTAAATTAAATACTCAAAGAAAAAGGAGAGGAGAATTAAGGCTCTTACTTTTAATTGCTATTTGTCCTTAGAGAAACCAGTATGCAATTATATTTCTAAGAGTTGCCAGAAGGCTTCCATCCCCTTAGGCAGTAAGAAATTTACTGGAGAAAAGTCACTCAGTATTCTGGATAACTTGTAATGGCTGTTTGGGGGGTTTTTTTTGGTTGTCATTTTAAAAAAATTTTTATTTTTGTATTTCGATGTAAACAGAAGATATTGGGGAAGAAAATGGGCTCTGTAAAATGAATAGATCACAGAATTTCAGAATGGCAAGATACAAAAAATGACACTTAAACGTCAGAGTGAAGTATGCGTAATTATCACAATGTGATATGAATGTTCCTCATTCAAATATTTCCTCAAATTGGTCACTCTCTAGGGTAACTGTGCATTGGGAAGGGTGAATAAAAGAATATTTGAGGTCAACTAGTTATGGGTTTCTTACCAGGGGACACCAAGTGCTATCCAGGTCCTGTAGTTAAAGTAGAGGGCTCAAGAAGAAAAATGTCAAAAATGAAATTATGATTTTAGTTCATTTCACATAGCATCCACACATTGTAGTGATACACCTTGTCATTATTTCCCCAGTTTACTAAAATAAAGCTGAGCTAGAATTGCCTAACACAAATATAGCCCTCATACCCCTACAGAGGGTCCTGTTAACAATGGACTGTATCATTTTCTATTATAGTTTTGGGAACTGGGCTCCCGTGAAGAGGACACATTTTCTTTTGTCTTGTCACTAGTGTCAGAGGGTAGAATCAATCTAAACTATAGGTAAACTATATCTAGGCTTTATTGCAGTTTTATTTATTTTGGGCCCACCCCGGTGTCAAACATTTTGAGGACAGGAACATGACTCTGATCTCACCAGGGCTTGGAGCCTAAGTCCTGGTGAAATCCTGAATTTCTCTTGAGGCTTCACAGCAGAAATGCAAGCTTTGCACATTTTGGGAAACTTCCCCCTGTTTCATAGACTGCATGACAATTTTTGTATATTCTGGGATGTTCTCTTTGCTCTTCAGTCCCATCCTCAGTATTCTGTATCTCCAGAGTTCTCTCTCTGCTCTCTTGCCCAAACCCCGGACTTCACAAAGTAGCTGTAGTGCACTTGGGAAAACTCCTGTGCTTCAGCAGCACAGGAGGATGATCAGCTTCCCACAATGACTCCAAGCCATTGTTCTTCTGCACTGTACTCAATTAAGCCCCATGGATAGGTGTTTGCAGGTGCAATCAGATGCATTTTGTGCCTGTGAAACTTGGGATTGTTATCTGTCATGCTGCGTCCTATACAACCAGTAAAGCTGATTAAAATTAGCACATTTTCCATGTTCCCCATCTACAGTGACTTTTTCTTCTTCCCATCACTCTTAGAAGGATGAAAGGAGCTGTGAGTCACTCCCCCTCATTCATCGATCATAGGATCATAGCTCTTCGGGTGTATAAGCATTAAAGGAAGCCGTAAGAACACTGTTTCTTTTTGCAGTGATATTGGTTACAATTTGGAGCCAATTTCTTCAAATCTGTGCACAATATACAGTATTTCCCAGGACAAGATACTCAGAAAATGTAAATAAGATGAATGATGGCTTTATTTTGATGAGGTAAATCCATTTTCCTCTGTTACACATCTATCTTTCTAACACTGCTAAAATATCCACTACCTTTTCTTTTCCAGGAACTAATGGTATGTTTTCAAAGCAGTGCATGAAAATCATGGCCTGGGGAGCATGTAATGATCAATGTTTACAGCATAGGCTTAGAAATGAAATAAACTCTGAGGCAAGACTGAATATGAACTTTCATCTTTGTCAGGAAAAGGTAAATTGCTTCTGATACTTTCTACTCCCTAAATGAAGGAGAAAACTTTCGAGAGATGAATAGCCAGGCACAAGGGTTGGGCTGCGTCACCTCAGTAAAGACAGAATATATAAAACAGCAGCAGCAATCATATTGAGAGGTGACAACGTGCTAGCAGCCCTCGCTCTCGGCTCCTCCTTGGCCTGCGCGTCCGCTGTGGCCGCTCTGGAGGAGCCCTTCAGCCCGCTGCAGCGCTGTGGGGGCCCCTCTCTGGGGCTGGCCAAGGCCGGAGCCGGCTCCCTCTGCTCATGGGGAGGTGTGGAGGTAGAGGCACTGGTGGGAGCCGGCACTCCGCACCAATCAGCACTCTGTATCTAGCTAAAGGTTTGTAAATACGCCAATCAGCACTCTGTTAAAACGGACCAGTCTGCTATCTGTAAAATGGACCAATCAGCAGGATGTGGGTGGGGCCAGATAAGCAGACCACCCCAGCTAGCAGTGGCAACCAGCTGTCGTCGCGTTCCCCCCTGCGTAAGCTTTGTAGTTTCGCTCTTTGCAACAAATCTTACCGCTTCTCTCTTTTTGCGTCCGCGCTGCCTTTATGAGCTGTTTGTAACACTCACCGTGAAGGTCTGCAGCCTCACTCCTGAAGCCAGTGAGACCACGAACCCACCTGGAGGAATTAACAACTCTGGCCGCCACCTTTATGAACTGTAACACTCACCGCAAAGGTCTGCAGCTTCACTCCTGAGGCCAGGGAGACCACAAATCCACCGGAAGGAAGAAACTCCAGACACATCTGAACATCTGAAGGAACAAACTCCAGACACACCATCTTTAAGAACTAACACTCACCACGAGGGTCCACGGCTTCATTCTTGAAGTCAGCGATACCAAGAACGCACCAATTCACCATTCAACTAAGCTCCCAATTATCTTCAGTTATTCTGTCTTCTCCAAATCCCAACGTTTTCTTCACAAGGTAAACAGAAATGTTAAATGGTTTATGACAAAAGTAAGTAATTCTGCATTTTTTTCAGGTCCCTGTTGGTGGAATAAATGTTAAAATCACCCCCGAGACAGCATAATGCTCCGGGGTTTTCAATTTGGAGAGGAGTGGAAACTCTAGTTTATTTCATTTGGCTCTTCCTTAATAGATTCAAACTCCTTAGAGCAGGAAGCGAGTGTGGTGATTTTTCCAATTTCTAAAATATGTTTATTCCAATTGTCCACTCAAGAAATTAGTCCCAGTACGCATTTCCTTACTCGATAAAGTTCTTCTGAGATATACATGGGCAAACATATTTGTAACCTGAAGCCCATAAGCTACCACCATGATAACGGTGCCATTCCACGTTCTATTCCTGAATATAACACGGAAAATGTGTACAGTTATTCATGATGAATTGGGATTAGCTTACTTTACCAAGTATACAGTTACCTGGTAAATGGAGAGGTAACTTATATGTCAGTAAAAGTTAAAATGGTAACCTTTTAAAGGTGCTTGTAATGTTATAGTGTAGTTCTTACTCCAGGGAACCCTATGGACCCATAAATGTTATGAATGGATTTAGACTAGAAGTTGAATCAGGGAATAGAGATTGTGTTGCCTCAACTCAGGGAACTGTAAACCAGGCCTATAGAGTATGGACTTTTGAAATTATAAAAACCTAATTGTATAATGATGGAACTTGTACCTGATTATGTTTGTTGCAGGAAACCATAATTAATTAGTTACGTCTATGCAGTCTTGCAGATTATTCTATTCTGATTACAGGCATGACTTAGTAACTGTGAAGTTTACCTCTGGAGTTTAGTATTGATACTAGAATTTTGCCTCACCAGCATCTTATTATTCACATTGAAATCAGGCAGAATGTTTCATTGGCAGAATTTAATATCTAAATCGCTGGTGTTTAGAAAACAGCCAAAATAAAATTTTGAAAAGATTCTTGTTTTCCTTTCCCTAAAACAATTTCTCAATGCCTGTTAAAATGATTAATTTCTTGCCGCATTCAGGAACTTATCTAAGTGGTAGTTGAGCATAGTAAGCAATATAAATCCATTCCAACATCTCTATCATGAATAGACTTGGCATCTTACCTCTACATTGTATCAAAAGATTTCTGACATCTCAAGTTTATTTAGTGTAGAATCCCATTTATTTAGGTTACTATCAACCCTTGCTGGGAACAGACTACTACCACGTTTGGTGAAACACATCAAATTTAAAATCTCTTGTAAATAAACTCATATTTCTAAATTCAATATATAAACTTACATTTCTCATTCTCTTGCCTAGCACCATAGGAATACATTTTTACACATTTACCCATTTTCTTTATAGACATAATAGCAAAACATCTATCATTTTAGTGTATGAGCCTCCTTATCCCATATATGATTTTACACTTTATCTTGTTTAATGTGATGTTGTTCTGAATTTGTGGACAATGAGAGGTAGAGTAGCGTATAAAGAGAACACTATTCCTGTCAGGATAACTAATATTTAAAAAAAGACAACAAGGGTTGGTAAGGATGTGGATAAATTAGAACCTTTGCACACTGTTGTTAGAAATGCAAAATGGTACAGCCACTAGAAAAAACAGTATGGAGGTTCCTTAAAAATTAAAAATAGAACTACCATATGATCCAGCAATCTCACTTTTGGGTACTTATCCAAAATAACTGAAATCGGACTCTCTAAGAAATATTAGTACTCCAGTGTTCATTGTGGCACTATTCATAAGAGTCAACACATGGAGAAATAATGTAAATGTTCATGGGTAGCTGACTAGATAAAGTAAATGGGCATGTACTTAAACTGGAATGCTATTCAGCATCAAAAAAATAAATTCTACAGTAAGTGAAGACATAGATAAACTTTGAGGATATTATTCTAAGTGAAATAATCCAGTCACAGAAAAACAAATAATGCATGATTTCATTTATATAAGGTATCAAAAGTAGTCAAATTCAGAAAATCAAATAGACTGATGGTTACTAGGGACTAAGAGGTGGGGAGTAAGAGTAGTTATTCATCCAGAGGCATAAAGTTTCAATCAAGCAAAAAGAAAAGCTCTAGAGATTTGCTGTTCAACATTGTACCTATAATCAACAATAAGGTGTTGTACACTTGAAAGCTTGTTAAAAGTGTATATATCATTTGAAGTGTTCTTACCACAATGAATAAATGAAGAGAGAAAGACAGAAACACACACACACATACCCCACACAGATAGAGAGAGAGAGAATATGAGAGCATAGAACATTCTTACCATTATTAGGCAACTTTCTCAGGGTCTTTAAGCAAAGCAGCAAAAGCTTTACTAAGCAGAAGAGAAGAGATTGCTTCTTTTGGTGACCAATTTTTCATGTGCTTTGTAGTATCATTTTTTTCTTCAGTATTCCTGGTCATTCTTAATTTCAACAAATTCCCAAAATTTTATAAAAAAGACTTGGAAGTCCTAAGAATTTTACTCTGCTTTATATATTAGGACTTTGCTGAATCAGATCATGCATTTGATTTTATGTTTTAGCAGCACTCTGGCTGTAGGGCTGTAGGAGTTGAGAGAATAGAACATCATTGAAATCTCCATTTTCTTTTTTTTTCTTTTTTCTTTTCTGAGATGGAGTTTCGTTCATTGCCCAGGCTGGAGTGCAATGGTATAATCTCAACTCACTGCAACCTCTACCTCCCAGGTTCAAGCGATTCTCCTGTCTCAGCCTCCCGAGTAGCTGGGATTAATAGGCATGTGCCACCATGCCCAGCTAATTTTGTATTTTTATTAGAGACAGGGTTTCTCCATGTTGGTCAGGCTGGTCTTGAACTCCCTCAGGGGATCCGCCTCCCTCAACCTCCCAAAGTGCTGGAATTACAGGCATGAGCCACCACAACTGGCCAAAATCTCAATTTTCTGTAATTGTGTCTTGAGCCAAGAATTTAAAACCCGAGTTTCATATTTTATCAGTAAAGTTATCTGCAATCTGAAGTAGCCCTTAAGTTTGTTAGGCACTATGAACAAACATGATAACTCTGAATACATTCACCACTCTATGCTCTTGACTCCCAGTGTCCTGTCTTACAGTTTTGTATTTGCATCAGGTCAGATAAGAAATCTAATAAGTATATTCTTGGATATGTTATTTTTCCTAGAACACACACTTTTTTTGGTGTATGGGAGACTTGAGTTTTATTATTATTCAAATCAGTCTCCTTGAGTATTTGGGGATCGGAGATTTTTTTTTTTTTTTGAGACGGAGTCTCGCTCTGTCACCCAGGCTGGAGTGCAGTTGTCTGCTCTCGGCTCCCTGCAAGCTCCGCCTCCCGGGTTCACGCCATTCTCTTGCCTCAGCCTCCCGAGTAGCTGGGACTACAGGCGCCCACCACCTCGCCCGGCTAGTTTTTGTATTTTTAGTAGAGATGGGGTTTCACCGTGTTAGCCAGGATGGTCTCGATTTCCTGACCTTGTGATCCGCCCGTCTCGGCCTCCCAAAGTGCTGGGATTACAGGCTTGAGCCACCGCGCCCGGCCTGGGGATCGGAGATTTTAAGGATAATTTGGTGGGTAGGGGGAAACTAGTAAGTTGGGAGTGCTGATTGGTTGGGTCAGAGGTAAAATTGTAGGAAGTTGAAGCTGTCTTCTTGTGCTGAGTCAGTTCCTGGGTGGGGGCTACAAGATCAGATGAGCCAGTTTATCCATCAAGTGCAAGGTCTGCAAAATATCTCAGGCACTGATTTTAGGATTTACAATGGCGATGTTGTCCCGAGGAGCAATTTGGGGTGGGTCAGAAGCTTCTAGCTCCCTACCGCATGACTCTTAAACCATAATTGCTAATTTTGCGGCTAATTTGTTAGTCCTAAAAAGGCAGTCTAGTTCCCAGGCAGAAAGGAGGTTTGTTTTGGGAAAGGACTGTTTTTATCTCTGTTTTAAACTGTAAACTAAGTTTCTCCCAAAGTTAGTTCAGCCTATGCCCAGGAATGAACATAAGACAGCTTGTAGGTTAGAAGTGAAATGAAGTTGGGTTAGCTCTCTTTCACTGTCTCAATTATAATTTTACTATGGCAGTTTCAATCCCTCCCTTTGAGTTTTATAACACCTTAACTTTAAGGCGTTGACTAAAGAATATGAAAAGTGGGCAAAGACCACTCTAACTTCTTCCTGCTAAGCAAGGTCATAGTGGGGGTAGGTGTTGACCCCAAGGTAAGAGGAGTGGAACCGCTTTGCAGCTGTCTGAGTGTACTCACACAGACAGTTCTGGGGTTCCAAGGCTAGCACGACCAAGGCATTAGTAGTATCATCTATAGTTTTAGTACAGCATTCAGGGAGCAGCGTGCTATAAGGTAAATAATGAGTTCTAGGACCAGGAGTGCAATTCCCAGTTTTAAAAGTAAAGATATGAAAGCATTTGAAAATTTGGGAACTTGTAGCCACAAAGAATTGAGGATTTAGCCCAAACGTCGGAAAAAAACACTCAAGAACAACTAACAACAGGTGTACTTTAACTGTTTTTGGTTTTTTTGAAGCATAATTTGTCTCTCCCCAGTTGTCATTTTTATTAAAAATAAATCGTAGTAGGTCAAATTTACTGGTAAAGTAAGTTTTAGTATTGTTTTCCTCTTCCTGTTTATTTGCATGAAATGCAGTAGGAATAATTACTTGCCATCTAGGTTCTTTCTAATATTGGCTTTGCTGAAACTTTGCTTTATAAAGAATCTCAGATTGTACTTTTTTAAAGCCTTGAAGCCCAGCCATGGATTTATCTTTCACTGCAAATACCTGTGAATTCCTCACCTCATGGTCCCAAGATAGTTTGGGGCTCCTGGGCCTATCAAAAAGTGACATTCTTTACTTACCACAGGTCAGGAACCTTGTACAGGGACTGGGTAGACAAGGTATAAGGCCAGATTTCCCAAAGGGGTTTTTATTGGCTCTTTAAGTCAACTTTGATTCTTTAGAGAAAGCATGCTATTCTGGTCAAAGCCTTGGTTTAAAAACAGTTTCTCCTGTTGTGTCCTGTTATGAATGAAAATGAATTCTTATTGCACTGATGCTAATAACTATACTGCCATAAGTTGAGATTACTCCCACATAGTTTCTAAATGCTGGAGAAATAAAGTAGAGAGAAAGCAATATGCCCTAAATTTATCTCCCAGGAGACTTTACTCACTTGCTAAAATATGCAAATAGCTAAAAAGAACTAAGTTTTTTGACTCTGAAAACAAAAGGATTAGCGATGTTTAATACATCAGCTCTCCATGAGAGCCCCAGAAGTTTTTTTCCTTGATTCCAGTAACAACATTTTTAAAGTTATCAGAGGGCTGCATTCAAGAATACCCTGTCAGATCCCTATCTCTGATTAAAAACGGGCTTTTGAGAAAGATCAAAGAAAGACAAAATTGCCTATGGATGACAAAGGTCTTAGGATTGATACCATTAAAGCTATCATTGACTAGGAATTTGGTACTTTTGTGGCATACAATTATTTTACATAACAATTAAAATTATTTCTAATATATGCTAAATCATACTGGAATTACAGAAGTTTCCTGTAATTTTGGAACACATACTAATAGCGTATTTGTATAAATACAGCCCAAAGAAAGCAAAACACCATTTCATATTTGACAATGTTTCCTGTATGAATATACCAAATGAGCCGAGTATGTTATTTTTGGACTTTAGACGACCTAATATCTAAAAGATTAATTATGTCAGAAAAACACATACTTTATTATTTGGTTTTGGAGAGTTTGTCAAATATCAAAGTTTTAAAACACTGAATATCACAAAATAGAATCCCAGGTAAACATAGGTGGCCATAACAATAACTCCAAAATTTTAAAAGGGGAAGATAGAGGAAACTTAGCATTCCAAACAACGAGAGAGAGAGAGAGAGAGAGAGAGAGAGGGAGAGAGAGAGAGATAGAGAGATAGAGAGATAGATAGTCAGGACTGTTGAGCTGTCTTGAGCGTTCTCCAAAAGTGGCCAGACAAATAAGAGACTCTCTGAGTTGGGCCTGCTAGACTTTCATCAGCAGTTCCTTCAGAGATCCCATCCACATACACAAATATACACACAACAAAGATAAAAGAGACAGAAGACTTTCCAAACCAAGATCCCTGACCAAGAATTCCAAAAGTATTCCAAAAACTATTTTTTCCAAACTAACCTCCTACCCTCCATCTGAGGAATCTGCCCCAAATCTTCCAGATTGGGGAGCTCTCCTGAGCCAAGACACTTTTCACTAATTAGGGAGAGCCAACTGAGACCCCCAAAGTAGTCAAACCAAGACCCCTAAGGAGCTGAACAAAAACGCCCAAAGGAGTCAAATGGAGACTCCAAAGGAACTGAACCAATTGGGAGAAGGAAAGGGGGTATTAGTAGCACCCAGGATACTCACCAAATCAGACACCCCATAATGGGGCTACAGTTACAGACATCCTGTTGTGGAGCTATAGGCAGACATCTCACTGTGAAGCTACAGTTATGAGACATCTCCCCAGGACTACTTGTCTATTGCAATTAAATTTATGTACATTGGGTTGGCAGTGCCCCGCTAGTAGGGCCAGGACCAGAGTCAACGCCCAGTCAAAGAGAACTAGGGAGTTGCTTGAGTTGGCCTCTGGATCCGTCACCAGAGGACAGCTACCAAACCACTGGCAAGTATGCACAGGGTCAATCCCAACGAGCCCCCAGATTTGTAACTGCCCAACGGGTTCACCTTGCCTGCTGCCTGGAGAGCCAATTTATCAAAACGGGGGAATTACAATAGAGAATAATTCATGCAGGGCCAGCTGTGCAGGGGACTGGAGTTTTATTATTACTCAGATCAGTCTCTGAACACCACACAATTTTAAATAACAAAAATACAATCTTGGATAGTTGAAGAAGGAAAATGCTTTCATTACTGGATATAAGTTAGTTCACAGAATCTTTTAAATAGCCCAAGAATCAAATTATGAAGCTACATACTGCAACAACAAATGTACAAAAGCCATTCTCCCCACATTTGGCATCTAGCTATTAGGTAACAAGAAAATTACCATGACTGCTTTTGAACAACTGAACACCTCTGCCATCATGATTGCTAGAAAATTAACCTGCATTCAGTGACATCATATTTCATAATGCAGAAAAGAAGCCCTAAGGGTGTATATCCAATTGGCATAATGTAGGTTACAGGGCTCCACTATAGCAAGGAAGAAAAAGATAAAAATTTACTTGTGAAACTCTGAGAAACCTGAAGTAACAGTACGTGAAATTTTCAAAACTTAGAAATCATTTCAATTTCTAATTGAAATTAAATTTCAACTTTGGGTAGATTCAATGAAACCCACTCTAATGTTCCTCATTGTTTGATTCATAACATTTTTATTTTCTTTCTATAATGATTGATATTTTTGGTCAGAGAATAAAGGATTGTGACCAATTAGCTGTCTTTAATCATTCTCGTCCATTGCCTTAGGTTTACGATATTATAATTTGAATGTGGAGGTAAAGCTTGTATTTTTAACTACATATTAGTTTTCAAATACACATAACTTTAATTATCTATGTTGATATACACTGCTTGTTGTAGGATGCATAGAAACCATATTGGAAATCACTACAGACCATTTATTGTATTCTACTTTCAATATAGGGTCTCTATATATGCTAATATTTTGCAGTGTTCTAATAAATATATTTAGAAAGCCAGTAATTGAAATGTTTGATTTCAAATGATACTGCCACAATATTAGTGACATTTAAATTTCCCTTAACAATTCTGATGTTCAACTGTCTGATTATTGATAAAATAACTTTTTAAATAAATAAAAATAATAATCCACACTCTAATTTCTTCACATTAAGAGACTCATATCTATACTTCCCTCAAGGCAATGTCAGAAATCTGGAAGACACCAAAATATTACAAGAATACTGCCAACGAATTTCTAATTTTTTTTATTTTTATACAATTAATGTAATGAAACTTATGAAAATTGTAAATATAGCATTGGAATAATTTTTATTCCATTTAGCATATAGATATGTGTATATATATGTGTGTGTGTGTATATAGATATATATGTATATATAGATGGAGTATTGCTCTGTCACCCAGGCTGGAGTGCAGTGGCACAATCTTGGCTCACTGCAACCTCCGCCTCATGGGTTCGAGCCATTCTCCTGCCTCAGCCTCCCCAGTAGTTGGGATTACAGGTGTGTGCCACTATGCCCAGCTAATTTTTTGTATTTTTTAAGTAGAGACGGGGTTTCGCCATGTTGGCCAGGCTGGTCTTGAACTCCTGACCTTGTGATCTGCCCGCTTTGACCTCCCAAAGTGCTTGGATTACAGGTATGAGCCACTGTGCCCAGACTGCATTTAACATACTTAATGCATATTAATTCCTTTACTTTTTAATCTTCATCAAATATTTAAAAGCTTCTCCTTACTACTCATAGAATATTTGTGTGTGTATATATGTGCATATAGTCACCTAATAACATTGAGTCCTTAGAGAATAGATAGTACTGCATTACGACCAGGGATAAAAAATATGGCAATTCAGCAATAACAGTCATAATAATAATCATCATCACAAAAACTAAATAACAGCAACTGAAAGAAAAGAGTCTTATTCTGAGGAACTTGTGCAATGCATGAGTAATGAAACATAATCTTTTTCTTTCCATATAGAAAGCAATTATGTGCAAAGGGATACATATGCAGACATATGTATACATCTCTACATATATATATATACACACACACATATAATCAATTTAGATTTTACACTGCAGGAGAGAATATGCCTAAGAGAATTATGGAAGCTGTAGTTGAAAAGAAAGATGAGTTTGGTATTGGTGTTGAAATAGTTTACTCTGACAATAATATATAGGCTATATTAAAGGAACATTCCAGAGAGCTGAAGTATGTATTACATCACATTTTGAAAATAACTGCCACTTTCCTTTTCCACATTCTAAATTGATTACATAATCTATTATATTATGGTCCAAAATAAAAATAAATTTATAAAAATCCTGATTGTAAATTGTGTTTTTCATTCCTATTCGAGAATGTCAAAACACTCAAAATTTATATAATTAGGTATATATAGAAATATTTCTTTCATTTAGTTTAAAGTTTGAATGTTTATTAGTTGGTATAACTTCCACTTTAGTGCCTGTTTTGTCTTGAAATGAACAGATCAACTTAGTCCTTTCCAATGGCATAAGCCCTACTGATTTTGATAAAAAGCTTTAGCTTTCAAAACCTGTACTATGAAGCAAACATTTTGTTTTCTTCAGTCTTTAGAAAAAATAAGTAAACGTAAATTAAGGGCAGAGACTGTGTCTTTGCAGTGTCCTTTTCCCCCCTCCCCGTGGTATCCAACATATTATAGGTCTTTGATGAATGTTAAATCATGATGATGACAAAATCCTGAACTGTCTCATTCTTTAAATCATCAAACTATGAAATGTTATCATTCACACATGATGTTAAAATAGCTTTTTAAAAAACAGCACTTTTATATTTCCTTCAGTCATTTTGAAAAAGCAAAACAATTGGCATACATGACAGCTTCCCATCTATCTGTGTGTTTAATAAAGCCAAATGTGATGAAGACTAATGTACCATACTGATGTTTGGAGAATTTCATTAATGTATTTCCAAGACTATCATAACTCACTCACCTCTGTTGAGTTTATGAGCCATGGGTTTTGCACTAGCACATAAAATCGACTTTCCTCACACAATGCAGACCCTACTAATATCAAAGATGTCACTTCTTCACATTTTGAACAAGGTGACTCATTTATTTCCTTCTTCTTAATGTAGTAAGACAATGGAGTCATTTAAATTAGTACTGAAATTAAGAACTTATGCAAAGTCACTAAGTGAGGGTACCATGTTTTTCATAATAAAAGCCTTTTTTAAATCACAAAATTCAAAGTGGTACGACGAAGCAAGTCTTAACTTTGCCCAGAAATGTAATTTATTAGAAATATAATTTATTAATAAACTCTCCTTATATTGATTATTATTCACTTTTACTGCTCCATGAAATATTTTAAAAACCCTCCAACAGTATTGATGACATGCTAATAACAAATAGATACAGTTACTTACTCATTAACTTCCAAATACTAGTATAATCAGAATATAAGGCTTACATTTATTAACTATGTAGCTTTCATCTGTATTTATAATTAGGTTGATTCAAATATAGATCTTAAGGATATTTTCATAGGCCATCTATCTCAACCCATTCTACAGCCTTTGGAAGTTCCACTTATATATAGCTTCTATCATAAAAAAAAATTATTAACTGTTTAATAGCTATAAATCAAGTTAATAAAGATGTGAATGAAAAAACAAAAAAGCAGTGCCTACATCTGGCTTCTGTCTACTTCTGTGACTTCTGGAAACATTCCCTTTTTTCTCTCTCCTTCCCCCATACACACCTCATTTACTCCTCTCCTGGCTCACTGGCCTTCATCGTTGCTTCATTATGTGAAATGCATTCTCTCTCAGATCTAATGTACTTTATTCTCTTTTTTTGCATGGCTGCCTACTGGTGATCCTATAGGTCTCAGTGTATTTTATTATGATGCGCGTGGAAGAAAATGAATTTCTCATCCACTCTCAAATACAGGGAATCAGTCAGTGGATTTTTATGGATTTTGGCCCAAATAACATGAAGTAATATAATTTTTTTTCCCCAAAAATAATGAGGTAGCAGTTTCTGTGTTGTTTCACCACTTAAAAAATGATGTAATGTTGTAATATTGGATAAGTCACTTACAATATTTTTCTCATCTGTGTAAATTTAATACCTATATTACTGAACACACATTTTTAGACAAGCATTAGATATTGAATGTAAGAACTTACAGAGGTGTTCAACCTAGTATTTTTTCCCCTTCATATCCATGGTGGTCGCCACAAGTATTCACATTGCCAAAAGGCCGAGTGGAAATGATTACACAGTCAATAGACAAACAGTGCAGATACTTGCAGTGCAAAATACAAAAGCAGGTAGAGAAATTCCTAAATTGTCCACAATTTAGATTCCTATGATATATTTAACATATTTGTTTCTTTATTACAATTCCATAAAAACTATATTCAAATCAATACAGATATAAATGATAAAATTTCTCTGTAATTATTTTATTCATATCATGCAATAAATGTAGTGAATGCAGCAGTGTGAAAAATGCAGAAAATTGTTAGAAAAGTCATTAGAATCCAGAAAATGTAAAAAGGGAATTAAAAAGGCAGCAGTATTGATATTTCTTTTAGGCCTGTATGTATAGGCTTCTCAAATCCTCTAGTGAAGGGAGAGTATAATCACTTTTTTGCAAATTGCCTTTCCATATTATTCTTAACTTTATTGTGAGGTTAACTGAATATAGCTTCGCACAATACACTTGTGTATATTCTCAAGTAAGCCTTTTCTTATCTCTGTTAAGACTTGAATTTAAAGAACTACTTTTTACTTTTTAAAGCATGTCATAAATTCAGAAAATCAAAACCAAGACGGAAAAATTTCAATACATTAAATTTGACACGATAATAAAGAATAATGTTCATAGGTAAAAAATAAATAAAGGGGGAAATATGAACAATACAACCCATGAGCAAATGCCAGATTCCTAAAGATATTTATAATCCTTAAAACCTGATAAGAAAAGGAACGAAAGTTTATCTAAAGTGGGCAAAATAAATGGGCATGTAGCCACCAGCCTTAAAACACACACACACTGAAATGTGCTGAACATACCTCATAATTTAATAAAATGCAATTTAAAGTAATAATGTGACAGGTGTTTCCACCTACCGATTTCTAAAATAAAAGCAAAAAGTTTTATAATGCAAAACATTGGTGAACGTGATGTGAAAACAGACACTTGGATACAGTGAGAGTTTGCATATTGAACAGCCACTTTGAAAGGCAATCTGACAATATCTGGCAGATTCATTGAGTCAACAAGCATTTCAGAGTACCCCTTTGTTCCAAACACTTTGCCAGCCAGGAAATTACATCAGGAAAAAGCAACAAGCAAGCCGAATTTCAATTTCATTACATTCCAAGGATGGGAGATAGATGACAGTCAAATTAGTACTTAGTTTTAATGTAGCAAATGTTTAAGGTCAAACCTGTACTTCATCAACTGGTAATAAGTACTAACTGTAAAGCAAGGAATACAGCTGGGGTAAGAGGGTTGTCACTGTGAGGGTGACATTTTGTTAGAGATCTGGAAGAAGGAAGCAAATATTTCATGTGGATATTGGGAAGGAAAGATTCAGTTTTAAAGGCAGGGCTGTACAAAGTTTCTGAATTACAGCTTGTCTACAATTTTTTTAGAAAAGAATCACAATATATTTTGGAAAATAAAAGGGAAAATAATAACGAGAGGAGGTAGAGAGACAAAGGGAGAGAAAAAACACATCATGCAGACTTTTGAACATTATTGTAAAGACTGACATTTACTCTGAGGTGGAAAGCCATTGTAAAACTTTGAGAAGGTGACTGCTGTGATCTTATTTAGGTTTTGGCTTATAAGCTGACTCTGGCCGAGAATAGCTACAGAGTAATAAGAACAGATGTGGAGTAAGATGAGTTAGGAGGCTATTGCGATAATCCAGGTTAGAAAAGATGGTTGCTTGGGTATATTTTTTAAAGTAATGCCAACAATATATACTGATGAGAATGTTGTAGGATATAAGAGAAGAGGGAGATTGAAGATGACAAAGTTGCTGGCATGAGTGATCAGAATAATAAAGATCATTTACTGCAAATCAGGTTTGCAGTGTGACAGTGTGATGGAACATAGGGTCAGCTTGCTGTTCATTTTAAGGTTGAGGAGTCTCCTGGTCATCAAGAGGAGATGTCAATTGCATAATTATAAGAAAGCCTGAGGATCAGAGAAGAGGGTAAGACTGAGATATTAATATAGGGGCCATTACCTTTCAGATGATATTTAAAGTAAGAAGTTGTATGAAATGATAAAAGGTGAGTTTCCACATTAAGAGGTGTCAGAGATGACAATGAAGGAGGACACAAAGAAAAGGGACAAGTGCTATAGGAAAGACACCAGAAAAGGCTGGTCACTTGACAATAATTTAAAAAGATAATACTTAAAATACCGTCTGTTGTAATATGAAGATTGATAATGGATTTAGCAACACTGATGTCATTGTAATCTTAATAAGCATAGCTTCAGCGTTTTGATGGGAAAAATATTATTGGTGTGGACTGCATTCAAGGGAGGGTGGAAGGAGATGAATTTTATCTTTACATACGGAGTTTTACTGTAATGGGGAGATTTGCAGAGATTTTTGTAGGCAGAGAATCAAGTAAGTTGGTAGAAGTGATGGTTGGAACTTGTGGAAATATGCCATAATTCTTCCTAATTTTTCAGTGAAGCAGAAAGGAAAATATTTGGATAAGAATAAAGGCAGAAAAAGATGCATTGGTGGTGTCAGGAAAAATGTAACAAAAATAAAATATAAGCATAGTTGCATCGGGAATATATACAAACGTTTGCTAACACCGAATGCTCCACAAAACCCAAGTCATACATTTAAAGAAAATCAGTTGGCATGATTATGTATTTCATTTCAAACAAGTTAAACTCCATTGTCAAAAGTGTGGATTAAAATTTTCTTTACTTTTGTATGTGATTATTTAAAGCAATGATGGGCAAATGGTTTGAGGTAGAGGTAGAGGAAAAATGATGATTATTTAAGTTAGATGAATTAGAACAGAGTAAAGACTGTGATGAAGGTTATATACAAAAAGAGTTAATGGATTGTAGCTCAAAATGGAAACAAAGGGTTTTTGAGAGGGTGGGTTAATTCTGTTCACCTGAGATTCCAAACTGAGGGTGTTTAACAAGAAGAAAGACGATATTCTGGAAGCCAAAATGAAGGGCAAATAGGGTGTCTGCTCCACTTCAGGACTCGATATGACCAGGACTACAAAGGAAGAGAATATCCCACTTGAGAGGCTGCAAGAGAAGTGGCTTCAGGGCAGGATAAGATTTTGAGTTGAACAAGATAATGAAGGTAATATTTAGAGAAAGATTAGGAGATTTGGGAGATTTTCTGAGTTTCAGAGGTGGAGGGGAGGATCGAAAGATTTCTGCATTTGAGGAGTTATGAGAAATGGGGTCAGAGTGGCATGACACACTGGGATGCAGGACTTCCTTAAGACTCTTGGAATGAAAGTTGTGGAGTCCAGGGGAGAAACACAGTTAACCAGGACAAGACTCCTGCCAGGAATGAGTTCTGCAATTCCAACTCCTGAAAATGTATCATTACAATTATTATTCATGTAGAAATAGATCAAAACCAACATACATATCCATGGAAAGACTCCTGATTTGACACACTGCATCATGGAATCTTCTACAAAAGTTAAAAATTACTAAAAATAGTTCTATACATGCATATAAGGAATACTCTCAGTCCTTATTTTAATTGAAATATGCAAGTTTGGTTTACAAACCAAATTAGTGTTAAATCTTCACTTTAATTAAAAAAAATATATATTTCTTCCATGAAGGAGACTAGAGCTCTCAAGCATAAGGGAGGCTTTTCTTTATATGACTATTAACATCATGTTAATTTTCTAACACATATATATCATAACTTATAAGGCATAATTAAAATATAAAATACCCAAAAGATTAATGTAAAGGGTTGCAAATTTAGAATACGGTTTTGGACTCCACCTGACAATTTTAGTCAAGATTCTGGAGTACATAATAATGGAGATTGGGCAAGCAGTACACAATAGAAATAGTTGAAAAGAGACTTCCATTGTAGCAAAATAAAAGGGGTTTTGTGTATATATAATATTAATTATGTATAGTATTAATAAGATATATAATGCATAACAAATTGATATATTCAGTAAATACATCAAGTAATAGGTCATAAAAATATATAAGACCTATGAATTATGAGATATATATTTTTCTATCTGTAGATCTTTATATATACCAAGCTATAGGTCATGAGATTGAACTACTACTTAGTCTCAAAGACTGAACAAAAATTTTATAAATAAAAATTTGACTTCCTTTTGTCATATATAATTGTAGTATTATCAAGTTCTAAGCTATCAAGATCCCTCTAATATTCATTGCTATAAATTGTTATTAACTTCTGAGTGTACATTTTATTATTTTCTAGGGTTTAATATTCAATATTTGAAAGTAAATTATCAAATTAAAAATAATATTAATGCATATGTTGTTACATATAGCCAACCTGATTTTAACTGAATCATATAATTTTGTTTTTTAATTTTTTATATTTTATATCTGATTTTCCTGATAAATAATTTTTGTATGAGAATTATTGATAGCAAAATTTTTAGAAGCATTCTAAAAAAGAGATTGACTGATTAAAATGCTGTTTCTTCCCTTATGATACTTTTGTACTTGAATAAGTGATCCTGTGTGTCTCTAAATTTCTCTCTGCTCCCCTGAAAAAGTGGTAATAATTGCCAGAGCCACTTCTACCGAAGTAACTTGCACCCAAGTCAGGGAAATGCCATTTACATCACATTTATAATCCTACCCTGATAATAATAGTGCTTACTCCATGCAGTATATATATGAGTGTGTATCTGAGGAATACTTGATATAATCATTATGAGGAATACATGACATATGTAAAAAAGAGTAACTCATCACTTGACACATGGTAATACTTAGGAAACGTTTATGTTTTATTATTTATTCTTGGTCTCAAGGATAATATAATTGGAGTAATGGGCTAAATATTCTTTATCGTGTCTTCTGAAGTATAAAAGTCTTGCATTTAAAAAAATCATTTGTTACTGGACAAGAATATCTTTGTTTTATGAATCCTCCTCCTTAACTACGGTCTTGTACTACTTATTTTGTGGAATGTTTTACACACCCTTATTTTATTTGAAATGTGTCAGGAAAATAGAATCATGGTTGAAAGTATTTCTGGTGTTGTGAAAGACAGAAAACACGAGAGCCCTTTACAATAAGCCTGTCAAAATGCCTGTACTACCTACCAAAAGCCTTTCATCTGTGAAATCCCTTAAACGTTATGACTTCAATCAGACTGCCTGGTCCTATCTCTAGGTTTCTACAATAACTGACATCATCTACTTATGAGCATTTTTAACATCTTAATCTCTGGTGAATTGCCACACTCTGAAAATTAAAGTTTTATATGAATTTCGACAGCATTTGGGGATTTTCAGAATAACAAAGTTGAAGTTTGTTACTTCAACAATATGGGTAAAATATGTTGAATTATAGAATAATCCAAATTATTCTATACTGTGTTGATAGATATTTGTATGATCCAAAGAACAAATTGTATTGTCTGTCATATATGTCTAAATATTTATTTAATTGACTACTCATATGTTATTTGCTATGTCACAGAAAGTTTTAAATAAAGTACCAATTTTAATCATACCGTTAATAATTCACAAAAATTCTGAGGTTCAATTTCATCTGAATTTTACAATTAACATGTTTTAGCCAGATTTTGTAAGGTAAGGCCACAGTCACAAATTACTGCAACACTTTAATGTTTATGATGTCATGTTATCAATTTACCATGGGCCAGCAGTGACTTTGCTCTTGACCTAGGTGTGTCCTCATTTGTGAACTCAGCCTGATTGCCATCCCCAATTTAACACCCTATTTTATTCTGCAAGAGAGAAAAGAGCAAGAATGCTGCTGGAAATACACATATGTTCTTAAGTATCTAATCAGAACTGGCATATATCTTTCCAGCACCTGTTGTTTGAACTAAAGCAAGTTGCAGAGCAGGTATAGAGTACTCCTCTCGTAGGGAGACATTCAAGTCATATAGGGTGAGGAGGCATACAGTCTTTCTCCTTGGAAGAAGGAACAAATGATTTGAAACAATAATGCAAGCTATAACCACCCCCCTTTGCACACACACACACCCCCCCCACACACACACACAAGCCTAAAAGTAATACAATAATTAAAATCTCCCCATTCTTACTCAGTTCTGATCTCTGGAAATAACCATGTCATCTTACATATATTCTCAGAAATAGTTTTAATGCATAAGAACAAGAGGTTTTGTAATAATGCAATGGATTTTACATACTTTTCTGAAATTGTTTTATTCTAGTGCAGTGCATATGCAATGACTGTGCTCCTAGATTGAACTGGTTTAAATAGCAGATCATAGTGCACTAGTCCTATAATAATAGTCTGGCAATCAGTACTGGCAACATACACAACAGTCTTACTCCTCTTAGTTCTTCTGTCAGAACCTATTTTTAAGGTAGAGACTAAGAGTCTGAGATGCATCCTTTCCTGTGCCATATTACACCTAGCAGAGTAGGAAGAAGTTAGTAGTGTGGGATTATCTTTCTAACTAGATTGTTTTTCTAGGGAATTTATGGTCACGATGTTGCTCACTAATAAAAAGTATAAGGTGCAAGGTGTATGTGCCCTCCCTATTCCTCAGCACTTCGCCATGTGACTACAAGGTGCTTGACATGCTACAGGCATCTGACAAACAGTAATAGGACATCACCGATGCATTAGGAAAAGAGAGAGAAATCCTAGAATGTTGACGAGATCACCCAACTACTTGACCAACTCTCCAAATACATACTTTAGTACAACGTGAGCATATTAGAGACCCTTTCCCCCAGTGAATGCCATTAACATTTGGGTGTTTTAAACTTGCCGCTTATAGCGGTCTCAAAAATGGTAACTCAGTTTGCTAAGAAAAATATTTTCATTGGAAAAATACATTGGCTTATATCTGACATTGAACTCTATGAAAGTCAATATTTATTCCCTCACCTAGTATTTTATTCGATTTATTTTATTTTACTTTATTTTATTTTTTTTTTATTTGCTGGGAGGTCTTGCTCTGTCATCCAGGCTGGAGTGCAGTGATATGATCTCGGCTCACTGCAACCTTTGCCTCCCAGGTTCAAGTGATTCTCCTGCCTCAGCCTCCTTAGTAGCTGGGATTACAGGCGTGCACTACCACACCCAGCTAATTTTTCTATTTTTAGTAGAGACAGAGCTTCCTTATGTTGGCCAGGCTGGTCTTGAACTCCTGACCTCAAGGGATCCGCCCACCTCGGCCTCCAAAGTGCTGGGATTACAGGCGTGAACGACTGCACCTGACCCACCACTCACCAAGTATTTATTGTCCCCACTCTGTGATAGACACACTTACATGCACTGAGAGTACAGCCAATAACAAAACAATGATTCTCTTATGGATGTTGCATATTTTAATTTAATATTAGATTTGAAACAATTAATTTTGAAAAGAAATATTGACTTTGTTAATGATTTCATTGTATTTACATTGAGAAACTCTCTCCAATATGAAAGAGTCTATCTGGAATGATTTTCCCCCAGATACTCGCATGGCTCATTGCCTCACCTTTTTGAGATCTCTGCTCCAATACCACCATGGAGGCCTTTCTTGGTAATGCTATTTAAAATAGCAGTCCCTCAAATTTGTCACTTTGCACTTGCTCCTTCTATGGCATTTTGGTTTAAAATAACACCATTTTATTTCTCATTTATTATCTGTCTCCTCTACTAGAATAGAAATTATGTAAAGGTAAAGACTTTGTTCACTGCTGTGTTACTGGAGACTAGTAATATTACTAGTTATATCAAGAGTTATATCAAGAGTTGTCCAAAATGTTTGTGTGAATGAAATATTGTGCCTGGTTCCTCAAGAAAATTATACTAAACAGACCTAAATTTTATATTTTTCATAAAATACTCTAAACCATTGTTTTTTATGCTGTATATCACTTGGCATATCTTTTGTTTTCCTTCACCACCTTAACATAAATGGTTAAAGAAAGTGTTCAATGTCTGTAAAGAATTTTGGCTACCTAAATAAAATTTCTTTCAAAATTGTGTTCATGTTATTAATCCAAATGTGTATAATTTGCATTCCTTTATACTGACAAAGCAAAAGCAAAAATATGTACTAAATACTCTCTTAAACTTAATTTTTACTAATTATATAGTTTCATTACAACTTTAAAAAGCAAGTAGAATTTTCTAAGTTTGTGTTTAGTGTTTTTATGAAGACTTCATTGTTGGTCCAAAGTCAGAAAAATAAGAAGATTATGTGTTTTGTTTTGAGTAAGTGTTAAGTTCCTTATTAATCTTTACCGGATACATCTGCTCTACTGTAAACTTTTTTCATGCACTCCTGTATCAGAATTACATTAGATTTTATCCACAAATTATACTGTAGCCATTTACCTTTAGCACTAATTTGATCTTCCACGAATCTCATCACCCTGCATAGTCCTTTAGATTACATGTATATATGGTAAGTTTTACTCCCTCCTGTAATTAGGTAATTCGTATAACATAGTTGAATGTAAGAAGATTATCTGGGTTGAGCCTGACCTAAACGGGTAAGCTCTTAAAAGTGGCTGAATTCATCTTGAAGTCAAAGTTTTAAAGTGTAATTGGGTGCACACAAGAAATCGTCTTGTTTCTGGCTTCAAAGAAGCAGTGAACTATGTGATACAGAATTTGGATAGCTGCTAGGAGTGAAGGCAGTTCTCAGATGACAGCCAGTAAGGAAACAGAGGTCTCAGTTCTATGCCCTGCTAAGATTTGAATTCAGCCAACAACCGCATAGGCTTGAAAGTGTCTTTTTTCCCAAAACCTTCAGACTTGAAATCAATCCAGCTAACATATTGATTTCAACTTGGTGATAGACTAAGCTGAGAATTCAGTAATATTTCACCTGTATTTCAGACCTACATACTTTGAACTTATAAATTTGTGTTGTTTTTAGATGCTAGTTTATTGATTTGTTAAACAGCAATAGAAAACTAATATACTCCTTCCCTTTCTTTTCAGTCTGTATCTGAGCTTACATCTTGCTCTTGTTTCCTTAAACCAGAACTACAGCCCCACGTAATATTTAACTGTGGTATTTATTATGCTAGCTCACCCTACAAGTTTGGCTCTTATTTAGAGTAGGTTATTAAATGAGCTCCTTTCCTGTGACTTATCAGACATTGTCTAAATGTGATAATGCCTGACATTCATGGAATTGAGCCATATAAAACATTGACAATTCCCCTGTCTCATTTATAATAATAAAGTAATAACAATATCAGCTAGATTTACACAAGGTACTCAAAGTACTAACATGGGAAATGAAAACTATGCTTCTCTCTTATAGGAAAACAGTGTAAGAAATGAAGTCTTAGAGTTATTTAAGATAAACATAAAGCCACAAATACTATTTAGTATTTGTAATTCATACAGATAAAGAAAAACTTGTGTAGTAAAATGATACCTGGCTACATATCTGAAAAAATAAACAGTGAAGATACCTAGGGAAAGAATATTCTCAGTAGATGGAAAGAGAGGTGTCTTCTCCAAATAATAGTTTCTTGAAAACAAGTAATTGAATTAGACCCCTCCACCTGAATTTATAACATTCATAAAGACTCAAAAGTATCTCTATTTCATAAGTAGTAATTTTGGGGAAAACTTTTATCTTTGGTTAATGCATGTAAGACTTGCCTGAGTATTTAGTGGGTAAAGTACGATAGAGGAGATAATAATAAAAGAGCATTTACTACAAATCCTCCTTGAGAATCAGGTTTGATCTGTGGTGAGTATGGGTCTTTCTTTATTTGGGAAGTCAGTAGGCAACATGTTAGGCGTATAGCCCTGAGACATACTGTGCCATCTGCTCTATTAAGACAACTAGAGTGCTGTGTTTTAATAGAACCCTATATAAGCATGCGATTAGAATGAAAATGTTTTTATTTTAAAATGATGATTGTTAAACTTAACTTTCTAGATGCAATTTTGAGATAACATAAAATACTCTGAATTCATTGTATCATTAATATGCTGTAAGAATTGTTGCTGGAACATTTGCTCCATCAATCACCAGAGGACAGGAAAACTTCTTCTGACTTTTCAGCTTGAATTGGGAAATAAATCGAAATCATTTCTCTTGCCATTAACCTTCCACATGAACTTACTGAGCTTTAGTGGATCCTTGATTAGTAGCCATTAAAATAGAACATAATTAGCAGCCTCCTAATTATATCTAACTCATTTCAAGAAATAATTTTCTTGTTCTTTCTATCCCATAGAACCCAAAATTACATATTTTTATTTGGCAATCAAATTCTAAAAACTAATGAAAAAGAGTGATTTCTTGTGGATTAAGTGGTGAATACAATTTAGTGTCTTTTACATAGTGTCTTAAGTTACTTGCAGATAGTTATTGAGTCTATTTTGTGACTATAATTATGGAAAACAAAAACAATTCAAACTGTATATGAATGTGTAATTTGTGTATATTTGTATACCTTGCATAAGAATAAATAACTTACAACTAAGGAGATAAGGATGATTTTCTCATTCTAATTTGAATTAGACACTAACTAGATAGACACTAAAGACATAATTCTATGTTTAGAAGGTAGGGAAAACAGAGTTCTAGGAAGGCAAATTGAGCAAAGCCATATACAACAGCGGAGGACAGGGTGTGATGTTTTTAAATACAAATAGGATGAATGAGGCTAAAAAATTGTTTTTGTTTCTGTCTTTTTAAGTCGTATTTTATTTTCTTTTAGATTCAGGGCATTTAGATGCAGGTTTGCTACATGAGTACATTGTGTAGTGGTGAGGTTTGGGCTTCTAGTGTACCCTTCATCCAAATAGCGAACATTGTTCCCGATGGTTTTCAAACTGATTATAGAATGTGTGAAATGCAGCCTAAAATTTTGGCTTATTTCTAGAACTAAAAATTACTTGCATTCATGTTGTCAACACATAATTATTGATATGATAACTCTTCTGAGCACCTGAAATATATTCTTGTACAAAACTTTGTCTCCATAAGCTCCTTTCCAGTTAGATAACAGTCAGTAAATGTAATAAATAGTAAACAAAATGTTACAAAGGGAAAGGTGGCAGAAAAAAAATAAAATTGGAGTCTTTAGAATAGATAATAAGAGAGAGCATCCAGGCCTGAAAAAGTTGGTCCCAATTTGGATTCATGCTGTGTGTATTTGACCAGCAGCAAAAAGGCTAGCCTTGCTGAAACAGTGGGAGAGATGAAGAGAGAATGAGGTCAGAGAAGTGATGGCATCAGATGTTGGAGGGTTTTGTAGGCCATTTTAAGGACTGTACAAGGGCCATAACAATTAATGAATTCAATCTTCTATAATCAACCCTTTAATAAGCTCAGATCCAGAAAGAATAAATGAACTGGTGTCCTCCCAAAAGAGCCCAGAACAATGTGATTCATCTACTAATTCAACAAATATCTATAGAGTATCTACACTGCATCAGTAGGTATAGTAATGATGTGGAGATGAAGGCCATAACACTAGGCAGCTTTGATTCAGCTCTCTATGTTTTTTAACAATGGTGTTCATACCATGGAGGACACATTACAGAAGCAGGAAAGGGGAATTGGTTGCCAAGAAAGGAGTCTCCTAATGAGCAGGAATGCTTGAAAAATCCTGAAGTACGAGGAGAGAAGAGTAAACAAAATGAAATCATAGAAGTGGGAATTCTAATGGTAATGGAGCACAGAGGAACTAAGAAGATTACAGCTGTTGAACTAAAGTATATGGACATAGCTGGGAAGAAAATTGAAGAAGAATATAGGAAATCTGGAAAAGTGAGAAAGAATAAGATTGTGAGTGATCTTACGTGCTGGTTAAAAGGTATGAGGTTTATTTAAGGGTTAATCCAGAGTCATATAAAACAAAGAAAAAGGAATAACATTAAATTTAGCTCAAATTTGTATTTTATGAATTTACCATGGCCAAGGAGATAATTCTATGGAAGAAAGAAAACCTGAAACAAGATAAATTAGACATTGTTTTTTAAATAGAGCAAAGGAAACTAATCTAACATATGGTGAGGAGGAAGTAGAATCTGAAGTATTTGACAAGTATTAGAAATACAGTCTGGTGGATGATTATTAAATGGTGGTGTTAAAAAAGATGGATGGGATGCTATTTCTGCACAACCTACAAAAGTAGTGCCTTTACTAAAAGAAACAATGTAATAATAGGAATTTTACACTACTTCCTTAAGATTGCACAACCCTATCATCTTTCATTGGTTATGTATAGTACTCTTAGTAACCATGAAGGTTTCACCTTCAGCTCCTCCATCTGAATTTAAACTTATGTCTTCTGTTTCAGTTATTCATTTTCTGTTTTGGTTTCAATCTTAGCGAAATAAATATCTAAGATAGTTTTCTCACATTTAATCCAGCATGTCTGTGTGTGTGTGTGTGTGTGTGTGCTTGGAAGGTGGATGGGGGAATTCAGTTTAACCTGGTAACGAGTAATGTCATCCAACAAAAAACATGCAAAACTGTCTTTATGAAATTTTACTGAACAGATTTCTTGCAAAGGACATTGTCATTGTTTCAAACTGGAATGGGAACAGTGTGGGGAGGGGGATAATGGAAGGAAAAAAAAGAGATTAGAGACAGTGAATAGATTCACCAATATGTCTAGTTTATTTCTGATCTGATATTTTAATAGCTAAATGATGGAAGTTGTGTGGTTAGCTGAAAGGACAAAGATGATTTCATTACGATATTTATTTGAAGTACCGGCAAATATTAATTTAACATGGCTTCAGGCTAATAGTACTTGTAGCTTCTTCAAGATCACACCAAAATTACTGTGGAGATACCAAAAAAGTCACAAAACCCATGAAGTTATGTACCATTCTGTAACGGGGATAAGGTTGTTAGAGTACTCACTGTGAAATGAAATGTTAATGAGGCTAGCTGGATTTATCCAGTTTTTCTTTAACTCATTTTATAACTGAGCTTTTAAGTTTGAAACTGGCTGCCTGATTTCTGTGGAAAAGAAATTAATTTCTTCCATTCCTGTGCTGCTGTATAGGTTATTTCTATTTCCCTTGGATCTTCTCTGCAGTAGCATTAGTTTGGTTTTTATCTATATCACTAATGGACTCCTTTAAGTTGAGGAAGTATATATTACTTGTATTTTCTGAAGCACTCGTAAACACTTGAAAATGATGGTTCAATTATTGAATAACATTTTCTTATCAGAATGGCATAATAATAGAGAACAATTAAATAATGTTTTGCAATGCTTAGTGATTAGTAAGCTACTTCATGTAATAGGATAAAATAAAATAGACAATGAATGGAAACTGCATTTTAGTTAACTTGGTGTTTCATTATTCTGATATTTATAAGCCAGCATTCATAAATGTTTTTGCATAACTCTCTTAGATTATAACTTATCACATATTAATTTCTCATAGCTTTAAAGACCTGTATTTCTCTCTAAGCTGAAAGCACATTAAGGAAATGAAAAAGTTATTACTTCTCAGCTACCTAATTATGATGAATTTCACAAATAGAATATGTATCTATATTTTACTATCAAGTATGCTATCCAATATTCAAGTATAAAAATAATTATTTAGAAAAAAGAAATCTGTGTGTATAGTACTGAACATATTTACATTTCATTACCTTTATTTTAAAAAATCTCACATATATAGTTTGATATAATCTCATCAAATTAGTTTGAAATAATGTAACATATAAACCTATTAGTATTTTGTATGCTTTTTGATATTTAATATGAAATATAATGTAAATTATATATAATATTTTGATGAGGTGATCTATAAAATTTCTTTGATACATGCCACTATCTTAGTAGTCCTATTTTAAAGAGAAATATTTTTAAAATCTATTTTAGTCTTTCTAGTCAATTCTAAACCTAATTATAATTTTTTATTATAACAAAAGTTTAAGAAGGACCAAACTGTGAATGGTTTTCATATGAGAGTCTATCCATTTATCTATCTATCTATCTATCTATCTATCTATCTATCTATCTATCTATCTATCTTTATATTTATTGATGCCAATATTGACATAGCTGTAGAAATATTAACAGAGATAGATATATATTAATTAAAAGCCAACAAAATTGTAATTTAAATTCAATTATTTTAGGTTGAGAATAAAGAGTAATACTATATTTCTCAAAAAGTTTACATTTGCTATTTTTATATGATTGTTTTACAATGGGTATTCAATAAATTCATATGTTTACACTGTAAGATGGTTGCTATCGGCATTTTTCAGACATTCTAATTAAATGTGTGTAATTTTTCTAAAGATTCTGTAATATTCAGGTGGTAAAGATAGCATAAGAAGCTGGATTATTATAATGTCACAATGTCACGACTATTCCATTGACCTACCACATGAATTTATTAATACAAAGTGTACATATAAAAATAAATGTATGTAAAAATTAACAATATTACGATTAAGTTTCTATGATGTTTCTTCTCTTAGAAAACAAAAGCTTTCACAACTAAGCGTTTGATCATATGTACAATTCGATTATTCTTAGAAAATAAAAAGAAACTCACATAGGAGTGCTTGCAGTGGACTAGGGTATTTTACAGATGTGTCTAATTTAATTTTCATGACAACTCTGAAAAGTGAATGCTTCTATTTTTTATTTAAAGATCTGAAAATATTGGTTAAATGGTTCAAGGTTATAAGAGTATTAGTGAACAGAATCAATATTCCAACCCAGGTCTCCGACTCAAAAACCCAAAGTTTTCTTGTATGTTTGCAAAGTTTTGAAAAGATCTGGTGATATTCTCATTTCATAAATGCAACATCAGCAAATTATAACGAATTAGGTCCTGGGCATGTATCGGATTAATTTAAGTAATAGTTGTAAGTGTATTTTCTATAACAATAGTAATGTAGAAGAAATGATGTTTTCATTTATCAATTTTTTTATAAGCAACTGAAATTATTTATCATCCTTGTACTATACCAGAACCAAGCATGCAAGGTGTGCCTGTTTCTAAGTTATATATATATATAATGATTATATATATATATCATTTAGATGTGGATATGTATATATGTATATATTATACACAGATTCATAATACATACATAATACATACATATATATTTCTATACATCATTTGAATTGTTTTTTCAATTTTTGAATTGTGACTTCAATTCACTAAGTGTTATTATTTTCAAATTTTCAGCAATATAATATGATAACAACTAAAGATCTTAATGTAAAGCAGCTTAATACAACTTTAATATGGAATATTTTCCCCCATTGGAATCCAGGAATTTATAGATAATTCTGGCCAATGACCCAGTCAAAATTTATAAAAAAATGTCAATCTTTCTTTTCTGGTATAGAACATAAACTACAAGCTGTCTTCAGAGAGCTAAACTTTAATACAAATATTGATTCTCTAATAATAAACATTTCAATGAACTATAAGATAATTCATCATGACCGCTATCTAGATTGATAAAGAAGAGAGAAGAATCAAATAGTTCTCATAGGTTTTTATTAAGAAATTTTCCATAATTATTTTGTTTGTTGGGCATTTAGTAGATTTCACAAGGACATTAACCAACTGGATTATTTAACTTATATAAAGCTATGCTTAACTTTGCTATAAAACGTAGCACTATTTTTGTTCATCTCTGTAGACTTTATGCTTTAGCAGATTATTTAATTAACAGAAAGTAAAATGTTAAAGTTAAATTAAAAAAATTATCCTTTTAGTGACTGACAGGTTAATTCAAAATCAGTGTTTGTGACTGATTTACTCAAAGCTATGCGCATCCACATTTTTCTCCATTCAATCTACATATAAAGTATTTGTTAAATGCTACTTGAAAAAGAGAGCAGATAAAAAGCAATGATTTTGTAATTTCAGTATTTCCTCTAGCATTCTTTTGAAAACTTTCAACTATAGATATAGATCATGTCCTTTCCTATTGAAATACATTTGATTTATAATCATTTAGTATTATTTCTTCAGCATGACTGAAATTTTTTGAAAAAAAAGATAATTAACTTATCTGTGCCTCAGTATCCTTCATAAACTTCCTCTATCCTCCTTTTTATAACATTCATTAAGTTGCAATTTAATTATCTTTTATAGTAATATCCTGCCACTAAGATCTTTGTCTATAGAAAATGTCTCTCATTCAATGTTGAAATATTTTATTATGGTAATAAGCATGTGGTAGAAATTCAATAAATGAATGTATTTTACAGGACTGCCCAGGTATGTAATCACATTTTCAGACTACTTGTCAGATATTGTGTTGCATAATGAGTTCAAATATTGGTTTCCAAAAATATGACTATCTTATAACTTATATTCAAGTCTTAAGTATGTCACAGACATGCCCCAAAATATTTTTACATCTTTGATTTATTTTGGGGAAAAAAAAAAGTCAGTCACCAGCTACGACCAGACAGACAACGCCTAGCTTTAATCATTATACATGTGAAAATACTCTGTATATTCTGTATTCTGAAGCTATATTATTTTTTGAAATGTCAAATGACCTGATTAATTGAATTAAAATGGATATGTATCCCTATATTTTTTAGTTATAAGATAAATTTTTTAGTTATAAGATAAATCTAAAACAGTTCATATATATAGGAAGATGATAGTGAACTGAGTACAGAAATAAATTTAGATGTGTCTATTACTTCATGCTTTTATAATTTTGTTTTAATATCAGTTATGTTACATATATAAAGTGCTTCAATATTTATATTAGTATCATCATATAGATTTAAAGTCAACCAAGATTATTTAAAAGATAAAAATACATGATTTGAATTTAGTTAATAACAAAAAGATACTGCTTTATGTTTACATCTGTATTTTTCTATGTATAACTATAAAAATTGTATTTCAAAAGTCAACTTTCTTACATAAAAGAATCAGTGCTTTTTTCTTCTTTTAAAAATTTGCTTGATTTTTCAAAAAAATTATAAAATTATTTTTTAAAATAACTAGTAGTTTATTCTCTATTTTGATTATTTTTTCTTTTATGGTACAGATTTTATACTTCACATCTTATGACAGGTATCCTAAGTTTAGCATCATGATTTCTTTAGTAATATTTAATAGCTAAATAATTTTAAGCAATTGTAGTTTCACTGTGTGTTTTAATATTTTTAAACACTCTTACAATAAAAAGGAGCACTTAATATTTTTTAAGAGGCAAAACCAGAAGGAAATGATATACTCCAACTTGATAATTTTATACATTAAGAAGATATCCTGTTCTATTTGATATGGCTGATAAATTAATTGGAAGCAAATATTTTCCCAAAACGTATTACACAGCCTATAGCTCAACTTTTCCAAGAAAAATTAGGTGTTTTACATGTTATTATAATTTCGTCATGGTTCATACCTATTTTTGCCATATTTTCCAATTCTTTCAAAATCCTTAAATCTGTGAAAAGTAATTTGGTAACACAATTAAGAGAGTAAAGTAAAGAAAATATGGTGTACACAGAATGTACACCAAATATAAAATGACTGTATTTTGTATAGTCAATATGAAATATTAAAATTCAAATTTTCTCAATACCCATAAATACTGAAAACTTATTTTTTTCCAGCAAAACCTCCCATTTGATGGCTGTTTATATGGCATGGTTTCTGCCTTCTAGAGTGCTCCCTTGTGATCTCTTTACTACATGCTTTTTGAAAATTCTGAATGAGAATTTGAGTTTATTCAAGTGTGCAGTTTCCAGCTTATATATCTCATTTCTCAACTCCAACTTTTGAATTATCTTCTCCAAATTTTAGTTTCTCTTTCTACCTCAATCCAATATTACTCAATATTACATACTTATATTTTCCCTATTATTGTAAATTATAACCAACCATTCAATGATTATTCAATGAATGTGTGTTAAATGTGATGCACTGTTCTGAACATGCAGGATACTAAACAGGCCAATAAGATGTCATGCAGTTTATATTCTTTTTTTTTTTTTTTTTTTTTTTTTTTTTGAGACGGAGTCTCGCTCTGTCGCCCAGGCTGGAGCGCAGTGGCCAGATCTCAGCTCACTGCAAGCCCCGCCTCCTGGATTTACGCCATTCTCCTGCCTCAGCCTCCCGAGTAGCTGGGACTACAGGCGCCTGCCACCTCGCCCGGCTAGTTTTTTTGTATTTTTTTAGTAGAGACGGGGTTTCACCGTGTTAGCCAGGATGCTCTTGGTCTCCTGACCTCGTGATCCGCCCGTCTCGGCCTCCCAAAGTGCTGGGATTACAGGCTTGAGCCACCGTGCCCGGCCCTATATTCTTAATTACCAATTCAATTTCAATGTATTGCAAGGCTGAAATAATATAAAATAACAGACCATTTTCTTTGAAAATATTTAGTACAGCCTATTAAAATCCATGGAATAAGCTAGGCACTGAAAACATAAGTATTAAAAACCTATGCTTTGCATTTAAATAGCTGTTGGTCTACTGGCCAAATGATAAAACTTGAAACAAAATAGTGTGATATTTCTGAATTTGGAAGTTCTAGACTCAAGTGCTATTCTTGACTCTGAGTTCTGCTACTTACTGGATCTTGAGACAGTTCACTTTACCCTCATCAATGAGTAAAATATTAAAAAACATATAGAGAATGTAACAGTGGGATTTAACTTACAGAATTGCTGTGAAGATTAAAGGCATAATAGAAATACTGCATATGGTCTGGCACATAAAATGTGCTCAATCAATATATTTTTGTTGGAATACTATTGTTAATGTGTTATAATTTTATAGATTTAAAATAGTGTGCTAGAGTATCTGTGAGAAATTAACTTCCATCTTGGCAGAAAGGTAAAGGTTAATAACTGAGTTCAGCATAATTTACAGTGTCTTACATGAAGTTTAGTTTTCTCACTATAAAATGGCAGTAATTTACTCTAATAGCAGAAATATTAAAGAGTTGTGTGAAAGTGGAATATAAACTCTAAGCACAATATAAATATACAGTGTTACTAATGTACTATAATAAAACTGTTACCAAACACCAAAAGGCATTTGAAGGCGAGTTACCTGAAAGTTTGGTGTTTGGTTTGACAATGAGATGCCAACAGTTAAATGATAGCACATTATACATTTTATGAGGTAGCTGTTAAAAAGTAGAGAAATTCAAGTGTTGGTGCCAGAAACTTAAAAAAAAAAAGGACTGCCTATATTGTCAAATATTATATTTAATAAACTAAACCACATGGTCACGCCATCATCATTTATGCCTCTCTGAACCCCAAACCCCCCATTTATTAATAAAAATTGGATCATATCCACTCATTTGATTGATTCGATGAGTGAGACTTACAATGAGATGATCTCCTCTGAACATCAGCTAAAATGCTTGCCTCGAAGCAGACACTATAAATATTGTCTTACCTCCGTCATTCATTCTTTACATCATCTTGTTGTGGAGGAAGAAAAAGAACGACTAGGATACGAAACAGGTTTCACGGAGCCACTTGAATTGCTTTCTCAGTATATCACTGTATTGCCAATATCGAAAGTGCCTTTTTTTCTATAAGCAAAGAATTATTTTCTCACAATAAGGTAAAAAAACTCTCATAAATTTTATTCATATTCTCTGAAAGTCAAAAACATAGAGAAAAAGTAGCCTGTGGGGAATATGATAAGCTTTATGTGTATATTGCCATTAAAACAACCATTGCCAGCCAATATAGCTCCAAATTGAATCTCAGAATAAAATACTAATTTCTCTAGAGAAATCGGATTAAGTCAGTTGTTTTCTGAAAAACCATTAATTTTCCCTAGAATTGAAGAAATATCACAAAAAATGATGACTATAGATGTATAATTGAAATTTATTATTTGTATCATAATATAGCCAGGGCTTATAAATATTTGTTTTCTTTGAATTTCTCTACTCTACAAATGATTAGGGTATGTAATACACTGAACATGTGCTACTGTTAAGTCAAGATTACAATGGTATTTGGCAAATAATATGCAGCAGATAACATTTTTTCATTTCTAAGTGCTTGTAGTTTATGAAAGCTCTTCAGTCAAGATTTATTTCAGTACATAAAATTTTAAAAAATATTTTAAAGCTAATATATATTTTCACCAACTAGAAGACTAAAAGACAATTCACTAAAGGATTAGAATATGTCTGTACTTTTCCTGGAGAGTCTTCACAGTAACCCTTGGAGGCATATACTATCTCCATTTCACAGATGAGTAAATAAATGACAGGTAATGTAGAGATTAAATGCATATAATTGTTTAAGAGTATTTGGTTTTTGCACTGAAAATATATAGTAATTAAAATGAGAGGGTTATAAGAAGAGAGGCAGATAATATGTTGCCTCTAATAAAAGCATACTGAGAGAAGAATAGAAAACAGAATTAAAAGTCACCTTGTCAAATCCATTTGCATAAAAAGACAAGTCAGATGAATTAAATGTATCAGAATCTTTTTACATGCAATTAATAGAAAGCCCAGCCAAAACTGTGGATAACAGTAAATGGAAAGTAAATGCTACTACTTCTGAATAATTTCATTCAGTACATTTGGATTATCTACACTGGCATTTTGCCAGGCCCCAAATCTCTTGTTTTGTCCGCTGGCTTGCTGGCTCATGATTAAAATGACTACTTCAGTATGATGTTAGCTGTGGATTTGTTGTATATGGCCTTTATTGTGTTGAAGTGTGTTCCTTCTATATCCAGATTGGTGAAGGTTTATGGACAGCAAAGAAAACCTTAAAGTGAAGAGAGCCTACAAAATGGAAGAAAGTATTTGCAAGCTATGCATCTGACAAGGGGTTAATATCCAGAATATATTAGGAACTCAGACAACTTAAGAACTTAAGAGCAAAAAAAAAAAAAAAAACCTGATTGATAAATGGGCTAATAACCTGAACAGATATTTTCCTAAAGAAGATACACAAATGGTCAGCAGATACATGAAAAAATGCTGAACATTAGTAATCAACAGAGAAATGCATATTAAAATTACAATGCCATTACCCCTCATCTTAGTTAGAATGGCTATGATCAAAAAGACAAAAAATAAAAAATTCTGGTAAGGACATGGATAAAAGGGTCCTCTTATACACTCTTGGAGGGAATGTAAATTAATACAGCCATTATAAAAAACTATATGGAAGTTTCTAAAAAAAATAAAAATAGAACCATCATACAATTCAGCAGTACCATTACTGGGTATATATCCAAAGGAAATGAGAACAAGATGTCAAAGAGACATCTGTACCCCAATGCTTATTACTATTTATTTATTACTCTTTGACTATTCATGATAGCCAAAATATGGAATCAACCTAAATGCCCATTACAGATCAATGGAGAAAGAAAATGTGGTCTATATATACAACGGAATACTATTCAGCCATAAAACAGAATGGAATTCTGCTTTTTGCAGCAACGTGGATGAAACTAGAGGACATTATGTTAAGTGAAATAAGCCAAGCATAGAAGGACAAATACCATATAATCTCACTCGTGGAAATTTAAAAGTTGATTTCATAGAAGTAGAGAATAGAGTCATGGTTGCCAGAGGCTGGAGAAGGGTGGGGACAGGGGGAACAGTGAAAAGTTGTTCAGTGGGTAAACTGTTACAATTAGGAAAAATAAGTTTTGTTGTTCTATTGTACAGTAGGGTAACAATACTAGCAAATAACAATGTATCGTATATTTCAATGTAGCTGGAAAAGAAGGTTTTAAATATTGTCACCACAAGGAAATGATGTTTAAGGTGGTGGATATAGTAATTACCCCATTTGATCATTATGCAATGTATACACTCACTGAACCATTGTATTGTGTCTGAGAAATATGGACAATTATGTGTCAATTATAAATAAAAATACATAAAATAAATAATAGTTCTAAACAGATAAAAACAAAATACTATGGCTACTTCATCTGCAGGACACCCTTGCTTACGTAACTTCATCCAAAGAAAGAAAAGGAGAATGTCTCTCTATACATTTTTTAGTCACAGTAGAAAACATTTTCCATCAGACCACCCAGCATAACAGCCTAATATATCATTGGCCAGAACTGGGTCACTTGTCAATCCCCTTAAATCTATTACTGACATAGAGGAATAAGATTGTTGTACTTCATTTAGTTCAACCATCACTCCACTCATCCTGTGGGACTAGGAAGAGGCCCATTTTTCCTGAACATAGCACCTTCAGACATACCTGAATTACATCTAGATTATTTTGGCAAAAAAAAAAAAAAAAAGAAAGAAAGAGTAACTGAATAGGCAACTAACACTGTCTGTCATGTTAGGTATATGAGTGACTTAGAGGTAAAATATAATATTGAGTTGAGATGTTTCTGGTTTTATTCTGTTGCTAGCTGACTAGATTCAGGGACCACTGCATTATGGTACTTCAGGCAGTGCCATCCATATTAAAATCTACATGAAAGATGTTTCCTAGACTTTCACACAGGAAAGCTTGCGTGGCCATGTGCATCAGCCCTGGTAAGTATAGTGTCTTGCAATGATCTTGAAAGAGATCTATACATTATCATGGAACAAAACAATTGCTATTATAAACTAAGCACTGAGGGCCACAATACAGCAACAACTGAGTATTGCTAACATACATTAAATGTGAATGTGTCACAGACTGAAGTAACCTCTAAAAATGTGCCACAGACTGAAGTAACCTCTAAATATTTTCTAATTTAGTTCTCAGAACAGCCTTATGAAATAAGTACTTTGATTTTCTTCATTTATTGATGAGATTCAGAGCTTTATAAATCAAGTATCTTTCCCAAGATCCCATTTAGTAGTGAATAGAGATAAGGCTAGAGGCAATAATTATCAAATACACAAATCATTGCTATTAAACAGCACTCTAGATATCTAAGAAATGTAAGTAGAAGAAATGAGGCATGATGGATGAATCAGCAATATCAGAGCTGGAATATAAAAATAAAAATGCCAGCCAAATAAATGAGAAACAGAAAAGAGTGCAGTCAAAAAACAAAAACAAAAAACAACAAGGAATGCTCTTTTACCCAACATTAGCACTGATTATGAAATGTTGTTTTCTCTCAGTTATGAATTGTAAAAAAGTCCAGAGTTAGGCAATAAGGTTTTCTTAATCCAAATGTAATCAGTCAATATGAACACAATGTTTATGATTTAATTACATTTTATATTCTTTGTGATTACCCCAGAAGTAGTGATAGCAAGAGTAGAAACATTTACTATTTTGTCACATAAAACAACTTACATTAGCAAGGGTTGGGGAATTACAAAATATATTATCATATGAATATGTTTTCAGATAGAAATGAGAACATTCTGAAACACTTGAAGTAGACTGCTGATACAAACTCAAAATTTTTAAATTGATGTCTCTAAGCATCATTGCGCTTGAAGCTTTGTGGTCCTATGTGGAATCTTTTCTTTGTCAAATCTTAGCTACGTTATAGTGCAGGAAATTAGTTAATCTCCTGAGTTTCAAATTTTCCAATTGTTAGATGTGGGTTAACAATATCTATTTGTCTTGGTCATTTGAGGTTGAACATAACAAGTGCCAAGTTTTCTGACTGCTTGGCACATTCCAGTTACTTAATAAGAAGAACTATACAAAAATTAACAGTAGTCCTTATCCCTGTTCACAGTATATATTCCAAGACCTCCCATGGATGGCTGAAACCCTGGATAGTAGGAATCCATATATATAGATTATATATAAACATATATTATATATAAAATATATATTATATATAATATATAAACATATATATAATATATAAACATATATATTATATATAAACATATATATATTATATATATATACACACACTATGCTTTTTCATTCTGGTAACTCAGATGGCTTTTAAGTGACTAATGGGAGGGTAGTGCATACAGTGTGGATAAACTGGACAAAGGAGTAATTCACAGCCCAGGAGAGAGAGTGTGGTATTTCATCACACTACGCAGAATGGCACACAATTTAAAATGTATGCCATTGTTTAGTCCTGGAATTTTCCTTTTAATATTTTCAGGCAGTGGTTCAAAATTTTTCTGATTTTTCTGCAGTAACTTTCTGTACATAACTGAAACCATAGAAAGTGAAACTTTGGATAAAGGGGGACTACTGCACTTAAATTTTTATTTATGTTTGGTTTTTCTTTAACTCTACATGTAACCTGAATTGAGAAATCAGCTTTATAATTCACGGCAATACAATTGCAATATGCAATTATTAATTCATTAACTTTCACTCTTTTCAACAGACTATGGTTCCCTGATGTGGAGAAAAACTTTTCGTAATTTTTTTCAAAAGTATCAGAGTCAACACATGCACACCTCCGAGAGTTATGCGCAAAGGAATACAATAAGAGAAAGAGGAAACTCTCCTTTCCCAATTGCTAGTTTGTGTCAAGATGGCAGATAATAACATCAATCCTTGCAGTTTAAAAATATTTTTAAAATAGCATTTTCAAAAAATTCTTTTTGGTTTGGAGTTTATATTTCTGGCCACTTTATTTGATAAAACCATTTTAAATTTCAAACATATTTGAAAGCTTAATATTAAAATATACACAATGTGTATTTTAAATGAGTTATCCCTATAATTTTCAATTTTACCAAATAGAACAATAAAGTTTTTCAAAAAGATATTCTAATATATGAAGTACAACTTTTATTGTTTTGCAAAGCGAATGTATTAAATGGGGTGAAACAAACAGCAACTTCTCAAATCTAATATACAATCTTGTATATAATTCATTCTATATAATTCATCACTGAAGAGTAGGAAAGCCATGATCTTAGAAAAAGACTTCTAAGATGTAACACCTTAAGTACATTTAGAATTTACTATGTCACCATTAACTTTCTCATTTAGCTTTATAAAAATAGAAACTGTAACACATTGGCACAGTACTTCAATGTAGTACACTCAGATGTCCACTATGCAAGAAAAGACACCTTTAAAGTTGTAGTGAATGGAGCATATAGTCTTAATAGTGTTTATATTTGAGAGATGATATAAACAGATAATGACAAAATTAGTTTAAATATCTTTTGATTTAAATTGTATAATAATTTTCTCAAAGATAAGGATCAAAATTGGTATGTATATATTTATAATTGCAAAATACAGCAAAAATAATGTTGAGCAAACAAACAAACTGTTATATTAAGCACACTACTGAAAATCCTAATAGATTTGGTCATTCCTTTAGTGTAAAAGATCTGTTTGTATAATGTAGACAGGAAAAAAACATAAACATAGTCATCACTATCAAAATGGCAGTGACCCAGTATTTGGAAGCAATGATTTTTCTACTTTGTTAGAAGCAGTATTGTATTTTAAGGGTAATAAATAATAAACTTTGAGTTCTCCTTGATATAAAATTTAAAGAGTTGAAATGTTGGACAAAGTTAGTATATTGCTCCATTTCAATTCTACTGTATAACTGAAGGAATTAACATTATTATAAAAAGTTCAGATTCAAATGTCTTTTAAATTAAAAAAAGGTTTTTTAATAGAGAATTAGAATCAATATAAAACTGAACCAACACAACATATATATTACATATATGTATGTATTATATAGAACATATTTATATAAATTTATTTATTTATTTTGAGATGGAGTCTAACTCTTCTGTTGCCTGGGCTGGAATGCAGTGGTGTGATCTCGGCTTACTGCAACCTCTGCCTCCTGGGTTCAAACGATTCTCCTGTCTCAGCCTCCCGAATAGCTAGGACTGCAGGTGTGCACCATCACGCCCAGCTAATTTCTGTATTTTTAGTAGAGACAGGGTTTAGTCATGTTGGCCAGGCTGGTCTTGAACTCCTGATCTCAAGTGATCCACCTGCTTCAGCCTCTCAAAATGCTGAAATTACAGGCATGAGCCACCATGCCCACCGAGAAAGAAATATATTATAAAGAATTGGCTTATATGATTCCAAAGTCTGGAATTGGCCAGCAATTCCAAAGTCTGATGTGGGCAATTTCCAAAATTGGCCAGCAATTCCAAAGTCTGATGTGGGCAATTTCTGGTCCAGTATTTAAGAAGCTTGGAAGTAGTTATTTCATTCTAACAAGTAAAATGCTGAACAAACTGAAAAAAGCAACAGCTTTTCTTACAAATATGCCACTAGGAGGTCAAAGGAAAAACTGCTGCTCCATAATTAGAGAGTTCAACAGAGAAATAGAGAGAATCACAACCTGATGGAGCAAAAACCCACAAGGACAAAATTACTTGGGAACCAGTGCTGAGGTAGAGAAACCTGCATGTAATTGATGACTGACTAGAAGTTCAGTGTGGACAAGAGAGAAAAACTCAGGGGGTTCGGTGATGCAGTTGAGGAGTACACCTTTGTGAGTTTTACCTCCTGGAGCTCTACCAGTTTCTCACCATGAATATCAAAGAAAATTCTTCATGTGCTTCTAACAGACAGAAGGAAAAAGAAACCAGTTTGAAATGAGCCAGAGTATTCTGTTCTTTTTATACAAGTTCTGCCATCAGGAGAAACTAACCAAAGCTTATCCTGCTAGGGTTTTTATCACAGTCTAACTGACCTGGGGGGAAGGGAAATTTTTAGATTTAGGCCACTCTAGCCATTCTTTCCCACCCTCCACCCAGGAAACAGAAGAACTGAGAAGCAGAGGCACAGGGTCAATAAGAGACTGAGACCTAAACAGAACTATAGAATGCTTGCCCTTCCCCGAGCCCTTACCACCACATTACTAAAGGACTGTTTACAGCACTCCCCCTTTCCCTGTACATCATGTCTAGCATCACACGCACACACAATCACACTCACACACACACAATTCCAGGACATGCTAAAAGGCAAAAACCAAAGTTTGAAGACATAGTGCAAGCACCAGAACTAGACTCAGATATCGTAGGAATGTTGGAATTGTCATGCTGGTAATTTGGACCAAGTATTGTTAATATGTTACTGAATAAAGTAGACAGCATGCAAAAACAGATGGACAATCTAAGCAGAGAGATAGAAATTCTAAGAATGAACAATAAAGAAACGCTAGAGAAAAAAAATTACTGGTAGAAATGAAGAGTGCTTTGATGTGATTATTAGTAGACTGGATAACGCTAAGGAAAGAATCTCTGAGCTTGTGGATATCTCAGCAGAAAGCTCCAATAGTGTAAAGCAGTCTGTAATGTGGGTCATCAGCAGGAGGATCAGAAAAGCTAATGTCTCAATTGTGGTCCTTCATAAACCGTCTCTTGGAGAATTCCTTCTGGATTGGGAAGACCTGTCTTTTTGTTTTAGTCAGGGGTTTAACTTATTGGATGAGTTCTACCTGTATTGTGAAGAGCAATCGCTTTATACAAAGTCTACCAATTTAAATGTTAATCTCATCCGAAAACACCCTCCAGGAAGACACATAAAATTAACCGTTACAGAAGCTTAAAGGTTTCAAGTGCAGGAGAGCAGAAAAAATGTATAACTTATTAAGATAAGAGCATAAGGATATAGTGGAATTTAATTTTTTGCAATGATATAACTGCATTAAAATATCAATATTGATTTAGTTACATTTTTTTCCAGAAAACAACTTTATTGTATGACTCATGATTTAGTTTTTAGTTACAATAAAAACTTCATTATCTTTCTACACACACCTCAGTGAGTGAAGTAATAAAAGGAAAGATGGTGAAATTTGAATTCACCAACAACTGCTTTTAATGCAACTATGGATTCAGAAAAGCAAATGGCAGTTCTTGGCTAAAATAAGATTTGATGTTATGGTAGATTTTATATTAATCTTACTTTAATGGCCTTAATCATTTAAAAATAACTATTTAACTCTTGTGTTCTCAGGAGATTAAAAGTAGAGAAAAATTCTCTACATATTCATAAACTTAATTATACAATAATATAAAACAACATCTTTACAATGTATTTTAAGAAATGTGAGTTTAAAATGAGAAACCAAATTATTAAATGTCTGGGTGAAGATAAGTGAAGAAACGATGTTTCACCTAAAATCAGAGAAGGATTTCACAGCAAGCTGGATGTCCACAGCCTTCACAGTGTTCTTGAAACTTGGATCCTTACCATGTTATAAATAATGGCAAATTGGAAAAAGACTGACCTTTTCTACCCTTTACCAGTGTAGCTCTATATTTCCCTTCTTAATAACAGCTCAGGTAACATTCCTGTAAAACAAATCAAAACAAAAACTTCTTATGGTAATTACATTTGAAGGGCCTTGAAGACAAAAGTCAACTTATTCTGGGAGAATTTTTTCATGTTTTTATAAAATTTCTCATTGTACAAATCACGTGGGTGAAAAGAGACCTTATAAGTAATTTCTTCTTACTTTCTTAATCCTAACTTAATTATTGTTTCTTGAAAGAAAGATATTATGCCAGAGAATGCATAACACCTGCTTATGACCCTAAGTGGGGTTTGCAGATGGTCAGAAATAAAAGAATGGCTCCCAATGCCCTTGAAAATGGGAGAAATACAGCTGTGTAAAGCCATCACAGGTTGTTATTTTGTGAAGATTGTTTGTTTGTACTTCCCCCTTTGGGAAAATTAAGTTATAAAAACAAGCACCTGTTTCAATAATTCATATTGCATCATTCAAATGACTTTGGGGGAAAAGCTGTGTTCATTCTTACGAACTGAATTTCCTAATGATAACACAGTTGAAGCAGTAACAAAACTAAAAATTCATTATTAAAATATAATTCTTAGGTTGCATAGCCTGATAATAGTCAATAGCATTACAATAAAAATGATTATTCAAGTGTCTTGAATATACAAAAAACTTTTCTAGTACTTCTGGGTAGGGGTTTCAGTTACTAGAGTCTATTCTTTTAAAGGAACTGAGCTACTGCTTACATTTGTAGGGCACCCTAATGTAAAGCCTTCATATTATTTTATTTCATCTAAATTTTCAAAAAAAAAAAAAGTGTGTACTACGAATCTAAACACACACAAACAAATGTCTTTTAAAGTGGCAGGTAGCTGTCTACAGATCCTATTAAAACATTGGATGGGATTTCACATTAAGTGATCCAACCAAACCTGAAACTCCACAAAATTATGATTTCTCAATATTTTTGGAAAATCTTCTAGAATTCTACAGCATCATATTAAATTTCATTATTTGTGTACCATATATACCTTGAAAATCACAATAGGTAACAAACATATAAAATAGAAGCATTTTTTAACTGAAGATTTTCACTCAAGAACAGGTAAGTTAATAAAAAATGTAATTGTAATTGAAACTTAAAAGATGATGCTTAATCATTATTTTTGTTTATTTAAAGTGTGTAGTGTTCATTCTCTAATTTTAAAAGCGATACCAAAGGCTTTTTATATATGAGTTTCTTTACATGTGTAAGTTGGAGTTTTGAGTGGTTAATTTTGCATAAGTCATACTCAGAAATTTCATATTTTATTCTAAAAAATTGAGAATGAACATACATTTATGGCAAACAATCTGAGCCTAGACTCTTGTAGTCTTTTACAAGCTGCCACCCTTTTACAGTCATCTCATCCACTCACAGACACCAAGAGGCTTTAGTAATTTCCCTTTATTGTATTTTCAAGGTCTTCATAGACAAAATTATTTCTTACATGGTAATTTGTTTATAAAATAGTTTACTAACTTATGTGACTGTAAAAGCAAGAGCAACTGACATTAACAGTGGAAAACCCAAGCAACTAACCTTAAGCATTTTGTTCAGCTGGGAGGAAGGGAGCGCAGAAATGTTCAGACATTCTGGAGGAACCTTCCATCACCAGTGTCCACCTCCATATAAAAATCCGTTAACGTGTTGGTAGAAGCAATGGAAAATGGCTGAAGTTAGATAGACTTTTTGATGCATCTTGATCACTAACTTTTTTTTTCAGTGTAGATATTTTGATATTGGGGAATCCAAATAAAGCAAATGAATTATGATCACTTGCTCTTCTTTGGAGCAATACCTACCAGAACATATTTCAGTAATTCAAGAATATATTGATTATGTCATTATCCAATAAGTTTTTGTCTAGTGTGAATAAGGTAATGAGTCATTAACAATCTGTCATGGATGCATTCCTATTCATCCACCCAAATTCAGCTCCATTATATCTTTTCTGACCCACTTAGGCAGAGATCAATGAACCTTCCATTTGCTCTAATTGCACCTCATATATGATACCCTTTAGCAGAGGTAAATCTGTTGAAATGTCTTACCTCTCAAATCAGAGACGAACAGCTCATTTTAATATTTTGTCGTTGATGATGGAGAAGGAGCACCATCATTGATAGAGTATATTACCACAAAAAATTAAAATATAGTAATCTTCCATGTTCTGTATGGTAACTTTTGTTCAATTAGTTTCATGGCTTCACTGGAGCTTCCAGTCAAATATGGCACAAACTAATAGTGTAAGCTCATATGTTCAAAATGTAAGACTACACTAAATTCTAATTAAATCAGGTTAATTATAAAAAGATACAATTTATATGTATAAATTATGTATATATGTATATGTGTATGTGTATGTGCATATATATACACACACACACATATATATATGCACACACACACACATCTATATATAAGTTTTGAGGCAGAGTTTCACTCTGTTGCCCAGGTTGAAGTGCAGTTGAAAAATCTTGGCTCACTGTAACCTCTGCCTCCTGGGTTCAAGTGATACTCCTGCCTCAGCCTCCTGAGTAGCTGGGATTACAGGCACCTGCCACTTTTGTATTTTTAGTAGAGAAGGGATTTTGCCATGTTGGCCAGGCTGGTCTTGAACTCCTGACCTCAAGTTATCCACCTGCCTCGGTCTCCCAACATGCTGGGATTACAAGTGTGAGCCACTGTGCCTAGCAAATATTTTGTAATTATAAAGAATGGTATGAAAAAAATTGTGTTCTTAGGTAAAAATTATCCAGTAAAATCTTCTGATTTCAAGTCGATATGAAAATTTGAAATATGTTTGAAAAGTTATTTTCTTTTTCAATTTCTGATGTAAAATAATATGAAATAAATAAATGGTAGGATACATAAGCAACGGATTTTTAACATAAGAAAAAATTTCAAATATGGTGATAATGGCTCTCCTGAAATCTGAAGAACCGATCTGGAAGAAGTACTTTTCTCTGTATTAGTGGAACCAAAGTGTAGAAGTTGGTGGAGACGTTGGGTAAAATTTTAATAGTGTCAGATAGAGGTAGTTTTGAGAAACAATTTCAGAGCTTCCAGGAAGTTTTCTCTAGAGTCGTGGTACAGTCAGCCAAGATTAATTTGGCACCTTCAGGTGACTTTTAGCAATGTCTGCAGATAATTTGATTGTCACAATGCTAGGAGATCATGCTTTGAGTATCTAAGTGGATAGAAGGTAGGGAGGTTGCTAAACATCCTGTAATGCACAAGATAGCCGGATACTGCAACTTATAAAATAATAATGAGAACAAAGTCTCAGTAGAACCCAGATTGAGAAACACTGTCACAGAGGTGATGAGGATGAAAATATGATTACCATTATTATTGATTTTACCTCAAAAGACCATGTTATGAATTTTTCCTATTACTGTGGTTATGTTAAAAATGAATTCAATTTTAAAATTTATTATTCAAATATGAACTCAAATTTATTTACTGTTATTTCATAAGAAAACATTTTTTATACTCAGATTCTGATAACATTTTTTGAGTGAGAAGCAAATGAGTGAAATTGTAAACAACCTATTAGGAATTGTGCATAGTCAAAATGTACTCTTCAGTCCCGTAAACACTACTTGACAGGCAGAAAACAACTTGTCTTTTATCCCTTGTTACTTGTTATTTTCTATGAATTATGTTAAAAATTTGTAAGAGTTTCTATTCTTCTCCAGTCAGACTTCTGAAAGATGGCTGGATTCAGAAGTCACTTAACTCTACTTTTATACACCATTTCTTGACATAACTTGTCTTCAGCATATACCTACCATGATATTTATTCTCTCCTTTAACGCTGTTCGTGTTACAACTGCCAGTGTGCATCTGTTAAATACTCCCAGGCTCCATGTTAACAAACCTGTATATGTGCTTTGTACACAATGCTTAGACATTTGAAGATTGTAGAACTTCTTAGGAGATGAAAAAAGAAAAAATGATGCTTTTAAAGTAACAATTTTATGTTATAATCAGACCTTTTTGTCTTTTTTCTTGAATTTTAACATTCCTTATTAAATCAATGTCATCTTTTATAATTGGCAGTAAAAGAAACAAGATTGATGATTTTTAGCATTACAGGGGGCACAGTATTTAGGATATACCTATTCTGGAAGAGATTTCATTCTTTTAAATACCTACTCCATAAAATCATATCCACATTTTGTGCTTATAGATGATTCAATTTAAAAATTCAGTTTATCAGAGGTATTATATGTAGTGTGCTGCAACAGGTCATTTAAAGGTTCACAATCAATGTTAAAATATTTAACATTAACGTAATGAGGACATTATGAATGTTTTCATGATTATCACATAATTTGGGGTGGATAAATACAGACATGAGATTTGAGTAGGCTAGTGCCTACAAGTAAGACTGGAGTCTGGCTTCATAACTACAGGTCAGCCTTGGCTGAATGCATTCCTAACATACAGGTGAAGATGTGTTGGCATTTGAAAAGCAGTCAGGAAGTGTAGTAACAAGGACTCTGTCTCAATGGAGGTTACAAATATCCCCAAGAAGCAGAGATAACTCTTAGAATAATGAGAAGAATCACATCTTTGTCATTAGAACATCCAGGATAATTCCTTTTTTTTCTTTTTTTTTTTTTTCTGAGATGGAGTCTCTGTTGCCAGGCTGGAGTGCAGTGGAGCAGTCTCAGCTCACTGCAACCTCTGCCTCCCGGGTTCAAGCAATTCTCCTGCCTCACCCTCCCAAGTAGCTGGGACTATAGGCACCCGCCACCACGCCCGGCTAATGTTTTGTATTTTAGCAGAAACGGGGTTTCACCATGTTGGCCAGGATTGTCTTGATCTCCTGACCTCGTGATCTGCCCGCCTAGGCCTCCCAAAGTGCTGGGATTACAGGCATAATCCACGGCGCCTGGCCGATAATTACTTTCTTAATGTTGTTCTTCTTTAACCACCTGATCCTTTAGGTGTACTTCTTTATCAAAGATATTTATAATGACAAGATAAAATATTTCCAAATATATTGAGAAAATTGTTTCTCTATTTTTTTTTTTGTTAACCTAAGAAATGAAGATGTTCTGGGTGTAAATTTCATCAAATGTCTTGCTAATATCACATTCTATCATAAAAGAAGGAAAAAGCCATAATACATTGTTTTATGTTTATTAAACACTGATATCTAGGGACATGAAAAATTTGCTCAAATGGGTGAAATATTTGTGAATTTATTTAAAAATATTAATTGTGTATATATATATTATGTATTATATAGAGTATGAAATTCAATAATCCCATATTTTAACAAAACATTCACAGGTCTTTACAAAGCTTAACTCTACTAGAGATTACAATCTTTAAGCAAATATTTATGATAAACTGTGCTGAGTGTTATAAAGAGGAGAATGTCCTAGGCGGAGAAAGCTGTATAGGTAGATACAGGAGGGTAGAGATATTATGATGGATTCAAGAAAAACTGTATATCTAAGAAAGCTAACAACAGAGATATACAAACAGATGGAGGAAGTCGGAAGTATAGCTACATTAGTAAGACAGCTACACTCAATTTTATATCATATTTACTATGAAATGCACCCAGAAAAGAACAAAGACCTTTATAACAATGCTCACATTTAATACATTTTGCTTAATCTTAGTATACGATATACTTTGAAAAATTACCATAGATAAATTTTCAAGTTTAAGAGTTGCAAAACATGTTCCATACTACTATGATACCTAATATACAATGAAGAGAATGGAGACATAGGGAGTGCAATCAACAGTTAATATTGGAGCTGGGATTGGAATCTATAAAACAGGGCTCATATTAACACACTGTTCACTACTGTGCAATTCAAGTCTTCACAGAGTTTCAGTTCAAATAATACCTAGATAACTTATATGTTCTTTGTCAACCATCTATGTAATATCCCATATTTCTTCCCCCCCCCATCATTAAACAGCCTATGAGGTAGTATGTGTTTTGTCACAGACACCAGTTAAACTTGAAGGTTCGGAGATGCATGACAAAATTCCAACCTTTTAACAACTTACAAAAGAACCGAAACACAGATAAGTTACCAGTCAAGCAAAAGTGGAGATATTAGGAGAATGACAAAAAAGATGATAAAGGAGCAACATTTACTCTGTTGAATATCAGGAGATGCTTTTCTAAGAAATTCATGTCTGCAGTGAAACTTGAAGAACAAATAGCAGAAAATCAGTAAAATAAGGTTGAAAACACATTTTAGACAAGGGAAAGGTCACATGTCAATATTGGGAATTATGTGAATACATGATAAATGTAGAGTAGATATAGAGAAATTATTTGTAATAATTTTCAGGAGATATTACAAATGACACAATTTTGGAATTTATTGGATTGTTCAAGACTGAGAAAATGAAAAAGCCTAAGATTTTCCCCCAGTCTTGGTAAATTAGAAAAAGAAATGGAATCATTCATTAGAACTGTATTAGTCAGGGTTCTCCAGATAAACAGAACCAATAGTTGTGTGCATTGATATGGAGAGGGAGAGAGAAAAAAGACACTGACTTCAAGAAATTTGATTCACAGGATTGTAGGGGTTTGGTAAATCCAAAATCTGATCGGGGAGGCTGGCAGACTGGGAATTCAGAAAAGAGTTGTAGTTCAAGTTCAGACAGTCTGCTGGAGAATCAGGAAAAGCTACTGTTGCAGAGAAAGTGAAAAATTCGTTTGTGTTTAGGGGAGGTCAGTCTTTTGCTCTGTTCAAAAATTCGAATGATTGAATGAGGCCCACCCATATTATGGAAGAAAATCAGCTTTAATCAAAGTCTACCAATTTAAACATAAATCTCATATAAAAAGCACTGTTACAGAAATATCTAGAATAACGTTTGACCAAATATCTGGGTTCTATGACTTAGCCAAGTTGACAAATAAAATTAACCATCAAAGGAGGGGAATACTAAAGAAATTGTAGTCATAGGTCTTTTTTATTTTTTTTTCCCCTAGTGAGGAACAGCTCATTGATATGTCTTCTTAAAAAGAAAATTTACATTCTAAGTTTCATTATTTTAACCACTGCATTTACCAACTATTAGTAAAGAAAAAAAAAAGTCAAAGTACATTCTTGACGAAACCTGAGCAGTTGATATTCTAGATATTTAGAGGAACATTAAATATTTTGTCACACTAACAATATTAGGCATTTAAGGGAAAATAAGAAAGAATTTAATCCATACATTTTACTCATATTAGGAATATCCTTTATTTATTTATTTTTTGACACCCAGAAATCCAAAGCTCTCCAATCCATGACAAAAATGTTAGAGAAAAAGTCTCAGCCTTAAGTTGAGTAAATAGTCTAGAGCACTGAAAATCAATTCCTAATTCTTCTAGTATTTTTGCAAATGCTTTGTTTTTAATTAACAGGTCTTCCAGTTACTTCATAGCCCATACATAATTTTCTTCTATTATGAATAGAGAAAATGACAATTGGTGGAGATTCACATGACATATAAAATACTTGTAAAAACTCTTTTAGTTGTTCTTTTTATAAAAGTATACATAAAATCTATCCCTGAAATCTATTGCCTATCAAGCAGTCTGTTTGATAAAGTTGTACTAGATAAGCTATTCTTTCTTTTCTCTCTTTGTCTTTTTTTTTTTTTGAGTTGAGTCTCACTCTGTCGCCCAGGCTGGAGTGCAGTGGCGCCATCTTGGCTCACTGGAACCTCTGCCTCCCGAGTTCACGCCATTCTCCCGCCTAAGCCTCCCGAGTAGCTGGGACTGGAGGCGCCCGCCACTACACCCGGCTAATTTTTTTTGTATTTTTAGTAGAGACGCGGTTTCACGGTGTTAGCCAGGATGATCTCCATCTCCTGACCTTGTGATCTGCCCGCCTCGGCCTCCCAAAGTGTTGGGATTACAGGCGTGAATCACCACGCTCGGCCTTTTTTTTACTTGTATAGTCTCTTGCCCTATTATGCTCTACAGATAAGGAGAACATATGCATTAAATGATTCAAGTCGTCAGGTCTTATTTTATGTGAAAAGTGTTGGCAACTGATAATATAATTAATTCAGGAAAACGAGGATAAAAAAAGAAATAAACCTTACTGTAAGTATAACCCAAATTAGTTTATTGCAAGACCTATTTTAATTCAGGTAAACAGCAGCTCTCTGCTATTTTGTGAGACATATTATATTCCCTGAAAAATTATAGATATTAGTATTATAAAGGCTACCTCTATATTTAAGAAAAGATCAATGTAATTTTCAACATCTTTTGTCATGTTGTTTAAATAATGAACACTATGTAAATATTTAATGAATGAATATTTAAAGAATATTAACAGTTCTTCTAGTTATTTCATAGCCCACCTGTAATTTCCTTCTTTGATGAGCAGTAGAAATCACAAAATTTCCAAGTTAACTTTTCTAATTGGTGGAGAGATTCACATGACAGGTGAACAATTTTTAAAGAGTATTTAAAGACTTTTAGGGAGTTATTAAACATTTTTCTCTTGATTGGATCCAAACCCACACTTCTTTCCACTTTCATTGTAGAACTGGAACACTTCAAAGTGCATTTCTTTGTGACCAGTTGATTTTTCTATTAGGTTAAGTTTTGACAATAGTGGGTATTACAGGGAGGCTGCTAGGTGAAAGATGGATGAAGGGAATTGCTCCTTTCGTTGTTAATGCTGTTCGTTCTCACTTTGCAAGCAGCCACTGGTTCTGGTTTCCAGCTTGTTCTCAAATCCCCAGAATGAGCTTCACGGCACCCTCTCTGAATACCAACACAAGTGGGCAAAATCTTCCTGATGGGCCCAGGCTGCAACCCTGCGGGCTCCTCCTCCAAGCTTCCAGGTTCTGCCAAGTGCAGCCAGTCCTCTTTATTTCCCCAACAGCATGGATACAGCTGCTCCCCGCAGTTTATATTTCTACCATTTTGGTTTTTACTTTTACTTTTTTGTAGTCTTTCACTGTCTACTTAATCAATTTCTTCTAATATATCTCCCTGTTAAAATAATTAGTATGGCGTTCTCTCTCCTTGCCTGGACTTAGACTAATCAAGATCTAGTCCAGGGTAGCTCTAGAGCCCTTCTGAGAATCACTATGTCCAGTGTTAGGAACAGATGGGAGCATGAGAGATGACTTCTGTAAAATTTTTGTAATTACAGATTCCTGGAAAACAAACACATACAGTAAATATATAGATCTTATGTAAGTTGAATTATGCATATCTGGAACTTTTTTCTCACTTAGCACATAACACTTTTTTTTAACTTATCACCTTTTTGACAGACAATTCAACAAATTTTTTTTAAAAAAAGAACAGAAAATGGGTGTTCTACAATCAGAGCCAAGTTTCTTTATGCTCATGAGGTGCTTTTTATACTTTTATTTTCTGAATTATTGTTTTGTATCATAATTGCATTTTTTAGGATTCTCACTTGCTGGATGTGAGAAACTTAAGGATAATGATTTATCTTTGTATCTTTATGCCTAGCATAACACATATACAATTTAGGGGCTCAAAACATGCTGAGAAACATAAATTCAATTTAGTTTAGCATGTTGTTAAATGGTGTAAAAAACATAAACTGGTATTATTTAAGTGTTAGCAGAAATTTACATATGACTAGAAAGTTGAATCAATTTATATTAAGTATAAAGTAATACACGTAAGACATTTTTATATGAAGACTAAATTATTTTCTGCCTGGTAAAAGTGTCTTTTATTATTTCCCAGAAAAATTATTTTTGGGAGATATAGTTTGTTATGTATTCTTCATTTTTATCATCCGTAACATGATCTGACTGATGGGCCAAAAGTAATTACCTTATAGATCAATTAAGATTTTTCCTTGTTTTAATGTACTATAAAACAATAGATCCAATGTTATAGTGATTATGTAACTTTCATATTGGAAAAAATTAATAGCCATTAAAATGCCATTCAGTTTCTTATAGGTAAGTATACAACTTTCAGTGTATTTCTCATTGTTTTCACCTGTTGTTTTTCCAAGAAGATAACCTCCATTCATATGTTTTAAAACAGGTAGAAATTTTTTTGTCTCTCTTACAGTTAAAATTTTTGCCCCCCTTTGCTGCTGCTTATCTCATTAGTGGATGATTAATCTATAATATTTTCATTTTTATCACTCAAAAATGCAATGTTTGTAACTGATACAACTAACCATAGACACCACAACACTGCATGGAATAATATGCACTGCAAAATTAAACTAGACAGAATAAATTCTTTTCACGGCATCCATATTGGAAGAAATTTAATTACTTTTACTAAAGGTCTCCATGTTTTTTTCCACCGTTTTTTGTTCTTCTTGTCTTGGGAAAACCGTTTACCAATTTCTTAATTCTTCAAAGGTTCTCTTTCATTCTTAAGTCCCCTTGTCTCACTAAGAAATGTTTTTCAGTCTTGTTACATTTAAGCAAAAAAAAAAAAAAAAAAAAAAAAATAGTGTATCACTAAGAATTGCATACTTTGCAAATAAAAAATCAGACACTACTTCAATTATGGTCCAATACCTTAGGAACATTCCACATTTTTTCTTTGTCATATGCTTTAAATCAGCTACCTGGATTTCAACATTTAGTCCTCAAAATTTGGAATGGAGAATTAAACTGATGATAAAATCACCATCACATATATCAGTATTGCACCCAGGATATTCTGTCCCCTACCGAAACAGACATTACTTGTTCAAGCATTTCTGTCATAAGCAAGTAGATTATATTTCCTTGTTACTAGATTTGTGGTTAGAGGCATGATCTAGACAGCAGGGAACATGAGTTTTGAGTTAGTATTTTTCTTTACTGTTATTCAAGTCCTTTATTAAATAACTAGGGATCATATTTATCTATCTGGAGTCAAATGCGCTTACAAATTCTGGGTATGAATTTCAATCCTGAATGTTAAACGATGAAATTAAGCCTGACACACAATTCTTAAGCATTTATTTTGCAAAGCATAAATGTATTTGAAAAACAGTCTCTTCTGTTAAATTATATGTTATGTTTTGTTGGTTTAAGGTGATGTCGAATTAAATAGCTGATTGATGTAAACAATATTATCATGTCAGAGTAGATAATAATCATAATTTTTAAAGTGAAATTAGTATACATTGTCTGCATTTTCATTATATTTGGAACAAACATTCTATTTTATATTAAGTTGTTTTTAATTTAAAACCTCTTTTGGCTTGCATGTGTCTCCCTCTGTCCCAAAATTTAGATTTAAAAAAAAAATGCTTCTTACGAGAGACTCCTAGTGTGATCTGATGAGCCACCCCCTGCATACCTCTTCAAATTTATCCTCTACATTGTTTTACTTCATCCATTTCTTTGTCCTGTGAGTGCCCAAACACTTTTAAAATGCCAATTATATTCTTGCTTAGATCGCTTTACACATATAGCTCCCTCTCTAAAAAACAAATTATTCTCCTTGCTTTCTTATTCCTAAATTATTTTCATTTGTAAGCTATATACTCTAAAGCTTCCCATTTTCAGCCTTTCACAAATGATCTGATACAAAATGCCACTATTTACTCCATTCAACTGCCATTCAATTTTCTTGTTTTCTTCTCCCATAATTCCATTATATGTCATTCTCTCTCTCTCTCTCTCTCCCCTCTCCCTTCTGGCTGTCTCTCTCTAATTCACTCTATCTAATCCCATTCATTTATATTTATATTTATATCATTTTGCTTATTTTTTGTTTCCCTCTGAGAGAATACTTTTGTAAAAACAGAAACCGTAGTAGGTATTTGACAGGGAATTTAATATAGAAAATTACCTTGAAAAGTGTTGGGAAGGCAAAAAGGCAACCCAGAAGCAACAAAGGCATTGCAACTGTAGGCATCACTTCTTAACTCACGTAGCTGAGGGGGAAAATGGAATATGTGGGGATTACCAGAACCTGAGAAATGAAGAGCCTTGCGAAGGTAGGCTCAAACTTCTGAGAAGATGCTGACCGGGTAGTGGTAGAACTTTTGGCTCATGGAAATGAGGTTCAGACTAGTAAGCATGGGATGCTCTCCGGGCAATGCTAAAGAAACTGGAGAGTAAATCACATACTGCAACATGTAGCCCTTTTTTGAATGATTCTCATATTAACATTAATGGGGGAAAAGTAGCAAAGCAAAACAAACAACAAAAAATGAGAAAGTCCAGTCTTCACTATTCCTCATTCATAAGCAATCTCTAGTAACCCCTTCTGTCAGAACTTTCTGTTTAAAATACAGTAGATAAAGGATAAATATTGTTTGTGGAATCTCAGTCCCAGCACCACAGAGCAGAGAATACAATGGTGAATTGAGACGAGGAAGACAATAGGTTGATTATCAGCATACAGCTTTCCTTTGGTTAGCCTGTATCTATACAAACACTTGCCATAGTGAATTACAATATAATATCAATTGTAGTGTTTCCCTTTTGCCTACAAAAATTCAACTATTTTCATTACCCTCTCTTCAAAACAGAACACAAGGTACTCTATTTTTTTCTAACTCTAAACAAATGTGATGATATCTATTTCTGAATTATTGTAATTAGTCTACTAATTGTGTTATGGTCCCCATGTGAATCTGAAGGTTATGTGTAAACTTAACCACTTACAAACAATTTCTCTTTTGTATAGTAATGAAAACAAGAGGCAGGAAACAGAAATTGAATAATATATCCACCTGTGTGCATGTGTTTATGTGTAAAAAATAAGGAAGAGAATATGCATATCTGCTACAATATTTTTTCCTCCAATAATGAGTCTACAGTTGATATTTTAACTTCTCTGTTCAATTACCAATTACTTGTTCTCAGCAGATTGTGTTTTTTTACCTTAGGAATTGACTCAACATTATTTCCAAAAGCTGTAATATTTGAGTAATATGGCGTTTAAGAGTTGTTGTAGTTTTCCATTAACATTGGCTATTACACATGAAGTACTAAGTGATTAGTACTTAGTCACTGTGGATTTTACTCCTCCTTGTCACCAATGTATGTCAGCAACACACCTATCTCGTAAGTATCATAATAAATCATGTCAGACTGTAACTAATTTATTTTTTGTCAGTTCAGTGGAGTGAGGGAATTGAAATGGCCAGGTGATGACCTCAACCTCCAATTCAATCATTTTTTCCTGTGCCTCAATAGAAAAAAGCAGAACCCAACGTTTACGGTATAGAAGCAAAAAATACTTTCTAGATGGATTATTAGTTGTAATAGTATAATTGGCAGAATTCTACATGTATTTACTCCCACCACAATTTCCATCCCCTGGTTATTCAACAAACATTAATCTATTTACTTCTTTGAAGGGAGTTTGACATTGAAAGTAAGGCAATTCATAACCTGGCTTTGGGTTAAGGGTATTATCCTAGATGATCTAGGTGGGTATTGTGTAATCACATGGGCTCTTAAAAACAGAAGAGTAAGGCAGGGAGAGTCAATCAATTGTGAGACTGAGGCTGCAGAGGAAGTAGCACAGGAAAGAGGAAGAAGAGTGGATGCAAAAAGAGATTTAAAGAAGAAGAAGAACAGCATTCACCATTGGTGTTTGTGAAGATGAAGTCACAAGGCCATGAGGCAAGATCTGTTGACAGCCTGTAGAAGCTGGGAAGAACATCTGATTGACAGCCAGCAAGGAGATGGGAAAAAGTCCTACGGTCACACAGAACTGAATTGGGACAATAATCTGGGCTAGCTTAGAGGGGGATTATTCTTCAAAGCTGCAGAAAAAAATTTGGCAACTTGCTGAAACTTTAATTTCTGCTTTGTTAGACTCTAAGCAAATAAATTAACCAAGCCCACCAAAGTTCTGACCTACAGAACTGTGAGACAAGATATATATGCTGTTTTAAGTGAATCATTAAGTTTGTGATAACTTGTTAGGGCAATAATTGAAAACTAATGAAAATGTAATTTAGTCCTCCTCATTTCACTCTTGATTGCATGATCTATGTTTTCTGACAACAAAAAAAATATAAATAACCCTTATGTTGAAAGTTAACTTAAAGCATAGATCACCTCTTTCAAGACAGAACATCATACTTTTAGTGTATTATTTCTCAGCTAGCACTATAACTGAGTCTTCAGTCAGTCATTCCTTCTTTCTATCAGAGAAGCTACTTGGCATGATAAAGAATTCTATGGCATATGCCTATTTCCACACTTATTTGCTACAGAATAAATCTCTTATACAGAAATCACAAGTACATATATAGGGTGCTAACAAAAGCATTATGTGCAAGAATGTCAATTTCATAAATACAGTATCTTTCTAAACTAGTGAGGACAAATCATTGCTCTTCCCCAAAGATGAAATCCCATGAAATCCTCCCTGGCCGAGGTGTGATATTAGGCCTTCAACATTGTTCTAGATGATGGCAAATTAGACACTGAATAATTAAGACAGCAAAGTGAGTTGTGTGATGTTCCACATTGTTCAGCCTGTGCAGAGCCTTCATCTATTCTTTTGTGGCTATTTATAAATAAGCCCATTGCTCAAGCAAAAAGGTGGCTGGAGAGTTCGTGAACAGCCTCAGCAACAGGGTGAAACCCCATCTCAACTAAAATACAAAAAGTTGCTGGGCACGGTGGCATGCACCTATAGTCCCAGCTACTCGGGAAGCTGAGGCAGGAGAATTGCTTGAACCTGGGAGGCAGAGGTTGCAGTGAGCCGAGATCACAGCTGAGATCACACTCCAGCCTGGGCAGCAGAGTGAGACTCTGTCTCAAAACAAGCAAACAAAAGCAAAGTGGCTGGAGAAAGAGGCTAACTGATGTTCAAAGGGCAGGTCATGTTGTTCAGATGATTATTGAAAGTTTTCTCTGAAACAGATAAACATTTGTCAGGTGAGCATTCAATTCATACTCTTCTCCTTTCAGTAAGACTACCAATATATTCCTCTGAACTCACTTTTTCCATTTTTTCAATTCTGTAATACAGTCATTTTCCAGGTTTCTGATTATACAGCCAAATCATTAGCCACTGCCCGAGATTAATCTATCTATCTATCTATCTATCTATCTATCTATCTATCTATCTATCTCTCAAAACAGACTAAGAAATCCAAAATGGATTGCTTGATGTTTGACCCACTGGGATAATTTTCATTCACACTTGTCTTTCAAGGACACACTTCTGATTGAGCATCTAATGCTGCAGTAGTACCTTGTAAGTCGGATTTATCATATTGACAAAAGACCTAGGATATTTCTTCTTCTGTCAATTTGTTATAAGGTACTGTGCAAAAAAGGTCATAGGAGGAGGAATGGCAATGCATCGAGAGATGGTATCAAAGGAATCTGAGCCACCTGCTCATTCAGTTTACTTGTGTTTTATTTACCTGCCTGAGCTTGATCTCTTATGCATCATCTGCAGTGATGATTTATGGCTTCTGGGCATGCCCTGCCTTATAATTTGGTTGGTAAAAAAACAATTCAAATAGTTTGGTCAAGCCACATGATCTCTTGATGTCTTATAATCAAGTTTTTAAGTTTATATAGGGCCCAATAGCAAGGCAGAAAGTGTTTCTCATAAGGAAATAAGAAAGGATATTATCTGTGAAAAAGGGAAAGCTGTTGCTTCAAAACACAAGGAGTCTCTTGTGTCTTACTAGACTTCACCAGATTTGTCACATACATTTTATATATCAATGTAACTGCTGTAAGGAAGTTTATGTGGCAACATAGCTTTCATTGCACACTGGACTCCTAAGCTTTCCCTTGCTCTTGGCCTCAACATTCAGAGTCTTATGTGTTACATAAAACATGTATAACGTATTGTTTTTTTTGTTTTTTTTTTTTTTTTTTTTTTGAGACGGAGTCTCGCTCTGTCGCCCAGGCTGGAGTGCAGTGGCCGGATCTCAGCTCACTGCAAGCTCCGCCTCCCGGGTTTACGTCATTCTCCTGTCTCAGCCTCCCGAGTAGCTGGGACTACAGGCGCCCGCCACCTCGCCCGGCTAGTTTTTTGTATTTTTTTAGTAGAGACGGGGTTTCACTGTGTTAGCCAGGATGGTCTCGATCTCCTGACCTTGTGATCCGCCCGTCTCGGCCTCCCAAAGTGCTGGGACGTATTGTTTTTGAGGTATATGATGCAATGTGTATCAATCCTTGTTAGGCATCAGAATGATTATATTGTACCAAATAAAATTTAACAAGGTGACAAGGCCCTTAAGCCCTGCGAGGTTTGACTCTAATCTCTGGTTTACATTTTTCTTAATGTGATTTTGTTTTTTTGGCCGTTGATTCTTCCTCTGTATTATATTCAGCAAACCAGCTGTCATTAATGTAGTGAAACAGCGTAAATCGTTCTGTGGGATGTCAATACTGGTAATATTCCTGCAGGCTAGATTATTGATATAGAATTGATATCGCCTTGAAATGCTGTATGAAATTTAAAAATGTATACTGTTGTGCTTGCTAAGCAAGAGTACCACTTCTGTTGAACCTTATATGTTGAGAAAATTAAATAATGCATTTGATCAATAATTGTGTAGATTTTTTCTAGTAAACACAGCTCTGAAAAACAGCTAAACTTCACTTTCATTTTCTCAGATCCATCTGCCTCTTCACAGGCCAAACAGGTGAGTTAAATGGAGATGTTACATAGAAATCACCAATACTGAATTTTCAAGTATATGATAGTGACAGTAATTTTGGCAGTGTTCTAAGAAATATGATATTACCTCTACTGTCAAATGTATTTACCGATTTGTCCTAACTGCTCATTAAAGAAATTGTGCCACCTTGCCTCTTGCCATCCCACATCCTCATTGTGAGGTGCTCTCTCTGATGCCATTGCAGTCGTTAAGTTTGTCTTAAGGACACCATCTTCGTCCATCATATCCAGCCTTCCGAAAACAATTACCACAGAGATTTTCTGTATTCTAGCAATCTGCTCACAAATGTATTACTTAGCGCCGTGATGGGCTCATATGGTGAATGAGTGGGTGACATAACATAACGTATGATAAATGCACTACAAAACGTCTAATTCTCTAAGCCCAAATTTATTGGATGTAGGACACCAACATGTCCAAGTTTCAAACAATCAGGTCAACTCTTAAGAGCCAATCCATCTGTACAAACTAGCATCATAAATTCGTATCTGGTAAGTGCACTTATATAAAGGTGGCATATTCTAGAGTTTTATTCCATCCCCTTGGTCTATTCCCATTCAAATTCATTCCTAAACATATTCATATGTGTCTTAAGTTATATAGTAAACTAATCTGGAAGTTATTTGGTAGGTTAACCTGAGTCACATAATGTATTTATGTTTCTAATATATACATTTGGTTATTTGACTAGAGGATATCGTGAAAGAACAGGTCAGTTTTAGCAAGAATAAGCAATAAGCATACCTTTGCAAATGGGCCACCCATGGTGAGGTAAACAAGAGTCTTAAAGGAAGGCAAGACTTGTTTCCTTAGATATTGTGTGACAGAGGTCTCCTTAGACATAGCAGACATCCTTCTGCTAGCAGAGATAACTTGCCAGAGATATGGGAATTCAGTATTCTCAACCTTATCTGATTCTGTTTTTATTCCTAAAATCTTAGGGTCCTACTGCCTCTAAATCAGTGTCCCAACCTTGACGTAGGAGACTTGGTGAGTCAAGGAACTCAGTGTTTGTTGTCCTTCTGCAAGCTACATAATTACATTTGTGTCTGACTTACAGTGGGCCTTGTCCTATAGCTAGAAGAAATAAGAGATTGTTAGGAGATTGTTTTTAAGTCTGCCATAGAAGCTCTGTTTCTCTGACTGTTTGGGCTGAGAATGTGAGAATGTAAAGCTGTAAGCTTGTACTTTTTTTTTTTCCTGTAAGTCTTTTAGTGCATTTACAATCAGATATTTCACCCCATAGATCCTGTAGTCATCATTACAAATATAGTATCATTACAAATTTAACAGTTATATACAACAGCTAGTCCCCCTGCCTCCAAAAACATTTATTTTTCAGTAAGCATCGTTTCACAATCAGTGACAGGTTTTAATTTAATGCATTTTATATTCAGGGCATCCTATGATCAAAGAGATTATTATAGTTTTCAGGACAAAGAATAATCAAAGTTTCATAATACCATTTTTGACATTCTTTTTTTTTGAATAACTTCTGGGATCATTAAGTAGGGTATCTAATGCCAAGTAGAGACAAATCAGGGGAGATGAAACCACATTAGGTATTTCAATAGAGATAATTGGAGAGAGGATATTAAATAGGTGGTAGATGTCTAGAAACACAAATGAAAACATTTAAGTAAAATACAAGTATTATATAATCTATAGTAATATACTATCATCCCGAGTTCATACCTTGAGGAGGGCATGCTTTGTGGTTTTGTTGGTACATCAAAAGCTAAGAAGGGGCCCTGGCTGGGCACAGTGTCTCATACCTGTAGTCCCAGCACTTTAGGAAGCTGAGATTGGCAGATCCCCTGAGCCCAGGAGTTCAAGACGAGTCTGGGCAGCATGGTGAAACCCCATCTCTACAAGAAATACAAAAAGTAGCCAGGTATGGTGGCGAACACCTTGTGGTGCCAGCTACTCAGGAGGCTGAGGTGGTAGGATAGCTCCAGCCTGGGAGGCAAAGGTTGGAGTGAGCTATGATTGTGCCACTGCTCTCCAACCTGGATGACAGAGACCCATATATATATATATAAAAGAAAAAAAAAAAAGAAGAGGAAGGAGCTCCAAGTTCACAACTGGGCTCTGAGCGGGGTCTAAAGTCTGGATGGTAATGATAGTTCTGAGAAAGTATAACAAGGTTGGTTTTGAGTGCTAAAAGATAGAACCAAATAATAATACAGTGGCACTCAATGGAAAAATAAAGAAGAAAGAAAAATTACACTTACCTATGCTCCTTAACTTCCTATAGTGCATTCGTTTGAATGAAAATATCAGAAGTAGCTGAAAAAGAAAAAAAAAAAGTGATTTGAAGAATCTTAGCCCAAGCATAAAAAAGGAAAATATAAAGGTAAAATTTTGTAGTGACAGGAGCCTAATTCCTGACACATTCTGAACTAGAACATATGTTGTATAATGACAAAGCTTTGTCAGTCTAATTCCCTGTGTTCCTAGAACCTTACGACTCTTATGGGAAAGGCCTCATTACTTATTGTTCAGTGTGTGAATTAAACACCACTCTACAGGCAGGATGATAATATCTACTATCATGCAACAATGTAGACCCTTTTGTTGGAAAATGATGGAATGTAACAATTAATATTAAAATAGTAACAACAAAATCTGTACCACATTAGCATGTAGCATTTACATACAACATTTAAAATGGAGTGTGGCAGTCACTCGTGAGCCATGTTGATATTTCTTGCAGAACTCATGTCTCATTATAAGTTGTAAATAAGAAGAATTACCAAGCGAAAGACTCAATTATTAGTAGAACTTGATGCTATATTCTGTGAAATCTTTGTGTCACAAACAGGAAGAACTTGGAATGTTTCAGGTGATCATATGTTTTGGAAAATGGTGATGATCTCTGTCTTCCTTAACTCTTCATATTTGCTCCCTTCACTTATAATATTTTTGCTTTTTAAAAAGCTGGTGGAGTTTCAAGATGGCTGACTAGTGCCACTAGGAAGTGCTGCTGCCACCAAAACACACTGGGATTTAGATTAAACCAACATAATTTGAACATATCTTCAGAGAGAAAATGCCAGATGTTGACATGGAAAAGACTCACATGCTGAAGCTGAAGCAGGATGAAGCTGAGAACTCTGCATGGGGTGACTGAACATTAGAGCTGGTGCCGGGGCCCAAAGGGTGCCTGGAAAAGGGACTACGGTAACGAAAACAGCATGGTACCGGTACGAAAACAGACACATAGGCCAATTAACAGAATAGAAAACTCAAAAATAAAGCCGCACACCTACAGCCATCTGATTTTTCACAAGGCCAACAAAAAAGCAATGAGGAAGGAACTCTCTTTTCAATAAATGGTGCTAGGATAGCTGGCTAGCCATATGCAGAAGATTAAAGCTGGACCCTACCTTTCAGCGTAAACAAAAAATAATACAAAGGCATGAACGATTTAAATGAAAGACCTCAAACTATAAAAATTGTAGAGGACAACCTAAGAATTACTCTTTTTGACATCAATGCATTAGTCTGTTTTCACACTACTATAAAGAAACTACCTGAGACTGGGTAATTTATAAAGGAAAGAGGTTTAATTGATTCACAGTTCTGCATAGCTGGGGAGGCCTCAGGAAATCTGCAATCATGACAAAAGGTGAAGAGGAAGCAGGCACCTTTTTCACAAGGTGGCAGGAGAGAGAACACTCAGGAAAAACTGCTACTTTTAAAACCATCAGATCTCCTGAGAGCTCCCTCACTGTCACGAGAACAGCATGGGGGAAATCACCCCCATGATCCAATCACCCGCCACCAGGTCCCTCCCTCAACATGTGGGGATTACAATTTGAGATGAGATTTGGGTAGAGACACTGAGTCAAACCACATGAATTAGCCTTGGCAAAGAAATTTTGGCTAAGTACCCAAAAGCATTTGCAATCAAAACTAAAGTAGGAAAGTGGAATGTAATTAAACTAAAGAACTTCTGCTGAGGAAAAGAAACTATCAACAGAGTAAACAGAAAATCTACAGGATGGGAGAAGATACTCACAAACTCTGAGTCCAGTACATGTCTAATACCCAGAATCTATAAAAAACTTAAACCACTTGACAAATAAAATCAAATAACCCCATTAAAAAATGGACAAATGACATGAACAGACACTTCTCAGAAAAAGACATATAAGTGGCCAACAAACACATGAAAATATTTTCAGCATTGCTAATTATCAGAGATGCAAATCAAAACCACAATGAGATACTATCTCACACCATTCAGAGTGGCTAATATTAAAAAATCAAAAAATCAACATATACTGGCAAAGCTGTGGAGAAAGGAGAATCCTTATACTCTGTTGTTGGTAATGTAAATTAACTGCTGTGGAAATCAGTCTGGAGATTTCTCAAAGAACTTGAAACAACTATCATTCAAGCCAACAATCTTATTACTGAATATATACTCAAAAGAAATCATTCTACCAAAAAGACAAATGCACTTGTATGTTCATTGCTGCACTATTCACAATATCAAAGACTTGGGATCAACCCAGATCCTTATCAGTGGTAGATTAGATAAAGAAAATTTGATGAACCAAATACTATGCAGCCATAGAAAATAATGAAATAATGTTTTTTGCAGCAACATGGGTGCAGTTGGAGACCATAATCCTAAGTGAACTAACACGGGAGCAGAAAAGCGAATACTACATCTCTCACTTATAAGTGGGAGTTAAATTTTGAGCACATGTGGACATAAACATGATAATAATAGATAGAGTGGTCTACTAAAGGTGGGAGGGAGGGGGTGTAGGTTAGTACCCTATTGGGTACTATGCTCACTACCTAAGAAGATTGATACGCCAAACCTCAGCACCAGGCAATATTCCCATGTAACAAACCTGCACATATATCCCCTACATCTAAAATTAAAGTTGAAATTTAGAAAAAGTTTACTTTCTTACTCCTAGTTTCCTTTCAGTATTTGCTTCAGGATCTTTTTCTCCAGAAATATTTTCCTGATCCTTTGTTGCATTTGTTTTGATTCTTCTAAACTTTCAAAAATCCTGGACTACTACCAAATCACATATAAATTACATGTATAGTTTTATTTGTCTGAATCCCCCACAAAACTTTAAACTTTATGTGGGTAAGAATTGCATCTTTGATTTCTGTTTCCTACTTACTTAGGAATGAAGCTTGGAACATATAAGTCTCAATGTCTGTGATGAGTATATAAAGGAATACTTTGGTAATTATATTGAATCATGTAGGTTATAGAAAAAATAGCAAGTAATATATCTAAATGTTAAGTTTAGAAAATAATGTTTAGCAAGATATTTCTGTCGCTACCATGTAGATGGAGGCATTTTATGAATAATTTTTCCTTGTGCATTTGTTCATGCAAGATTTGTTTTCTCTTGCTCTTTCCTACCTGTGGATTTTCTAAGCCAATTATAAGTTCCACTAGTTTTGTTGAGCTATCACTATGGCCAGTTGGAAAGAGCTGATGCTTTCCTGCATCCCTTTATTATTTTATTTGTGTTTGTGTTATATCATAGTTTCTATCATGATTGCTTTATAGCTTACCAGAGGATAGCATAGTGGTTCAGAGGCAGTTGAGCATGAATGATTAGACACTACTACTCAGAAGTCAAACCAACCACTTTGAACCTTACCAAAGTGAGAGATTATCTAGGGTACCTGGACAACTTACTTGACCTCTCTATTTGTCAGATTCTCTGAAAATAATGACAGCTACTTATTTGTCGTAATGATTAAAGGCTGTAACGTTTACAAAACACTTCATATCATTACCAAACACATAGCAATCTCTGACAAATATGTTAAAGACTATCACATATTTATTCTCACCTCTAAATGGCGAACTCTTTGAATACATAACTATTATTTTGCCTTTTTATTATGCAATAAATAATGCAAATTCTGTCAAAGTTTCGTTTTTATTTTATTTTATTTTTTTTTTGCCATTTGGTCTCTGAAACATCTTTTACTTATAAAGTTCGTAGTAATTTTATTTTTTATGTTTTTCTTACATTGTTTCTTTTTTGCTTTCATAATATCTAGAATTTTAAAAACAAAAACTCAACAACACTACTTTTTCTCTGTATTTCTTTTTTAAACTGGACACACTAAGTCCCCTCAGTTAAAATTGTGTAGTCTTATTTTAGCTGTGTCTACATAATGCCTTTGTGTCTAAGCTCTTAAATGTTGTATGCTGGCATTTTGATAATTTATAAGGAAACAAAATAACATGTCATTAACTTTCAGAGAATGTTCGTTCACCAGAGTAGTTCTGAAAGCTTTGAACACATGGGTTATTCACTGAAGCTTTGGCAATCAGTGCACCCAAATCCATTCATTCTTCATCTTTGTATGTGCTCTTACTGAGAAGAATGCTCCAAATAGGGAAGTAGAGTACTCTAAAGAATAATGCAATGAAGGATTACATTCCAAGAGGCTGGGGACTGGTCTCTGGCTCTGCCATTAATTACCTGTCTGAGTAAAGGAAAGGGAATTAAATTATCTTGATCATAAAAGCTTCAGCTGCTAAATGAGGAGAACTTGGCTTAGCTGTCTTCATATTTTTGGAACAAATAAATAATATAGAATGGATATCAGCATTTTTTGAAAAGTTAGTAAGCATTATTTGGATGCTTATAGAAATACAAACATATTCAACATAAAATGCACTTTCTGTCATATCAGATACCAGTTGGATTTCTTTTGTTATTGTTAGAAGGATTAATGGGAGGCAAAGATAAGTGTAATAATTACTACACCAATTACTTCTAAGATCTTTTGTATTTTATTATAAAGATCTAAGTGCCTTTCATTTTAAACACTCATTCATTCAATGTATCCATTTACTTGTTCATTCAATGTATAATTAATGAAAATGTCTACATTATTATTAGGGCTAGAAAAATGCATACAGGATGGCTCCCAAATTTGAGATGCTTTGGAAACAGCACTAGTTAGGACTCAACATATTGCACAGGAAGAGAAAAAGATGTCCCTGAATACCTTCTGTGGAGATAAGTTACAATGTAGCATCAAATGTAATAACTTTATATCTCAACTCTCTCAGTAGCTTTCTAAAGCAAGGATTAGGGCTATTTATCCCATAAGAATTTCTGAGATTCAGAAAAAATGAATAATTTTTATATGTTATATTCAAGAAGATGTTGAATTTGAAGTTTCTGCCAGGTAATTCTGATCTCAAAATTCATCTCTTGAATACATCAATATGTCTCTGTAGCAAGGAAAACTTACTGCGATACCTGTAACACATGACAGCCTCCTGCATGAAACCTAAAACAACTAATAAAAGGAAGTTTTTACTTTCTAAACTGCAGTTTATGACATCTAAGTTATTTCTTTAGTTTTCCTAGGAATTAATAGCAAGCTTTGCAATGAGGTTTTATGTGTAGTGGGCAATAAAATGAGTGCTTTGTAATCTTGATTTATAAGAATCAATTAAATACACCCTTTAAAATTGCAAAATTCTAAATGTACTGTTATTTCTACATCATTTTACAGACAACCATAGGAATAATATTGTCTGCTTCATTTTTAAAATTTGTTTACCAATATTAAAAGCAAATTCATTATCTAAAATTAGTTCAGTTCTAATTTTAATCCCAATTGTCCACTTTAACTCCTCAAATCTCCACGGGGTTATAGGCATGTAACATTTAGGTTTTGAGCCATTTCTCATTGTCTGATTAGGGGAAAAAGCACTATGCAATTGCTTTCTTTCATTTTAAAATCCTACTTATATTATTCATTGTAGAAAATGGAAATTTACCAAACAATGTGGAATAGACAAATCTTTTAGCAGCAAAATAATGTCTCTAGGGCTTTCTGTAAAGTGAGAACAAAGTGCTTCATAGCCCTGTTTGAAGCTGGTTAATAAGACACAAATGTAATAGGCTTCACTGCATTTAACTTCAGAAAAAGTGCCAATATCTTCAAATGTGAACCTTGGATTATTGCCTCTGCAATTTGTTTAGGCAGCCAATGCACTACAAATCATTTGCAGCCTACAAATTGCTTTGTTAGTGGGAAACGGACTACAATAAAGCCGGATTTCCTAATGCTTTATTGACTCTTGATCGAGTAGATGTTGAGAATTCTTTTGTCTTCTTTCAATGACTTTCTCAAATATTCTAAGTGTTTTCAAAATTATAACCTCTGTAAGTACTGTGAATTTTTTTGAAGATCATTGTAATTTTTTTTTTGGAGTTTTTGTTTCCTCAAAATGGTTTACTAATTTTTTTCAAATTGCCAATGTTTGTACAGATTTTAGAAGTATTTTAAAAATAACTATTTCTCTAAATGTAGGTTAGGCTTTAGTGACAATACATCAGTGTTCCTGAATGTCATGATTATATTGTTATATTTTGATTAAAATAAAATATCACAAATGAGTTATCATAGATAATTAATTTAAAATGTGTCATTTTAATATGTTTTCTTCAGCTTCATTTTGCATTACTTTGTAAATATTAAATAATCTGATGAGTATGACCAGCATATAATATGTTACTCAATGACACCAAAATAATTAATATCTCTATCATTCTTGGATGTCATAAAATTTTCTAATTAAACATGTTTTAATAATTCCTGTATATCAAGTGAAAAACAATATACAGGAATCAGTAAACATCAGTGCTACTACAGAAGTATAGGTCAAATATCTTTACATCTTTTCACCAAATGTCAAACTGTAAAAAGGTTTAAAGTCATTTATTTTATAAGAATTTTTATTTGGAATATATAAATCATTGTTTATAATGCTTTTTATTTTACATGTGAAAATATTAAAATTAACATTACTGCCACTGAATATCTTTTGTGTTAAAATTTTTATTGCACTTCTAAAACAAACATCTATAAAGCACAAATATTACAGTATTATTTTATCACATTGCTTTAGTATCTCAAAATGCTATCCCTGCAGACAAACTAATATATTGGGTTTGCTTGTTTTCTAGTACCTGTAGTACTTGAATACGATCAGCATCCAGCTTTATCAACAACTTAGAAGCAGGATCCAGGTAAGCTGTAGGGCTGAGCTACAGGGAATAGCATATCCAAACTCCAGGAGTATTTTGAGTTGGGATATAAAAGGTAAAGCCAGCAATCAAGGAGAAAGACTGATGTGAAGTTCATTGAGTAAGAAGGGACTGGGAGCCAGCTAGACAAAAATGCTCTCCACAGGTTGCATGCTAAGTCCTTTCGATAAATGCTGCTAAAGCGTGCATACGTTCATGTGCCTGAGTTAGCTGTTCTTTGTCCTGTGCATTGACTTTTACCTGACGTAAATCCTAAAAGATGGAGATATAATTGATAAAACATCAAAATCTTTGTTGTCAAATAAATTATGCATAGAAGTTCAGATCTGAAGTGTTAGCTGTAGACCATATCTTCCTAAAATAGCCTAGTAGAGTGGAATCTGATTAGTACTATAGTTGTCTAAAGGCAATTTGAAGTTTTCAGGTCTTTAATTCTAGGACATCTAGCAGAAGTTTCAAAAGGAATCCTATTCCTAATTTGATAATTCCAAAGCATCAAGGAGACATACCTGTGAAGCCAAATGCTGCTGACAGCACATTAAAGATTTTCATATCAATATATCCACCTTATATTTACATTAACCCAGAAGACTTTAAAATAAATATAAATGTCTTAAATTTATATATAAGCTAAAATTAAAGACTTATGTGAATTTTGAACATTTGAAGACAATAAGAGATTTATCTAAATTTGTTGTTGTCGTTGTTGTTGAGACGGAGTCCCCTCTGTTGCCCAGGCTGGAGTGCAGTGGCGTGATCTTGGTTCACTGCAACCTCCACTTACTTGGTTCAAGCAATTCTCCTGCCTCAGCCTCCTGAGTAGCTGGGATTACAGGTGTGCACCACCACACCCAGCTAATTTTTCTATTTTTAGTAGAGATGGGGTTTCGAACTCCTGACCTCAAGTGATGCCCCTGTCTAGGCCTCCCAAAGTGCTGGGCCACCATGCCTGGTCAATCTAAATTTGCAATTTTTTTTGTATGTTTCAAAAGAAGAAAATGTCTTTCTCCTGAAAAATGGCCTACAATGAAAATATTACTTCCCTTGGTCATTTTTATTCATACATGTGCATACATGTGCATCTATGTGTGTATTCTAATGATTAATGAATGGATAATGATTGATTAATAGATATTAATAAATGACATTAAATATCAATAATATATATCAACTAACAAATATTAATTTTCAGTAAATACAACAGAAAATCAGAGACAACCTAGTGTTAGTATGAGCAGTATTTTCTCATTTGTTGTCTTTGTAAAGGTAAAGATTATAGACTTTTGACAATACATATCTGGTGAAATTAAGATGATGTCAGGAGAATTCATCTCCTAGATGTAATTTTTTACATCTTCGAAGTGACTTTTATGGTCATGAATTCACCAATTTTTAAAGTCTAGCCCTAAGGTTGGAGGATTAAAGACTTTAATTTCCTGATATATTGAGAATAGCTGTATAATTTATAACTTATGCTTGACATGCCATCATATAAACTAGATTTATATTTATTCTATATTCTATAAATTAGAATTCAAATTTAAATATTTACAATGAACAATGTGATAATTATGTGGTACAGAATAATCTCACCTAAGTTATTCACCCCTTGGAATTGGATTTCATTAGAAAGCTCTTTGTGTGGATCAGCTGTAAGAACTCTTCTCAATAGACACTTAATACCAGAAATAGTGAAATAATCTGCCATTTTACCTCCCTGAGGTAATATGCAGTACTTATTTTATGTATTTTACACTTAATTATCCTTCAACATCTTCCTCTCCTATTAGCATGTTCTTCGTTAAATAACATGCATTCATTTAGTAAGACTGATTCTTATCAGGGAGACATTCTGTGTTCTTTAAGTGATTTGGCACATATTGTGGGGATTCTCAAAATCCTCAGTCTTTTTTAGAAGGAAAATCTTATTTCTAAATTCTATAGGAATAAACAAAATTCTATGAGAATAAAGCTACTTTCCGTCTTTTAAGAAAAAAATAAGTATTTTATCATTTATTTGCTTGACTCATGTTTTCAAACAACAAACTTATAATCTGTGAACATTTAGAAAGTATATCAAATCTATCCTAGATATTTGTATCTTGTACTCTGCGTCCACATATGAAAATGTGTTCACTTGTTTCCCTCCCTTTATTGAAAATGTAGAACTTTGCATATAAATTAAGGATACTGAGATGAAGAGACGATCCTGGATTATCCAGGTGCACCCAATGTAATCCCAAGTGTTCAGATAAGAAAGAAGCAGAAAAGTTAGAGTCAGAGAAGGAGATGTGACCATGGAAGCAGGGTCCTACTTATGTGACTGAAGACTGAGAAAGGGCCCAGGAGCCAAGGAATACAGGTCATCTCTAGAAGCCAGAAAACACAAGGGAACAGACTTTCTAGTGCACCCTCTCAAGGGAACACAGCTCCAGATTTTATTCCAATGAAAACCATTGAAAAGTTTTGTCCTCCAGACCATAAGATAAATTTGAAAGATAATATAAATAAATTTGCATTATATAAGCCACTAACTTTATGTTAATTTTTCATAGTAATAGGTAACTAATACTGATAGTTGATGAGAATAAGGTTTTAGAAATGTAATTTCTGTATAGAGCAGGAACATAAATAAAAAGCATTATCTTGAGCAATAATAACTACATTATATCAAAAATATACATTTACTTAATGCTGAATAACTCTATGTTGAGTAATGTTTAATCATGATGACCTATTATTTTGTAATTCCATCTCTCTAAATTTAGTTTTTGACCTTACATGAGTTATTTACCACCTGTGTATTTGAGATTGCTTTATTATACAATAGGCAGAATAGTTATCAAAAGGTGTAGAAAAGTTCTTGCACACTGAAAACAATAAACATATGTTACTCATCAATTTGACAAAATTATTGCCGGTTATTATTACATTTTTATTATGTACCTTGCAAATAAAAGCTACAATTGTAAAATATGACTTACATAAACAGTGACTAAATATCATTCGCTGTTCAGTCTTCCAATCTGCAAATTTCAAAGTTTTATGAAAAAATAGACTATAATATCTAGTTACATTATGGCATCATCATAATCATTTCATTAACATGGGAGTTACATAATTATGTCACACTGATAACGGGAAAAACAGAATTCACCCAAAATTAAAAACAAGATATAAAAAAGTGCAATAAGCATTCTAAACAAGTCACCTTTTGTAGTATTAGTATTGCAGTATGTCAAGTCTGAATTAACAACAAAATCTAAATGCCTATTTAATGGTCTCTGGAAATATTCAATCTACTTCATCTCCTAGCTTAATAGAAATCAGATATAGGGATGGTGTTAGACTATACACTGAAAAACCAGAGTCTTAAAATAGACTAATAAATTTCTTTGTAGCACATGCTACCATCGGAGTGGTCAATAATAACTGTTTGTAGGAAATTGCTTAGCCTTTCCTCAACTATGGCCTGAAAAGTAATTTCATCTGAAAGTATTGTATTTTATCTGACACTAAGGACCTGTCTTAGTAAGTCTATTAAATTCTTATGTACTGTGGAATTGTACTTCGGGGTAATTTACAAACTATATGTGTGATTGGTGATTAAAATTACCTTCAAAGACAGAGTTCTATATTGATAATAATTTTCTGCCTATTCAAAAAAGAAATGAACAATCAGAAAGGCAATAAGCTATTTTTATGAGTGTTCCTACACAAAGATACTCAGTAGCTTTCTTCTCAAGAGGAGTCTGGTCAATTCAATTATACATAGACAATCTGTTTAGTTGAAGTTTTTATTTTAATTGTTATTATCGTGATGATTATCATTATCACTATTATTTTACTTTGTCTCAACAGTAGACAGTATTCTATCCCTATTTTAGTCTCCTTTTTGACTAAGGACATAATAAATGAAATAAATTTTGAGTAGTGAATTAATTTTATATGAAGTTTTAAAGTAATTAAGAATTAATTTTGTTATGACAAGATAAATATATAAACTATCAATTATTATAAGATAGTAGTTGAAAGTATGACAACAACATTGATATCTATATGCAATTTTCTTTAGCTACTTGATTTTAGAGAAGTTATGTGTCATTTTATGTCTTAGTTCCTGGTAAATAGAAGATGGTCTGTATGTCTCTGTTGATCTCTTTGTCTCTCTTTGAATGCCTCTATCTCTGTCTTTTTTTATCTCTCTCTGTGTGTGTATATATATAGTATATACATATAAATCTAAGCTATATAGTAAGATATACATATACACATACATATACACTTATAGGTCACCATATATTTTATATTATGTACATAAATTTTATGTAAATATATCTATAATATATATACATATGTTCACTGGAGAAGTAAATGAATATGTTTCAATTTCCTACAACATTGTTTATGCCTTGTTAGAGATTGAACTTTCCTATTTTGCTAGCAATTTTTCTAGTATTTCTCCATAAAACTAAGACCAACACAATAAAGATGAGGCAAACTTTAAGAATCATATCAAAAATAATAGCTACAAAGAGAAAAACATAAAGGGAGGCAAAGACATTACAGCCCTTCTCCTTCCATGATCTGTTTTTGAAGATGGCCTTCTGAATCATAGCCACGAGGCAACAGTCAAGAGCCCAGCAATGTTTGTAACGGAACAAGAGATGCAGTAAAGTAAAGGACAGCCTGACTGCTAGAGCTGGGTGAAGAAATAGCCTGGCAGGGTTGGCAGGTAGAGGAGGATTGAGCAAAAATATAAAGACTTGGAAAAAAAACAGAGGTAAAGTTTCTCACTGTCAGAGAAGGGAGTTACAAAGAAAGAATCAGAGACAAATGGACTATATGGTTCTGGAATAAAGTAGGAGCTACTGGCATGAAGTAATGGTTTTCAATATATGTAGATAAGTACAGACAGAAATACACTAATGTGTGTGTGTGTGTACGTATGTGTGTGTGTGTAATATACCTCCTTGGTCTGTCCACCAAGAAAGTCTGGAAGTAGTAACAACCTAGTAAAAATGAGAAAATCTAGTGCTCAGATCTTGCATTTCTAAATATTTTTTCTACCATAAGAAATACAGATTATTTGGAGAAATGGCCAAATAAGAAATAAGAGAAGCCTGCAATATTATTCTGTGTCAGAAAATAATCAAATTATCAAAGAATGAGAAACACATGCCAAAGGACATGAGAGAAGAAAAAAAAATCCTTTTCCATGCCGAATAGTAAAGATATAGGCATTATGAAATTAGAGAATCACAGTTTGGTAACCTATGTAGCAACAACTGATACGGAAAAGTATCTATGGATGCCCAAAGTAGTGGGTGAAAATGTGAAGAGCAGAATTTTTATGTAGTCACAGATTATCTCTCCACAAAATACTTTTAATTTGAAAAGAGACAATGAATAAATTAACAGTGAGGACACCTAGAATACATCACCGAAATTTATTGATCAAAGTGAACATCATAATACGGCAAATTGCTATCCTACATCAGCTGATAAAGTGGAAGGAGAGCACACATCATATCTGTGATATTCTTGCTGCAAGTGCTAAATGGAATGTAGTCGTGATGAAATATCAGTCAAAGTCATGATAATAATGGAAACACTAAAATACTAGACTCGGGTGAATGAGTCAAAAGAGTTTGTAAATAAATGTAATATGCAATGTTATATTGGATCCCTTTACTATGAAGGACAGGATTGAAACAACTGGTAAAATTTAAATAGGGTCTGCAGGTCATCATTAGTATTATTTCCAAGTTAATTTCCTAGTTGTAATATTTGATGCCTTTTTTCATAAATAATAGACATTAACTTATCCAGACTAACGGGTCACCATGTCTTCAAACTACTTTCAACATGAAAATAATATAAGTATAAATAGATAGATCATAGACAACAGACAGACAAAAAGATGGGAGGTACACATAGATATAGAGATGCAGATGTAGACAGATACATATGAAATGGGAGGACTTCCCTTCTTCTCCTCACAGGGCATGCAACAGGGTTGTGGTTCTTTGGTGACCCGATGCTTAAACCCTTCAGGGTAGCATGCAGATGGGCAGGTCATGGGGATGATTTTTTGGACTCCGACCCCATGGCAGTGTCTAGGGTTGAGTTTTTACAGCTCTTGAAGCCCCAGTGGGCATGTTACAGTGTGCTCTGTCAGTTTTGCTGTCTATAGGTAGCTTGTGTTAATCAGCTCAGTTAGACCCTCTGGCTTATTGCAAGGACAGATGGCTTTCTGTATCCCAGGTCCTTGCCCTAGTGTACCAGAAATACTGGATCACACTTTTGCTTGGAGAATGATTGCAAGATTTTATCGAGTGGTGGAAGTAGCTCTCAGGAGGTGGATGGGGAGCCAGGAGGAAGATGGAGTGGAAAGGTGGTCTTCCCCTGCAGTCTGGCCACCCAGTGGCCACACCCTCCTCCAACCCCCACCAGTCAAATTTCCATCTGTGTCTGCAGCGTTCCACCGTAGATGGCCTGCCAGGGTCTCCTGGTGTCTGTTGGCGTGTTCTTCTGCTCCACTCAACATCCAGCCACTTGTGTGTCCCCGCTAAAGTCTCTCAGGTTTATCTGGGAACAGGATAGGGGACAGGGCGGAACAAAAGGCAACTTTTTGGGCCAGAAAACAGAAATGCCTCTCCTTATTTAGGTCCAAGGCCACAGGCCCCAAGGGTGGAGCTCTTGTTGGGGACCCCACCTTCTCTACCCAGCACTTCCCTGCCCCACTCTCGTATCATATATATATATACATATATATAATATATATCTCATATATATATGAGAGAGAGATAGAAGAGATAGATAGATAGATAGATAGATAGATAGATAGATAGATAGATAGAAAGATAGATATAGATATAGCCACAAATTATCATCTTTGTTTTTTATCGACCTTTCTAAGTCCTGGGAATAATGGTATTTTGTTTAGACGTTCAAGGCCACATGCTTTTATGATCAATTCTATAGGTAGAAAATGAACATATTCATCCTTTGTTAGTACCTTATGAGAAGAGGGTCCTCTCAACTATCACAAACCTCACTTAGAGAGCTGAAAAATGTACCTATTAATAAAAGTAAGTATTTTATCAAAATATGATTAAGTTTGCCTTGCTTCACTCATCTATCCTGCTATTTTTTCATAAACTCAAAGGTGGTTCAGTTGCAAACAGAAAGTACATGGAGACTATCCTGCATATGAATGCCACTATTCCACTTGAGGGTTCAGCGATGTTGTTTATCTACAACAGATCATATAGATCTGCATATTCTCTATCGCTGAATTCACAATATAGATCTTTCATATTCTCTGTCACTGAACTAAAGATATTGCAGACTTTATCAACATAATTAGACAAATAAGCCTATAAATAAATACTGCCTTATTCATCAAGAAAATCAATTGCTGGACTACATAAATCAGAATGCAACAGTTAAGTCAATCAGTCAATGAGTGCAAAGTCTGTTCATTGACCTTATCAATATGAAAATTATTTTATACATATAAAAACATAGAAAATAACAAAACCTAAAAGAAATCACCAATTTGTGGGGTTAAAATTTAAAAAATCAGTATGAGTTATTTATAAAGGGCAAAACATTTTCACAGGTTAGAAATATCTGAGGCAATCATCCAGTACAATAGAAAACTGTACTATTCTGTTGTTTCTATAAAAGTACTTAGGTTTTAGTGTTTTTCTTTCAAGTTTTAGTATATTTATCTGTGCACATGTATTAACTACTGTATGAAAAAATTATATGTGTCTTATCACACTTAAAGATTTTCTTGTCTGGCTCTCCCAGTCATTTTGGCATAGTAGATAACAAATAAAATTTTAAATGCAGATATTTATAAAACATAGCCTAGTGAAAAACACCTCTGTATTCTGATTAATAGTGATCTTACATGTCCATAAGAAATGTGATTTTTCTATATCCAAAACAAAGCCAGGAGACAGCCACAATATGTTTAGAGAGTAAGAATTTTAGAGCTGAAAGTAAATTTACAGTAACGCCCTAAACATATCACATAAAGAAATACAATATTATAACAAGATCTTTTGGAAAATAATGATATATTTATCTTTCAAAAATATGTCAGAATTGTTTTCGAAGGTAAATTAAGGGATGTTGTTTATCTGCAGCAACCAAAGCTCTAGACATTATAAAAGAAACCAAGACAGGGACTAGTTATATGTCTGCTTTAGCTAGAAAGAGGAACTAACATAATTAGCAGCAATATTTTGTAATGGCTTATATAGAAAACATTTTGATTGACCCTTTCACATTTACATATTACACATGATCTGGTTGCCCTAAAATAATTATAATTACTTGGGAATTATACACCTAAGACAAAAGTTCAACCAATTAAGGAACAGGCAAAGTCTGAAGATAGATTCTGAGAACAGAACATTTTTAGCTCTTATAAGAAATTCACAAGAACACAAACTCCCAGTTTTGCTGAGTAAGTGTGAAGTGTCATCCTGCCCCAGGTCTTGATGGCAACATGTTGTAAATAAATAAGAAGCCAGACATCAATGTACACTGTGGCTGGCCATGCAAAGAGTAAAAGAAGCTAGATTTTTGATGATGTTTTTAAGCTATAAAATCATCTCCCCGAAGTCTATCCTACTTGTGTCTCTCATAAGCAAACTTATACATAATGCAAAAATAATAATACCACTACCATATTACCGCTGTCAACAATTAAAACCATGTTATTTATTTAAGAAAACCTAGAATATAAATTTACTCACAAGAAGAAAGTAATTACAAAATAGTTTTTGAAAAAAAATTTACTAAAATTTACTGTTAGGTTAAAACCAGTATGTTATTACACTAATCAACACTTCATCACAAATATTGTAATGATTAAGACATGCATGCTGAAATCTTCTTTTTAACAAAAATTGAAATAGTCTTTATTTTTCTAGCAAAAAGTATTCCTACTATCTATATACAGAGAGGGTGGGTCTGTTTTATCAGTTATGCATATAGATTTACTGGTAGCTTTAGTTAGAGTTCGAGATCTATACCAAACTTCTAAATGCATAATGAGGGAAATGAGGACAAGGAAATTATACTCAGTACCTCAGTGCAAGTAGATATTTGAGTTAGGTCTTCTGGAAAGTTTAGTTTAATACTCTAAAAATTGTTGTCACTTTTATCGAAGCAAATAAGATTTTTATTATAGTGTTTACAACAGGCCATGCACCTGGAACCTGTGTCATGGGCTAGTTAGGCTCATGAAAGAAATGTTTCACTAACACATATAGTAAGACATTTTTAAAGAAGAAACCCCTAAAAGGTAATAATATAAATAACATAATAAAATAAGGAATTGGAAGAGACAAACATAAAATTAATTACAATTAATTAGATTTTGCTTGGGACATGTCAAGTGAATTGTATCATATGGACATTTGAAAGAAAAATCATTGGGATAATTAGGTATGGGAGAAAAATAAATTTTAACTTATCCACAATAAGTAACTTTACTTGATCAAAATAGATAATTTCAATGTTTCAGAAACATTGAATGGGAAGCATTATAAATACACTTTGCTAACTTGTTTTCATTATTTGTGTATTTCTGTTTCTTCATCCATCCATTCATCTGTTCATCCATCTATCCATTTATTCATCCAATCTGGTTTATGTTTATTTTCTTCTTTTACTTATAATTCTACTGTTTCTTTTTAAAATTGGGATATTTTATGAGTTACATCTAACTTGGGGGATATCTCTCCACTTTTCATAGATTATACAAATTGAAATTATCTGGGAAATAATTTGTAGTAAACTAACAAAACTATTTCACTAATATTTTCATTTACACACATATGCGTGTGTGAAGTATGTGTGTTTGTTCATATAATTTGTTTATCTTCATGTTCATGTTATTTGTAACCTTGTCTTAATATTTTCCCTTTTTTCTGAGTTGTTATTTTTTAAATGCCATTTACCACATTGTACGCTATCATCTCTAATAAAATAAAATAAAATTAAATTCCCAAAACTTTTTTTTCTTGTATTACATTTACCGAATGACACATTTGCAGAGGGATTATGAATACTTAAAAATGAAGCAAACAAATTTATGATTAAGTTCTACAATAGCAATGATAAATGTCAGTACAAGAAAGTTTGCTTACATCAATGTCATAATATTAAATTATGAACGTAATTGTATTGGTGATAATAAATCATCAGCTCTGAAAATCAAACTGACATCAACCTTAAGAGCTATACTGGTTTCTTATTAATTGGAATCAGATTGTTAAGGCTTTCTTAGTGAATTTTATTTCATTATATTATATTGAAATAAATTTTGCTTAACAAGGGCTGACAAAGCAGCTTTCATTATGTATCTTGTTATTTGGTGTCTAAAATTACTTAAATTTTATGTTTTCTGCTTTATTCTTCTACACAATCTTATAGTTACACATCTGAAGAATATTTTCACAGTCTTTGATAAATCTATCATTTAGATTGGCTTGAAAGGTGGATACTTAAGTTGGAAAAGTTGTTGAAGTCTTTCACACATTAGATTAATCTAACACTTTGTAAGGATTAGTTTTGGTTATTTTGCTCTGTTGGACTAGATCATTAGTTTCTGGAACTGCACATGGCCATATAGCTTCTCCATATAGCCTAGCTCCTGAGTTGCAGCTTTTGCAAATTAAAGGAAACAGAATGATGTATTCCCTTTTTTTAGTCAATATGACATCTCACACGTTTTAAACTTCCAATATTTTTGCCAAAATCACATGGAGTTGTGTGACTTCTCAATTATCAATAATAATTTTAAAAAACCTGGATCTTATATATACTTTCCTCTGTATCAGGCATAAGCTATTCACGTTTAAGGCTTACTCTTATATTTTGTTAATTTCTCCAAAATTTTTAATTATCTTTAAGATTATCCTGGAATTTCTCAATAGTGAAGTTGAAAAACAGAGTAGTCATTTTTTTTTACTTTCACTTCTCAAATATTTGCAATACTTGTAGATATCTTCTGTTATATGTTTTAAATTAAATTTGATTGTGACCCAAGAATGTACTCTTAATTATTTCAACCATTTAAAGTGCATTAAGAACTGTTTGATGTCTAGATAATGGGAAAGACTTAGGGTGGGAGTCTTTGGCAGTGTGCAGCAAGGGCTCTTGATTTGTTGTTGGTGGTGGTTGTTGTGTCTACAAGTGTCCTGTAAGTCCATTTGATTGAATGTTGATCACGACTTCTGTATCATTGTTGATTCTGTGTCTATATGTTTTATTAATTACTAAAGGAAAACTGGTGAAATCATCAACTGTAAATTGTGGTGTGTCTTTCTTTTCAGTAATATCAGTTTTTCTTTAACTTCTGAAGGTCTGTTATTTGATTTTTACACATTCACAATTTTATCTAGTCTTGATTAATTGCCATTTCTAATATAATAAACTTTCTTTCTTTATCTTTTATAACACCCTGTTTAAATTCTATTTAAACTAATATGAATGTAACCAATATGACTTTTATATGTCTACCATTTGCATAGTATTTCAATTTTCATCCATATGCTTTCAACTTATTTATTTCCTTATATTTAAATTGTATATATTCCAAATAAAATATAGTTTAATCATTCTATTTTGCTGTTTTCTGACTCTTTCATTTGGAGCTCTTAGTTTATCAACATTTCATATATTTTTTATTATATTGGAATTTATGTCTACTTATCAAGTTATATTTTAGATTTCTTTGTTCCTATACATTTTCTTCCCTTTGCTACCCTCCTGACTTCTTTTTCATTAATTGAATGCTTTTTAGAATCTTAATTTGTTTGTTGGTTTTTAGCTATATTTATTTGCATTAATTTTCTCTAAGGATTACACTACACTCAAGTATATTTTCAGAGTCGATTTGAAGATAACATTGTTCACAACATAAAAAATGTAGAAAAATTACAAAGCTATAGGTCAAATTTCTTCCTCCCTAATCATTTTATTTTCATATGTATTAAATCTATTTAATAATTCTTACAGTGCAAAATTATATTTTATATTTAAATGTTTTTATATCATAAATATATATAATATACATATATTGGTCTCTTTATTCACATTTTTTCTCTGATGTTGTTTTTCCTGTTGATGTTTTTTCCCTGAAGTTATGTGGTTCCATTGGATTTATTTCAAATCATACGGAAAAGCTGCCTTTAGCATTTCCTATATAACATTTCCTATAGTACAGGTATGCTGAAGATGAATTATTTTAGTATTCATTTATTTACAAATATAAAAATGTGTTTATTCATGTGGTCTTGAATAATTTTTTTTGCTGAATATAGAATTGTTGGTTGGCAATTTTTTGTTTGTTTTTCTAGTCAACAGTTTAACATATTGTTTTACTGTTGTTCAGTCTCCATATTTTAAGGTGATGAGAAGCTGGTAATCTTGATTTCTATTTCCCCATTTGTAACATTATTGTTTTCTGGTTGCTTCGATGATTTTTTTTATTGTTGGTTTTGGCAGTGTGATAATGGGGTACCCTCTTTTTTAGTTATGCTTGGGTTTGCTGAGCTTCTTCAATAAATGAATTCTTGCTTTCATCTCAAGGAAATTTCTGATGTTATTTCTTCAGGTAATTTTACTGACACATTTTATTCTCAAATTCTTGGATTCTAATTGTTTATTTGCTAAACTTTTAAATAAAAGTATTCTATATGAGGTAACTCAGGAATGGAAAGCAAAATATCGTATGTTCTCTTAAGTGGGAGCTAAGCTATGAGTATGTAAATGCATAAGAATGATATAAATGACTTTGGAGACTCAGGGGAAGGGTAGGAGGAGGTGAGGGATAAAATACTACATATTGAGTACAGTGTACACTGCCCAGGTGACAGGTGCCAAAATCTCAGAAGTCACCCCTTAAGAACTTATTCATGTAACCAAAACCACGTGTACCCCGAAAACGATTGAAATAAAATAATTGCATTCTTTATTAGTCTAATTGGGCTGACATAATTGAAAACACAGAGTGCATAGTTTAAATAACAGAATTTTATTTTCTCATGGTTCTGGAGGCTGGAAGTTCAGGGTCAATGCAATCCCTCCCCCCTCTCCCCTCCCCATGATAGGCCCCGGTGTGTGATGTTCCCCTTCCCAAGACCAAGTGATCTCATTGTTCAGTTCCCACCTATGAGTGAGAACATGCGGTGTTTGGTTTTCTGTTTTTGTGATAGTTTGCT
>NW_012115055.1:4928489-4940148 GCF_000951035.1 Colobus angolensis palliatus | reverse complement strand
ACATAGGCATGGGCAAGGACTTCATGTCTAAAACACCAAAAGCAACGGCAACAAAAGCCAAAATTGACAAATGGGATCTAATTAAACTTAATTACTTCTTAAAGCCCCTATTCCCTATTACAGTTACATTGGGGGTCAGAGATTCAACATACAAATTTTGAGGAGAAAAAAATCAGTCCATTATATATTGTCTTGTGTTTACTTCAGAAGAATTTACTTAACTTTTCAAAATATTTTCTTCTCTCTTTTTTTTTTTAGGAAAAAAAATATTTCTATTGACCTTATGCTAAATTCACTGAAACTCTGTTCTGTTCTCTCCATTCTTATTACATTCATTCAGTAAAGAATTCTGGCTTTTTTCCTTCCACATATTGCATTTTTTAAATTCCAAAATTGCAATTGGATTCTTTGTAAAATTTCTATTACTGTGCTGTAATTTTCTGACTGGGTCATCTAAATTCTGTCTTTATTGGGTTTCTTATTTTCTGGATAGTCATATTTTCCTTTGTCTTCTGTTGCTGACTAATTTTAACTTCTATCTTGGACAATGAGGGATTGATATTTGATGGAATCTCTAGGTTCTGGAATGTATGCACTTTCTATAAATATTGATTTTGTTGTTAAACAAACATTCAATTTACCCAAGATGCAGCTTTATCTCTGCTGTGTTGACAAAAGCTCAAATATCAGTTCATTCTTTCTGGCTTTATCTATGGTACTGGGGTTGAGGTATACCACAAAACTTCAAAATTTAGGGATCGCTCACAAACTCTTGCAAAGTTTACAAACAGATCTGGTTCTATTCCTTTTGAGTGCTACCCTATCCAATAATTTTTTTTCCTCTCGCTGTCAGTGACTCTGGCAGAGCAAACTCTGTCTTCTGTTTTATAAGAATTTAAGCTTGTGGGTTCTTAGTGTTATTCTGTCTCTGATGAGAAGACTGGGATCAAACTTTAAGAAATAAATTTGGAAGTAATACTGCTCAATTCCATCTTTTCTTCCATTTACCAATATCTAAGTGCTTTTGGGGTTTTGTTTTTGTTTTTTTTTTTTGTACATTTAGATACCTTTTAGTTTACAGGAATGTATAGGTTTTACCTGTAGAATGAGTGGTCTAATAGGATTTCTTCACCAATGTCCAGAAGCTCCACTGATCAAGCACTTTTATTAAAAAAAAAAAAGGTAAACTAGGTCTGTATTAATATGTGTTCAATATTTTTGTCACTAAAAAATGTACACCTCATACTCCAAACGTATTATATAGTGTAAAAACATCTACAATATAATCATAATTTAATTAAGATCATTACATAATACATAGTTGTAACTTGATTCTACTTAGTTCTACCAAGTATGATTAAAATGCCTGAAAAAATAAACAATAATGATTCGCTGTACATTTTCTTATATTTTAAATCATGTTATATTTTAAATCAATAAATGTTATATTTATACTGTTTTGAAACAATTAAAATCTAAATGATCAAAAACAATAGGATGTAAAAAACATCACTAAATGTTAAGGAAGTTATTTAGTTATTTCAATATTCCAGAGTAGAAAGAGATGGAAATACCCTAAATTAGGATGGTGAGAGTACAAAATAATATGAATATTAAGAGAGCCAATAAAATAAAATCAGAAGGAAGAGCCATAAATTGAACAGGACAGTTGGAAAAGAGGTTAAGTGACAAAGACGATGAAAGTTTTACTCGTGATTTCTGCACATACTGAATCCAGAATCTATTCCGTGGAAGCCTAAATTGGAATAAGTCTGATGGGGGTCCCATGGTAGTAAAACGCATGGTGTTGTTTCATTGGTTTAGTAAGATGTGCTGAAGCAACAATCATGCATACATTTTACCTGTTTGTTGGAGATTCAATCTGTAGGTTAGATGTGTGATAATTGCATAGAGGTTACATCTGAAGCTACTTAATTGGTTTAAACTCATTGAGGGGAAAAGTAGAAAAAAAATGAAGAAACCCATATCTACACATCCATTTATCCTCTAAAAGAACAAAATTAAACACGCATATACAGGTGAGCTATATGAATCTAAAAAAGTATATGCACAGCACCTGTGTCTTGCCAGATACAAAGTTAAAAACCTGGACCAATTATAGGCTGCTGTAATATGATATATGAGTAAAAGAAGTTTTTTTTCTCTTCTTTTTTTTTTTTTGAGACACTTGCTCTGTCACCCAGGCTGGAGTGCAGTTCATGATCTCAGCTCACTGCAACCTCCACCTCCAGGGCTCAAGTGATTCTCCTTGCTCAGCCTCCAAGTAGCTGGGATTACAGGCACACATCACTATGCCCAGTTAATTTTTGTATGTTCAGTAGAGGCGGGATTTCAACCATGTTGTCCAGGCTGGTCTCAAACTCCTGGCCTTAAGTGATCTCCCTCGGCCTTCCAAAGTGTTGGGATTACAGGCGTGAGCCACTGCGCCTGGCTACAAGGTAATATTTCTAAAATGCAAGAATTCTTGCTCTGTTAAAGTGTTTATATTGTGAATTACAAAGTGTCCTTATTTTTTCCATTTTGCAATGAGGAATAAAAAGTGTCTGGGAATGGGATAGAAAGGAGGACAATGACAGTAGAGAAAAGTATAAAGAGCTTCAGGTACAATCAGATTTCTTCTCAAGATATCTAGCTACCCCAGAGGTAGTTTGGAAACCACAGCAAGCTTCATTTGTGCATATTTATTTATGGTCTATCCAAGGACAAAATTTTCCACACACTTATCTTTGTATATTGTCTTTACTTATCTCTGTCTCATCAGGGGTCCTTCAGTGAAACTTGGCTGTTTTCCTGATGGAGTACACAATCTATTTCCAAGCTATACATCTCACAAATGATAAGGAGTAAATCAGTCACTCTATGTTTAATTGAAATACTATATATGTATTCATAGGTATTGCAAGTGAAATATTTTAGCAGTGCCAAGTACTTCCTGAAAGTGCCATTCAGACATATGGTACAATATGTTTATACCTATTGCAGACCATCTGTTGTCTAGGCTCAACTGAGCATTTATTTTACTTTTAATTCACAAAGAAAATGGAAAATAGAACTGGTCTGTGTACCATAATTTGGCAGAGTTTTAAGCAGGTGCAAATTCAATAAGAAAACATATTTAAAACTACAGAAACCTCACTTATTTTGTCCCCTGGTGGATATATAGGTTTTCCAAATCAACACAAATTTTTTATCCCTTTATGCTTAGATCTGTTGCAGTGTGTAATGGGGTCAGGTGGGATGAAACTGATTGAGAAAGCAGAGAAATATATATGCTTTTACTGAAAAAGTAAGTAATGTCTATAATAATATGTGTAATGCAATTTTATTGGTGTATCAAGTGTTATATTTATAGGGAAGATAACAGTTATGAAGACTTTATTATTTTTAACCAATTTTGCTTTTGCTTTTAATATTTTACGTATACATAGAATAAAATATAATGTAAAATTTTCATAGACAGAGTCATCTTATTTAAAATGTGAATATTTATCAGAAACCAAACCATAGACATACAGCTGAACAAAGAAAATAACAGAATATATTCACATAGCAATTAAAGCATATATCTCAGTAATTAATTTAATTCCTAACTTTGATATGAAAGTATTTTTTAATGACAGTTATTTGCAGAACTGATCAGATGCTCTTCTAATTACTAAATTTCAGTAACTATCTCAAGTAATATTTTTGGCTGAATTTTGCTATATTGTAACATTATCTATAGAATCATTGTAATACCAAGGCTATTGTTGCTGCCACAAATTATTTGAGTATTTGACATGAACTCTCTTGAACCTTAAATTTTCTTCATTATCTGGGTTCATTAGGTAGGAATTGTTCACGACATTTTCACTGAACAGAGTCCAGCTACATAGTGGGTCAATAGGAGAAACTTACTCTTTTCAAAGAGTTTCTATACCATTCAGTCAATATTAATGAACATCTTATTTTTGAAAGGCACCATAATAAACATAAGTTGATATATAAAAATATAAATTATGTATGAAATTTTTTCTCAAAGCCTGATGTCTGATATATATATATATATGTTAGTCTCACAAATAAGTAAATGCATGAAGAAATATAAATGATATTGCATAATGAAAATATAAATACATGATCAAAGAGTAAGTAGAGTAAGTTTGTTTTAGCTCTAAAGTTGAGCACTACCACTGTGATATAAAAGAGGAGGAGTCTAAAAAGCTTTAAGAAAATCTACTATAAAAGAGTTTTGAATGAGTGGTTGGATTTTGGCATGCTGAAATGGAGAAAAACGTATTTGGGATAAGAGACCGTGCAGATAAAAACATTAAGAGATTTTGTTTTACATGGTCCACTTAAATAAAAAAAGAAACACCTTTGCATTGCTTTTAATTCTCAGTACCTCTGAAATTTACAATGAATCAATAGTTGAGTATAGAAGTAAATAATGAATGACACATTTAAAAACAGTGCCAAATCAAGGACACATTAATATAATCAGGGTGGCAAATGGGTTTAATCTCATGGCCAGCTCCTGTCAATTAGTGATCTCCAAAAGCACAATCTTGAGAATCATTTTGGTTTTTTTTGTTCAATGAAACTAAGCACAGTGATTGATTAGTGTTGTTTTCCAAGGTCACTCAGTGCATTTTTCATTTCTACCTTTAATTTACAGCTTCAACTTTTCCCCTAATAATACTGACTATATATTTGGCATTAACAAGCTGAGCTTCTTTTCATAATAATTTATTTGCATTCAACCTTAATCAAAATGGGCTCAGAGGAATCACAGAATAGATTAAATTGATTAATTAAACATCCTGACTTTTCAAGAGACTGTTAGTATGTAAGTGGATTCCTCTGCTCTTCTCTAAAGTGGCCATTGGGGAGCAATTCAAGGCTTTAGCTTAATTTTAGGTATGAGAATAAAAAGATAGGGTGGAACGTTTTTAGTGACAGTGTATCTGAATTGTACTTACTGGGAGATATGGGCTTGATCATTTGCTAATGAATCTCTGTCTCTAAACTGAATCATAGAAAAGACTGTTGCATTTTCTGCTCTTTATACAATTTACTTATCCTATAATGTGTGTTTGCTCATATTATTTTGTAAAAGTAACACATCCAGCAAGAATAAGACATTATTCTGGAACGTTATTATTCAGAACTCTAATCAGTAATCTTGATCTGGTTCCATATAATAGAGATATGTAAGAGTCTAGCTGGATCTAAATACAAAACTTAAATAACACAAATTTTTAAATATAACCAAAATTTCCCCGTTTCCCCAATTGAAAAATGTTGATAATCACAATATCTCCTTCATGAGAGTGTTGTAAGAATTAAATAAGCTTTAAAAATCCTTAGAATAGTACTTGACCCATAAGTACCACTCAATAAATGCTTAATATTATTTTTATTGTTATAATTGGGGCATTACAGCACAATGGTTAATAGCAGGGACTCTGGGGCCAAATGCAAGGGTTCAAATCCTGCCTCTTATTACCTGTGTGACCTTAGGCAAATTTAATTTAGAATTAAATTTAGAATAACCCTTACTGTAGAATTAAAAATACATGTAAGTAAATATATATATATATTTAAACTCAATAGTATACCTGTAACATGTGTGATTGCATATAAATGTATATACACATACATAGCCTACAAATCTTACAATTATATATTGTATATGTAATATACATATAATAATATATTATATATTATATATGATATACTACATATAATTATATCTAGTTATATATTATATGATTATATTTTTATAATTATTATAAATTATAAATATTATATATATTGTATATAACTAGATATAATTATATATAACATAATATGTTATATATAATATGTTATATATAATTATATCTAGTTATATACAATATATTATACATAATTATATATTAGTATAGATTATATATTTATATATTATACATATATTATATATTATTATATATTATATATTGTACTATATACAAATATATATTGTACTACAATATATTATATAATACATAGTATATTTAATATATAATTGTAAGATATGCAAGCTAAATAAATATATGATTGTAAGATTTGTAAGCTATGTATGTGTATATAAATGTATATATATACACAAGGCAAGACTTTGGTCAATGTAATATTTAGCTATCTATAGGTTATAAAAATACCTTTCTGAATATTCAGCCTGAAACTGATTTTTTAAAAATCTACATTTCTCATTGTCTATTGATATATTTTTGCTGCCCTTAATGGTTGGGGTTAGAACTTCATTTTACACAATATGGGTATCATAAAATTTGAAGATTCCTGTCAAAATTATCTAAAATGTCAGACATTCCCAAGGGCAAGCCACAAGGTTATACCCACGGAGACCACTGCTCCTAAGATAAAAGAAATTAGAGAGGTCCTTCTGCCTTTCCTATATACTTTAGTCACCTACTTTACCCAGAAGATGATATCTGTCTTTGCCACACAGAGGCGCTCCATTGTGATTGCTTTTTTCATAGCTATAATTTATTGGGAATCTTCTATGAAGCAGTTGCTGGGCCAGAGCAGAGAGTTTAGATTTTTTTTTCCTCCTATACTCTAACTAGTAATAAAATTCTAGCTTGTGTTGTCATAGTTTTTTTTTTTTTAGACAGAGTCTTGCTCTGTTATCAGGCTGGACTGCAGTAGCACCATCTCAGCTCACTGAAACCTCCGCCTCCTGAGTTCAAGGGATTATTCTGCCTCAGCGTCCTGAGTCGCTGGGACTACAGGCGCGTGCCGCCATGCCCAGCTAATATTTGTATTTTTAGTAGAGACAGGGTTTCACCATGTTGGCCAGGATGGTCTCGATCTCTTGACCTCGTGATCCATCTGCCTCAGCCTACCAAAGTGCTAAGATTACAGGCGTGAACCACTGTGCCCGGCCGTATCGTCATAGTTTTTAAGGCTTAATTAATTTTAGGTTAATTAAAAAGAATTCTCTTATGTTGTATCAAGAATAACGTGTGTGTGCCCCGGTGTGTGTGTTTCTATGTGTGTGTGTATTCTCATTAATAGGAAAAGTCATCTACAATCAGTACTCACTATTGTTTCCTGCTTCAGGAAGTTTTTGGTTTTTCCTCTCTGGAATGTCTTCTCTCTTTCAATTGTCTTTTGTTCAGCATATTACAAGCACCGTCCTTAGATCAGAAACGTTAAACTATGCTACTAAGCACCGTCCTTAGATCAGAGTGTTAAACTATGCTATGAATCTGTACATTTTAGACTTTAATTTGTATGATCACTCAAAAGTCTATTACATTTATCTTTAAACATTGTTCCACTGCCTTCTCTCGTCCTTGATTACAAATGTCTACGTTGTTTAGAGAAGGCTGCTTTTCTTTCCATTCCAACATGCGCGTGCGCGGCGCACACACACGCGCGCGTGCAGACACATACACACAGAGTTTGGAAATACTTTTTTTCCTATTTTTCTCTATATTGGGAATTTCAAAGGACAAATGTATGTATTTTCATTTAATTTTTATTAAATTTGCCAGAGACTGGGTTAATCCATTCAGTTGCCAGTTAAAATCCTTGTGCGAAGTGTTACTCAATTATCCTTATCTCGCGGAATTCCTTTTATTCACACACTGTCTCTTAGATCTACCTTTCCAGGGTTTTTGTTTATTTTCCTTATTATTTCTATTTATTTCACCTAATTCTTCAGGATTACATTGTTTGCTTACTTCTTTTGAGGAGCCAGTTCTACCTTTTACTCTTTCAGAAAAAAAATTAATTTAAAGCAGTGACCATTGTCTTTTAAATTATCTAAGATTTAAATGAAATATTTCTTCGGTTCTACACACTGGTTTGGTATTTGTAATCCCAGCTACTTGGGAGACTGAGGCAGGATAATCCTTTGAACCTGGGAGAAAGAGATTGCAGTGGGCTGAGATCACGCCACTGCACTCCAGCCTGGGTGACAATGTGAGACTTTGTCTGAAAAGACAAAACAAAACAAAACAAAAACCCTGGTCAGTGATTTGAAGTCAAAATGAATACTTTCAAAGATGTAACTGGTGCAAATCATAACTTGAGATAAAGCAATTAAGGGATAAATTTTGAACCATCTTTTCTAATTAGATTATTTCATCACAGGAATAACCACTCTCAGGGCTGGCAATTATCCTTCCAGGTAGCATTTTGTTACAAACACGACATACCAAAAATAATAATAATAATAATAGTAATGATGTTTTAGAAGAAGAAAAATAATCCAAGATGAAAATGCAGAAATAAAAGCTAAAGATTGAGAAAAGAATATTAGTATTATTTGGAGAAATGCAAGTAAATGCTGACTGGTATAGCAGCGGTCCCCAACTGCCAACTGACTGATACCAGTCTGTTGCCTGTCAGGAACCTGGCTGCACAGCAGGAGGTGGCCAGTGTGGCAAATGAGAGAAGCTTCATCTATATTTGTAGCCGCTGCCCATCACTCGCATTACTGCCTGAGCTCCACATCCTCTTAGATCAGCACCCTTATTAGATTCTTATGGGATCACAAACCCTATTGTGAACCTCACATGCAGGGGATCTAGGTTGCACACTCCTTATGAGAATCTAATGCCTGATGATCTGCTACTGTCTCTCATCAACCCCAGATGGGACTGTTCAGTTGCAGGAGAACAAGCTCAGGGTTCCCATTGATTCTATATTATGGTGAGTTGTATAATTACTTCATTATGTGTTACAAAGTAAAAATAATAGAAATAAAGTGCACACAAATGTAATATGCTTGAATTACCCCAAACCATCCCTGCTGGTGCATGGAAAATTTTCTTCCACGAAACTGGTCCCTGGTGCCAAAAAGGTTGGGGACTGCTGCGACTGCTGCTGTATAGAACTTTAATAATAAGGCTTTATGTGGTTAAGAATATAAAAGTATAAAACATACCAGAAACATGTAATTCTATTAGAATAAGGTACATGAAAATACAATATCCTAAGTCACTCATATTACATTACTTCAATCTTTGATATCTTATTCTGGTTAGAATAATCATTGAAATAATTTTTGAAAGCATGTCTAAATGGGAGGAGGGTAACATAAAACATAATAAATACTACTCAGTTAAAATGGGAAGGAGAATGTAGGAAAAAGAAGAAATTATAGAATATCAAGAAGATGGAACAAAAAATGAATAAAGCAATACAGCATTTTAGTCCTAATGAATTTAAAAGTGGTCTCACACTGGTAAATATATGAGTTCCTATATCATATCATCATAGAATAAACATTCCAGTTAAAATGTGTTGATTGTTAGACTAGATGGAAATGTTTGTTTTTCAATAAGGGACACACAAAATATTTAAGAATACAAAAGGTTAAAAACTAGGAATACAGAAGAAGTATAGTACATAAAAATTAACCAAAATAAAGATGGCATAAATTTATTAATATCAGAGAAAATGGAAAAATATTAGGCAAAAATAGCAACCACAAAATATATAAAAGGATATAGAATATGGTTAAACCTAGAGTTAGAAAATCATAAATTAGAAAAAAGTCTAAAATTTAGTGAGATAAATATTTATCTTAAGAAACACAATGAAAGAACAGAAAAATAAACTAGTGTACAACAAAATTTAAAATGATAAAAGCATTTATTAATAAAATTAAAACATGAAACATATAAACAAAGTCAGTATTGATCATTTTGAAATCACAAATCTCATAAATCCTGGATACTTCTGATCAAGAAAAACAACAAACAAACAGAAAACGTTGCTAAGAATCCTAAAAACATAAAAACACAAGAGGATAAATGGACAGATCTATACCTCAAAATTTGGCCGGGCACTGTGGCTCATGCCTGTAATCCCAGCACTTTGGGAGGCCGAGGCAGCAGATCACGAGATTGGGAGTTCGAGACCAGCCTGGCCAATATGGTGAAACCCCATATCTACTAAAAATAAAAAATAAAAAATAAAAAAAATTAGCCAGGCACGGTGGTGTGCACGTGTAGTCCAAGGCTGAGGCAGAAGAATCTCTTGAACCTGGGAGGTAGAGGTTGCAGTGAGCCATGAGCCATGATTACACCACTGCACTCCAGCCTGGGTGAAAAAGTGAGACTCCATCTCAAAAAAAAAAAAAAAAAAAAAAATAGGTCTAATAGAGAAATACCTACAAATATGTAGCAACAAAAAAATAAATATATTATAAAATCTTAAAATTCTAAAATTATTACAAGAGATAAATGAATAATCAAAAGTGTGCAAAGACAATAATGAACAACTCTAGACCCTGTGACTTTACCTGACCCAAATAGATGATGATGTATGACATGTTACATGAAATAGGAGACAATTCTATAAATATCTCATTCTCCTCAGATTATTTATAGATTCAAAGCATTTCCAGCCTCTGAGATAAAAGCGTAAGGCAAAAGTAAATTTTTTAAAAAGCATTTCTAATCTAAATAACATTTTCTGGGTATATGAGTGAAAGTTGTTAAACTGGTTCTAAATTTACATGGAAATAAGCAAGGACAATTTTAATCAACACACCTTAAAGAACAAGATGAGAAACGTGGAGGATTCTCAATAACAGAATAAATTAGTAACACAAACAAATGAACTATGGTAAATTCATAAAAATCAAGTCCATTAAAGCAAAAACAAAATACTATATTTTAATGTAAATAAACTACAGTTACAGAAAACAACAAGAAAAGATTAAAAACACATTGCTAGGTGAAAGAACAAAAAAAGACTTTTTTATTTTAAGTTTCGGGGTACATGTGTAGGGTGTGCAAGTTTTCTTATATAGGTAAACGTGTGCTATGGTGTGTTGCTGCACCTATCAACCCATCACCTAGGTATTAAGCCCAGCATGCAGTAGATATTTTTTCTGATGCTCTCTCTCCCCTCATCCATTCTGACAGACTCTATTGTGTGTTGTTCCCCACCCTGTGTCTATGTGTTCACATTGTTCAGCTACCACTTATAAATGAGAAGATGTGGTATTTGGTTTTCTGTTCCTGCATTAGTTTACTGAGGATAATGGATTCCAGCTCCATCCATGTCCCTGCAAAGGACATGGTCTTGTTCCTTTTTATGGCTGCATGGTATTCCATGGTGTATATATACCACATTTTCTTTTTCTAGCCTATCATTGATAGGTATTTGGGTTGATCCCATGTCTTTGCTATTGTGAAGAGTGCTGCATTGAACATATATGTGTATGTATCTTTGTAATAGAATGTTTATATAGAAATAGAATGATTTTTATTCCTTTGTATACCCATACTGGGTATACCCAGTAATGGGACTGCTGAGTCAAATGATATTTCTGGTTTTAGGTCTTTGAGGAATCACCACACTGTCTTCCACAATGGTTGAACTAATTTAAATTCCCACCAACGGTGTAATATTGTTTCTATTTCTCCACAGCCTCACCAATATCTGTTGTTTCTTAACTTTTAATAATCACCATTCTTTTTTTTTTTTTTTTTTGAGACAGAGTTTCACTCTTGTTGCCCAGGCTGGTCTGAAACTCCTGATCTCAAGTGATCCACCTGCCTCAGCCTACCAAAGTGCTAAGATTACAGGCGTGAACCACTGTGCCCGGCCGTATCGTCATAGTTTTTAAGGCTTAATTAATTTTAGGTTA
>NW_012115055.1:4877389-4928439 GCF_000951035.1 Colobus angolensis palliatus | reverse complement strand
CTCAGCCTCCTGAGTAGCTGGGATTACAGGCATGTGCCACCACACCCAGCTAATTTTGTATTTTTATTAGAGATGGGATTTCTCCATGTTGGTCAGGCTAGTCTCAAGCTCCCAACCTCAGGTGATTCACTCACCTCAACCTCCCACAATGCTTGAGCCACTGCACCCAGTCAATAATCCCCATTCTTAACTGGGGTGAGATGGTACCTCTTTGTGGTTTTGATTTACATTTCTCTAATGATCAGTGATGTTGAGCTTTTTTAAAAAAATTTCTGTTGGTCACATAAATGTCTTGTTTTAAGAAGTGTCTGTTTATGTCCTTTGCCCACTTTTTATTGGGGTTGTTAGTTTTTTCTTGTAAATTTAAGTTCCTTGTAGATTGTGGATATTAGATCTTTGCCACATGGATAGATTGCAAAAATTTTCTCCCGTTCTGTAGGTTGTCTGTTCACTCTGATGATAGTTTCTTTTGATGTACAGAAGCTCTTTAGTTAAAATAGATCATATTTGTCAAGTTTTGCTTTTGTTACAATTCCTATTGACATTTTCATCATGAAATCTTTGCCTATGCCTATGTCCTGAATGGTATTGCCTAGATTTTCTTCTAGGATTTTTATAGTTTTGAGTCTTACATTTAAGTCTTTAATCCATCTTGAGTTAATTTTTGTTTAAGTTGTAAGGAAAGAGTATAGTTTCAATTTTCTGCATGCGGCCAGCTAGTTCTCCTAGCACCATTAATTATATAGAGAATCTTTCCTCCATTGCTTGTTTTTGTCAAAGATCAGATGGCTGAGATGTGTGGTCTTATTTATGAGTTCTCTATTCTGTTCCATTGGTCTATGTGTCTGTTTTGTACCAATACCATGCTGTTTTGGTTACTGTAGTCTTGTATTATAGTTTGAAGTCCAGTAGTCTGACGCCTTCAGCTTTGTTCTTTGTGCTTAAGATTGTCTTGGCTATTTGGGCTCTTTTTGGTTCCATATGAATTTTTAGATAGATTTGTGAATTCTGTGAAGAATCTCAATAGTAGTTTAATGGTAATAGCATTGAATCTATAAATTACTTTGGGCAATATGGCCATTTTCATAATATTGATTATTCCTATACATGAAGATGGAATGTTTTTCCATTTGTTTGTGTCCTTCCTGATGTCCTTGGACAGTGGTTTGTAGCTCCCCTTGAAGAGGTCCTTCACTTCCCTTGTTAGCTGTATTCCTAGGTATTTTATTCTCTTTGTAGCAATTGTGAATAGGAGTTAATTCATGATTTGGTTCTCTGCTTCTCTGTTGTTGGTGTATAGGAATGCTTGTGATTTTTGAACATCGATTTTGTATTCTGAGACTTTGCTGAAGGTGCTTATCAGCTTACAAAACTTTTGGGCTGAGACAATGGGGTTTTCTAAATATAAGATCATGTCATCTGCAAACAAAGACAATTTGGCTTCCTCTCTTCCTATTTGAATGTCCTTTCTTTCTTTCTCTTGCCTGATTGCCCCAGTCAGTACTTCTGATACTATGTTGAATAGGAGTGGTCAGAGAGGGCATCCTTGTGCCAGTTTTCAAGCCAAATGTTTTCCAGCTTTTGCCCATTTAGTATGTTATTGACTGTAGGTTTGTCATATATGGCTCTTATTATTTTAAGGCTGTGTTGCTTCAGTACCTACTTTATTAAGAGTTTTTCACATGAAAGTATGTTGAATTTTATTGAAGGCTTTTTGTATGTCTATTGAGATAATTGTGGTTTTGTCTTCAGTTCTGTTTATGTAATGAATTACCTTTATTGACTTGCAAATATTGAAGCAACCTTGCAACCTGGGGATGAAGCCAACTTGATTGTGGTGGATAAGCTTTTGGATGTGCTGCTGGCTTCAGTTTGCCAGTATTTAATTGAGGATTTTTACATCGATATTCATCAGAGTTTGTGGCCTGAAGTTTTCTTTTTTTGTTGTATCTCTTTCAGATTTTGGCATCAGGATGATGCTGGCCTCATAATACAAGTTAGGGAGGAATCCCTCCTTTTAAATTGATTGGAATAGTTTCAGAAAAAATGGTACTAGCTACTCTTTGTACCTCTAGTAGAATTAATCTGTAAATCCTTCTGATTCTGGGATTTTTTTCTTTTTTTTTTTTTTTGGTTGATTGGTAGGCTATTTATTATTGCCTCGATTTCAGAATTCGTTATTGGTCTATTCAGGGATTCAGCTTCTTTCTGGTTCAGTCTTGGGAAGGTGTATGTGTCAGGAATTTATCCATTGCTTCTAGATTTTCTAGTCTATTTTTGGTGATCATAGTATTCTCTGATGGTTGTTTGTGTATCAGTGAGGTAAGTGGTGATATCCCCTTTATCATTTTTAATTGTCTATTTGATTCTTCTCTCTTTTCTTCTTTATTAGTCCAGCTAGTAGTCTATTTATTTTATTATTTTTTTTAAAAGCAGCTCTGGATATGTTGATTTGTTTAAGGGTTTTTCGTGTCTTTAATCTCCTTCAGTTCCGCTCTGATCTTGATTATTTCTTGTCTTTTGCTAGCTCTGGGGATTTTTTTGCTCTTGGTTTTCTAGTTCTTTTAGTTGAGATGTTAGGATGTTGATTTGTGATCTTCCTACCTTTTAGATGTGTACATTTACTGTTATAAATTTCCCTCTTAACATGACTTTAGCTGTGTCCCAGAGATTCTGGCACATTGTCTCTTCATTCTCATTAGTTTCAAAGAACTTATTGATTTCTGCCTTAATTTCATTATTTACCCAGGAGTTCTTCAGAAGCAGGTTGTTCAATTTCCATGTAGTTGTGTGGTTTTGAGTGAGTTTCTTAATCTTGAGTTCTAATTTTATTGTGCTGTGGTCTGAGAGACTGTTTGCTATGATTTCAGTTCTTTTGTTTTTGTTGAAGAGCGTATTACTTCCAATTATGTGATCAGTTTGGAGTAAATACCATGTGGCACCAATAAGAATTTATATCCTGTTGTTTTTGGGTGGACAGTTTTATAAATATCTATCAGGTCCACTTGATCCACAGCTGAGATCAGATCCTGAATATCTTTGTTAATTTTCTGTCTTGATAATCTATATAATATTGACAGTGGGGTGTTAAAGTCTCCCAATATTATTATGTGGAAGTCTAAGTTTCTTCATAGGTCTCTAAGAACTTGTTTCATGAATCTGGGTGCTCCTGTATTAGGTACATATTTAGGATAGCTAGCTCTTCTTGTTGAATTGAACTTTACCATTATGTAATGCCCTTCTTTGTATTTTTTGATCTTAGTTGATTTAAAGTCTGTTATAAACGTTGATTGTAACCCCTGCTTTCCATTTGCTTAGTAAATTTTCCTCCATCCCTTTATTTTAAGCCTATGTGTGTCTTTGCACATGAGATGGGTCTCTTTAATACAGCATACCAATGAGTCTTGATTCGTTATCCAACTTGTTGTCCTGTGTCTTATCTTTTTTTTTTTTCCCTTGAGATGGAGTCTTACTCTGTCACCAGGCTGCAGTGCAATGGCGTGATCTTGGCTTGCTGAAACCTCCACCTCTGGAATTCAAGCAATTCCCCTCCCTCAGCCTCCTGAGTAGCTGGGACTACAGGCATGCACCACCTCACCCAGCTAATTTTTTATATATATACATTTTAATAGAGATGGGATTTCACCATGTTGGCCAGAATGGTCTTGATCTCCTGACTTCATGATCCACCCTCCTCAGTCTCCCAATGTGCTGAGATTACAGGCATGAGCCACCTCGCCTGGCCCTGTTCTGTGTTTTGATGGGGACATTTAGCCCATTTACATTTAAGGGTGATATTGTGTGTGAATTTGATCCTGTCATCAGGATGTTAGCTGGTTATTTTGCAGACTTGTTAATGTCATTGCTTCATAGTGTCATTGGTCTGTATACTTCAGTGTGTTTTTGTGGTGGCTGGTAAGTTTTTTCTTTCCATTTTTAGTGCTTCTTTCAGGAGCTCTTGCAAGGCAGGCCTGGTGGTAATGAATTCTCTCAACATTTGCTTATCTGAAAAAAATGTATTTCTCCTTTGCTTATGAAGTGTAGTTTTGCAAATACGAAATTCTAGGTTGGAAATTATTTTCTTGAAGAATGCTGAATATTGGTCCCCAATCTCTTCTGGATTAAAGGGCCTCTGCCGAGAGATCCGCTGTTAGTCTGATGGGCTTCCCTTTGTAGGTGACCTGGCCTTTCTCCATAGCTGCCCTTAATATTTTTTTCCTTCATCTCGACTTTAGAGAATCTGATAATTCTGTGTCTTTGGGTTGATCTTCTCATAGAGTATTTTACTGGGGTTCTCTGAATTTCCTGAATTTGAATGTTTGCCTGTCTTGCTAGATTGTAGAAGTTCTCCTGGATAATATCCTGAAGTATGTTTTCCAACTTGATTCCATGCTCCCCATCTATTTTGGGTGCCCCCCATCAGTTGTAGCTTTGTTTTTTGTTTGTGTTTTTGTTTTTGCATAATCCCATAGTTATCAGATGTTTTGTTCATTCATTTTTTTCGTTTTGTTTTTTCTCCAATCTTATCTATCTGTCTTATATTTCAGCAAGATAGCTTCAAGCTCTGAGATTTCTTTCTCTGTTTGGGCTATTCAGCTATTGATACTTGTGGTTGCATTGTTAAGCTCTTGTGTTGTATTTTTCAGCTCCATCAGGTTATTTGTATTCCTCTCTAAAGCAGTTATTCTGGTTAACCACTCCTGTAAAGTTTTATCATGGTTCTTAGTTTCTTTGCATTGGATACAACATACACCTTTAGATCAGTGGAGTTCATTATTACCCACCTTCTGAAACCTACTGCTGTTACTTAATCCATCTCAGCCTCAGCTCAGTTCTATGCCCTTGCTAGAGAGGTGTTGCAATCATTTGGAGGAGAGGCACCCTGGCTTTTTGAGTTTTCACCATTTTTGTGCTGATTCTTTCTCATCTTTGTGAGCTTCAATCTTTGAAGCTGTTGACATTTGGGTAGGTATGATGTAGGGTCTTTGTTGTTGCTTTCTGTTGGTTTTTCTTTTAACAGTTAGGACCTTCTTCTGTAAGGATGCTGCAGTTTGCTGGGGGTCCACTCCAGACCCTATTTGCCTGGGTTTCTACTGCAGCTGGAGGTGTCACCAGAGGAGGCTGCAGAACAGCAAAGATGTCTGCCTGTTCGTTCTTCTGTGAGCTCCATCCCAGAGAGGCCCTGGCCAGATACTGGTGGAAATGCTCCTGTATAAGGTGTTTGGCGACCCCTATTGGAAGGGTCTCACCTAGTTAAGAGGCACAGCCTCAGGGACCCACTTAACAAAGTATTCTGACTGCCCCTTGGTGGAGCATGTGCACTGCACTGTGGGGAATCCCACTCATCTGGACTGCCTGGTCTCTTTAGGGCCAACAGGCAGGAAAGACTAAGACTAAGTTTGCTGAGTAGTGGGGCTCTGTCCCAGGGAGTTAAGAGTTCTGTCCATAAACCCCTCACTGGAGTTGCTCCAGCCACGCTCTGTGAGGGGGAATAGATCTAGGTCACATCTCAGAAGCAGTCTGGCCATAATCTGCCACAGCCACTGTGCTGCACTAAGAGAAATCCCTCCCTGTCCATACTGCCTTGTCTCCCCAGCACTGGCAGGGGAAAATGGCCAACTGGAGCCACAGTGATGGCAGCTGCTTCTCCTCTCCTCCCAGGAACATGGTCATCTTAGACAGTCTCCAGTCTTCTGCTACTGGTTTCAACCAGAGCAGCTGCCAAGTCTCACAGCTCTGCACTTGGGATCCATGGCCCTGGTGGCTTGGGCTCACAAGGGAATCTACTGATTCACAGGTTGCACAGATGTGTGGAGAAAGCATGGTTTCCTGGGCAGGGTGGCACAATCACTCACTGCCTCTCTTGGTTGGTGGTGGTAGCTCCCCTTGCCCCATGTCACTCCCTGGTGGGCTTTCGCTCTACCCTATTTTTCCTTGCCTTTCGTGGGTTGCTCCAAGTGCCTAGAACCTGGATACCTTGGCTGGAGGTACACGATTCACTTGCCATTTTTGTTCTTCTCAATGGGAGCTGCCAGTGGCAGCTGCTTCTAGTCAGCTATCTTGGCTTCTTCCCCTGAAAAAAGATTTTCTATATGTGTAATGTTCAATATCAGGCAAAACAAATACAAAGACGAGTAAGAAAACAAATATCATGGAAGTCAGTATAGCGATGATTACAATAGAGAAGTTTGTGACTGGGGAAAACATGAGATGTGGGAAAGGACTATAAGTTACAGGTGATACTTTGTTATTTCTTGATCAGGGCAGTATTTAAACAGGTGTTCACATTATGATTATTCATTAAACAATGCATGGATATTTTATGTTCTTTTTTATGTGTATAAAACTTCATTTAAATAATGTGATCCAGGTTAATAATGTTTTCCTTTTATTATTCTTATTATTCTGTTTAAGTATGATCCTTCTTGAATAAATTAATGGCTCATTGCTGTTAGCATTTTTATCATGTGTTTTAACTACAATTTATTTATTTTTATTTATTTATTTATTTATTTTGAGACGGAGTTTCACTCTTGTTGCCCAGGTTGGAGTGCAATGGTGTGGTCTTGGCTCACCGCAACCTCTTCCTCCCAGGTTCAAGCAATTCTCCTGCCTCAGTCTCCCTAGTAGCTGGCATTACAGGCATGCGCCACCATGCCTGGTTAATTTTTTTTTTTTTTGTATTTTTAGTAGAGATGGAGTTTCTCCATGTTGGTCAGGCTGGTTTCAAACTCCCGACCTCAGATGATTCGCCAGCCTAGGCTTCTCAAAATGCTGGGATTACAGGTGTGAGCCACTGCACCTGGCTTACCTATAAAGAGAGTATTACAGGATGAAATTCATAGAGAATCAGTGCAGAGCACTAAGACCTCAATTTTTCAGTGGGTGTTTTGTGTGTAAAACAATACCTAAAGGCAGAAAGAAGCAGAATGTATTTTCAAGTAGTCATGAAGATAGTGACTTTGAAACATATGTCAGTAATATTTTGAGAACTGAGAAAAATACAGATGGTGGCTGCATATGTATAAAATTGATATTGTAAAAATGTTATGCATATGAAGATAAAATATACCCTAAATTTAAAAAACCCTCCAAATCCAAATTAAAAATTTGTATTTAAAGAGTAGTTTGAACAAATATTAATACACTTATTCTTTTTTTAATATGAGTAATCTCTTGTTTCTAATTCCAATATAGGATATAATAAAAAAAAAATCCTCAAAGCTGAACACATGGATTTTTCTCTATTTAGAGATCATAGTACTTTCATATCTTAGTTCTAATGCTTTTTTTTAGTGAGCATGATAGACATATTAAAATACATAGTAAATCATTTAAACATTACTTTAGCATCTATAACCACATTTACATAAACCACGTGAATACACACATATCATATCTTTCCCATTTTATAAATGATGAAACCAATTCAGGTATATTAGCCACTCACTGACTCTGATCTCAAAGGTAGCATGTGTAATCCTAGAACAAAAACTAAAGCTGACTGTTGCATGCATAACCTACACATGATTAAGAAGTAGTGCTTTGAAGTTAGACTTAAGTATTTTCTAAAAGCTAGTACATTAACAAATAAAACAGATTTTTTTCAGACAAACTATATTCCATATTCTATCTTAAGTCATGTATAACACGCAGGAAATAAATCACAAGTAGGATCTGTTTCAATAGAAAGAAAAAAAAAAAAAGGAGGAACAGTTTTAAGCCACAGACACTGGCTAATGAGGCATTGCTGAGGACTGATGGACCGCAATCAATGAAGCAGGAGTGGAAGGACATGGTGAACCTAAAGAGGGCGACTAAACAGCGTAGAAATTTGGGAGAAAGAAGTGACAATAAGTGCTAAAATAGAAATAGATTTTCCAGTTTTCCAGTTGGATATGTAGTAAAGAATTGCCCAAAGCCAAAATTCACTTCTGATTCCTTGACATGTTCTGAAAAAAAACCCTCTATAAGTTTACATAGTGTGAGGATGAGGGCTGGAATTGCATTTTACCCAAGAAACCCAACAAATACTTTCTGAAATGAGAACTTCATTGTATTTCTTAACAGAAGTAAGCTGTGTTGTAAAGGAAATGGACTATTTCTATCCATGATCCTGGGGAACTTGTTTTCTGACTCTTATTAGCTCCCACATTTAGAGTAAAAGAAACTTTCAGTTCATTGAAACACTATCCTAAGTGTTGCCCCTCATCATTCCTTAAACTGTCTTCTTCCAATATATTTCCAAACCATCATTTACATTCTTTCTAAAATTATATCTATAACAGAAGTTAGTTAAGTTTTATCCCTTAAAAAAGCTTAGTGTGTTCAACTGACTATGAGATAAAATTTATAATCCTTAACATCACTATATTTTTCTATTAGTATTTTATCTACCATTATATTTTCTCATTGTTTTGATCTGTAAATAAATTAATACAAGTATATATTTTGCCACCCTTACACCAACCAAACCCAAACTCCTGACACAAGTTAGGTATGGTAAACCTCAAATGACTCAATGAACTCTCTTACTTTTGCTTAAGTGTGCATATGTTTGATTACCCTGTTAAACTTAAAGAAACAGACAATGCTCTTTGGACTTACTTATTATTAGCGTATCATCTTTGGAAAATTGGCAATGATATGTTTGCTTGTTGTATACATCACATTCTTGTTTCTTGTTCATTTAAATATTTGTTTCCTGGTGACCAACTTAAATGTCCATTACATATTATGGAAGAAGAAAAACAAGTTAAATCATTTGCTCAAGCTTATGTTAAAATGTTGCAAAATGAGAAAAAATTTTGAAATGAATGTTAATGAGAGAAGCATGATGCTTAATTGTATTATGTGACAGATAGAAAATAAGTCAACATTTAGTTTTCTTCCAATAATATTCACTAAGGAAATTCTCCCGTAAACTTTGGATACATGTTACATTAATTACACAGCAGGATGTTAGAGTAGAAAAATGATACAATAGCAGTGTATCAGCTATTGGTTGATCAACTTAGGTTTTGCAAAGTTTTGGTGAGGAGAAAGAGTTGGAGACAATTTTTCAAGGGTCACAGTGAATTATTTTTAGTCTTTCAGGGTGTTTTACATTCATTGCTCTTTACCAGAATTCACCTCTGCGAAAATATCATCATGCCTAATGTCAAGAGTTCAAATTATCATCTTTATCCAGGTTTCCAAATCAAAATAGGTCCAAGATTATAGGAAAACCTTGAGTCTCAGGTGGATCATCAGTTTCTGGTGACTTTTGCTTTACTTTGTTTTGTTTTCTGGTAAATTCATTCATTAGGTAGTGGCTATATAGAAGCACTTTGACTCTAGACAAGATACAATGTAGAACTGTAATGTCAAGAAACACAAGAAGTAGATTATTAATAGGCCTTGATGTATTCTCTTCACCAACACTGACTTTTTTTAACCCTAGCCTGAAAAAAACCTTCCATCTCAACTTCTCAATTTGCAAAGTGGCACAGTGGCCAGTTTCCAAGTTTACTTATCTTTCTGTTTTATCTTATTAACAAGGATTAGCTTTTAGAAACAAAAACAATGAAAACAAGGATAAATGTCTCTTTTTTCATTTTTGGTAATTAAAAACATATTATAATATTTAGAAAATGACTAAAGATAGCCATTTTAAAAGGATGGGAAGAAAAGAGAGAAGAAAGAGATAACAAAGGATGAAATAATCAGTGACTCCTGGCATTCAGCCTCTAGGTCTGGAAATCTCAGAAGTCTAAAAATCTGACATTTGATCCAAGTTTCTTGGAAACACCAAATTCTTTATAATGCTGTCTGCTTCTAAAGAATTATAAGAGTCTCAGTTTTATATCTCCATTTAGTACACTGAAGTCATGGGAGTGTGATGCTTTATGAATTTCAAAAGGTAAATGCAGAAATCTGTGCTTTTAGACGTAAATATGAAATTAGTAGGAACTAATCTAGTTAATTCCAGTTAGGTTCAAGAGCATTTGTAGGTTGTTTCCAACGTTGTTTCTGTGGTTTTCCTTTGGTAAAACTGCCTGGGTCTGTCGGTTACAAACTTTTTGTTTTGTATATTGCAATAAACCTGAGATGACAATCCGTTACTGGAGGTGTAAATGTTAGCCTCACTGGCTAACGGCTTATAGAGTGATAAACTTTGATTTCCAGGAAGTGAATTTCTGATAGCCAAGGCAGCAAAGGATAATATCTAGGTCATGACAGTTAACCCCTCAAGTAATTTTCCAACCTTTGTTTATTATTTTATTTTCCATTTTTGATAGAGTATGGTGAATGTAATAGAGTTCCTGGATACTGAGCAGTATCATGAACAACTATTGGACTGAAATCTCTCTGTAAAATGGGTATTTCTATCTCTGGATAAAGATGTTGATAACAGCCTAAGTTGAAAACACAAAGCCTAGAATGGTGATTGTTGTTTTTGTTTGTTTGTTTGATTGATTTTGTTTCATTTTCTCTTTGTTAATGTAGTTGCCATTTAGCAGAGAACTTTTGGCCATCCATAAAATGGACAATAATAAAAATACATTCACATCCATTTCTTTTTTTTTTTTTTTTTTGAGACGGAGTCTAGCTCTGTCACCCAGGTTGGAGTGCAGTGGCCGGATCTCAGCTCACTGCAAGCTCCGCCTCCCGGGTTTACGCCATTCTCCTGCCTCAGCCTCCTGAGTAGCTGGGACTACAGGCACCCGCCACCGTGCCCGGCTAGTTTTTTGTATTTTTTAGTAGAGACGGGATTTCACCGTTAGCCAGGATGGTCTCGATCTCCTGACCTCGTGATCCGCCCGTCTCAGCCTCCCAAAGTGCTGGGATTACAGGCTTGAGCCACCGCGCCCGGCCTCACATCCATTTCAAAGAGGTAACTGGATGAACTCCATTGCTAAATATTCAAATAGACTTTAAGGCTTTGGTTTCTGCCTATACCTACCTTTGCAGATTTGCTTGAATTATAATTTTTGCAGATGGAACACATGCCAGAAACATCTCAGTGGTTTTGAGTAAAACTGTCCTTCTAATTATAATTGTTTTAAAATTTCAACTAATTTATATTTACTGTGATTATCAAAATTAATAGTTGTGTTAATAATGTTAGTTATGTCAATAGTTATATTAATAAACTATGTTAATATTTTAATAAGTTATATTTATTTCAATAAATCATCTTAATTAATGATATTACCTTATCATAATCACTAATTATTGTGGGAGGAAAATATTTTATAAACAGAATGACATGAACAATTTTCTGTAACAATTAGATTCATATTAGAAAACAAATTCTCCTTTGTCACTTACTATGCCAGTTAGTCTAATATTATGTTCCTCATGTTCATCTCAGACCTCACCAGAAGTAGCCTTACTATTCATATTTATGGTAATATTTTCTAACATGATAAGAAATTTCTATGTAGTTCTCCTAACTTATCTCTGATTTTTCACTAGACTGTTCTTTAATGAGCATTATTTCTGCCAACAATCTCTTCAAGTGAATCTATGCATATTTTCTTTTCTATTGGGTATAATGTTCACTATTCAGGTGATGGGTACACTAAAAGCTCAGATTTCACTATTATGCAATTGCATGTGAGAAATCTGCACTTGTATCCCCTAAATCTATATTTAAAAAAATTTTAAATTTAAAATGCATATAAAAGCAACACTGCTCTGTGGACTAATCCATTAGAAATCATCATAGTTGGACATAACTTTGAGCATGCAGGCAGATTTTGGCATGCTGGATATGTTCCATTTTCTCAATTGTTTAATAATGCCTGCCCCGAAATTTGCAAAGCTCTCTGCATGTGATTATGTTTTAATCACAGAGAGAGAGAGACAGAGAGGGAGAGAGAGAGAGAGGGAGAGAGAGAGATACAGAATTGTGCAAATAATGGTGTGTTGTATTAAAATTTGGGCCTATAAACCAAGTTTTCACTCAAAAATGTATTTATTTCCCTCCTCCACCTTCCATCTCCTGCAATTGGATCAACAATATTCATTGCTTTCAGAACATGAAGTAAAGTCCAAAATTTATTCAAATAGAAGAGAATGATTGGTTTTGTGTTCCAAATTAGATTTTTATGCTGAAAGCAGGGACAATAACCTTGAAATGAAAGGCTTTTCATTTTCAGGAGTCTGCTGCTTTAAAGAGTCAAAGACGACTAGGCTTTGAAGGAAGTCAAGCTTAATATGTTTGCCATAAAGAAGCGATGGGAACAGGGACAGAGAGAAGAACAGCACTACCTGCCCCAAGACCTTAGATAAGACAACCCAGTGTGTTTGCCTTTGATGGGGTTAAGCTCATTGAAACACATAAATAAATCCACCATTTGAGAATGGCAAAGCAGCTTAAGCATAGAAATGTTGGTATGAATAGGTCTCAGCTTAAAGACTAAGAACCTTCCCTTATTAAGTCTCTTAGGATCAGCATAAGAAAGAAATTTGGATAAAATTTCAGTTTGGATTATCCCTCAGCTCTATCTATATGTAAAGAATTATCTGATAAGATGCAAGCAGTTCAGAAAAATGCACACTACTAGAGTACTAGAAATAATCTAAATTAACTAGGTGACTAGAAGGTTGGTAAATCTAAGGACTTCTCATCAGATGCAACAAATGCAGAAACTTGCATTGAATAGCAATACAAGATGAAGTAGGTTTTTGAAAATGTTTACAGATTAATAGGGCAAATAATTTCCTATTATCTATTACCTACTGAGAAATCTGGATGCTACGTAAGACACTATGTCACCTGGAACTGAGAAGCCACATGGAAGATAATTTATGAAAGCTATATAGAACCTTGGATGTATTGGGATACAACAGCATATGATTGAAAAAATTAGTGAATTCATGAATATTTTTTCAAGTGATTAAATTGTATCACTGGGTTCTGTAGACTAGGGGCATGAAATAATGTTTCAAGTTTATTTTTAGAAAAATAAATTATATTTGCATTCACTTCAGTATTAACTATAAAACTTGACCTGACTCAGAGCTGAATAACACATATTTATTAAGTTAATCATACATAGTGTATTCCATAAGTTGAAAAGTCAAAATACCTTGTGATTGATATTGCCCAAAGATTTTAAAAAGAAACTAAGTCTAGATTCTTATCCTACCATGATCTATACTTTTCATACAGCTAGTATCAAATGTTCTCTCCAATTTCCAGTTTTTAGTGTCACTTCACTCTTTAGACTAATCAGCAATCCAACATGTGTTTTTGTTCCACGGAGTTTTAGGCAACAACTCATTTTGTGAAATTAATCTTGATTTTTAAATTTTGTACACATTTTAATGGTTGACATTTAACTTACCTGAGCATATAATTTTAGAAAAGTACTGCATGTTCGAACCCACTTAAACCATCCAAGATAGGTCCCTACAGATTCACTATTTATCTCTTAAATGCAGCCTGAGAAAGGAGAAAGTAGGGAGCTTATATATGAAGTTGTCTACTGCCCACATCAAACTACCAACTAAGATATCTTCAGGTGATGCCATGCTTTGTGGTTTATTGATATCTGCAAATAATGTAGAAGAAGATAGGATAAGCATTCTGCTTTGGCACTTATAACACAAAGTTGTGGCCACTTGATAATTTTGATATCTTTAAGGTTGGTCTTGGAAAATCATAATACTTTGAATTACGTACCATCTCTCTATGATAAAGAAAATTTCAAATGCAAATTTCTGAGTGGTTTTAGTTATACAGTCACCTAAAAAATAAGTAACCAGTAATAAAGACATAAAAAGTAGCTAGTTGACTGAGGTAAATATAGTCAAGTTTGATGCATACATGAGTAAATAACTGAAACAAAATATTTTATATAAAACTAATATATATCAATCCAGAAAATATAATAAAAGACAATAAAGTGGAAAATATTATTAATTGAAATGTAAAAAGCTTCAAGCATGAATGCAGATTCCTAACCAAGCTAACAAATAGGAAAAATAAAAAGTAATTTTGGATCTTCAAATGGCAGTTTATTGACATCAAGCAAAAAAGAATGGATATTTACAAGTCAGAAACCACCAACATATACTAATAGGAGAACTGACGGCATTTATGGCTTTTTGCAACCACATTTTAATATAGACAATAATATAATGTAGGGTACAGTAGAGTAAATACATTCTTATTTAGCCATTATTCTCTAAAATTATGTTTTAAATTTCATGCTTCTCGTAATGAAAGTTACGTGCATGCAACAGCCCATGTGGTGTCAGCTTTTTAGGTTGTGTTTTCAGCATTTTTTCTAATAAAGAAAAAATAATTTTGTAAAAATAATTTATTACAATGAGTACACTGTAAAATAGTTAATATTATATTAAGCAAAATATTAATAATTATACCCAATAAAAGAGCAATATAGCATTGAATTTTGGGGAAAAAAAGGCTACAACACAATTTTTCAAATGAAAACAAAAATATATTTTCAAGAGGAAAGTAATAAACTTTGATATTATTAAATGAGAAGGATAAAGTCATTATGTTAACTTTTAAAGCATTAAAACAAACCATACGTAAAGATAGTGATGATTTACAAACAGATGAATAAGGTTCTGTATTTATCTGAGGATGCCGATAGGTCTAGTCTTTAGCTATTGGCCAAGGTGAGGAGAGCAGGATTTATGAATGTGCTATTTAAGGTCGAAATATCATCTGGTGACCAGACTCACCATGGATGGTTTGGTACTGGTCTAACTGGTTTCATAAGCCTAGACTTATTATATGGCTAAGGGACTTAAAGACTTTCCTGAGAGCTTTCATACCTTTTCTGTCCTACCAATGCTTGCCTGGACTCTAGTTCTCTTGTCCCAAAACTGAACTTTGTCTTTAAATAAAATCCTTGAGGGAGATGTTTTATGGAGTCAAATGTGTCCTTTACCCAAACTGAGCAAATCTTTGCAGCATATAAAAACAAATAATAAACTAACACAAAGTGGGAAGATAAAACAACAAAATAACTTAATCGTGTCAAAGAAAGCAATATAGAAAACGTAAAATAGAATCAGAAAAAGAGCAACAGAGAATGCAACTAGTCAGAAAGTAGAAATTTCTCCAAATACATGAGTAATTATTATAAATGAGAATGTAAATATGTGGAAACACAACAAGAACTAAGTAAATTTTGTATTCTTGTTTTGCATGTCTTTTTTTAGACGTTACTCAAAAAGTTTTCCCAATGCTTAAATTTCTTCTGAAATAGTTATTATTTTATAATAAAATATGTTATTTTTAAATGAAAGAAAAAATTATTCACATTATATTTTTCTTATAGTTACTGCCAGAACGTTGGCCTAGTAAGGATGATACTGCAACCTGCTTTCTCAATTCACAGCTTCATCCTCTGTTAGTTATTATAGATGCCGAAAAACATAAATCTGACATTTCAGTTGGTATTCTGACTCATGGAAAAAGGAAACTAATGTGAAGAAACTGGGCCAAATGTAACTAAGAAAGGAAAATATGACAAAGACTATCTTTCTCTCAGCTTTATGTGATGTTAACAATTTGTCTCATTGTGTCTTATACCATAGAACATTTTTGAATGGTATTATATGTCAGTTAAAATGTAGCATCCTTTTGAAAGCAGTCACTCAAAGTTTAAAGAAAAAAAAGATTTGTATATTTTAAAAGTAAACAGGATGAGTTCTTTTAAAGTTGAAAGTCTTTTTTGGCATCTTTCAAACTAGAAATGAAAAAATCGTGGAATCTCATACACGGTAAATTGTATTTCATTGGTTGGGTAACTGTATGTGATAGTTGAGAAACCGATAAAGGCTTGAAACTTTGCCATTGCTGAGTGTCTGCCAAATGAAAGGTTAATAAAAGAAATCGTGTCAATGTGGTTTCAATGATACTGTAAATCTTCAAATTAAATATCAAACTGAAAACGCAAATACTCAGTTCAGGATGTATGCTTGACTTACCAATAGATGAATACAACATGGAGCTACACTTTCTGTTTTCATGTATTGGTCCAGAATAAGCACAAATTAATTATCATAGAAGATGGTTTATACAAATGCTTAGTAATAAACATGAAGAGTGCTAAAATATATTGGGTGCCAAATAATCCTTCTGCATGATATTATTTACCCTGGAATAATTGTATGGACATTTGCACTGTTGGTGCAAAACAATAGTGATTAAAACTCCTGGTGCCTTAGCACAAATCAAGATGGAGAAACCTAACTATACGGATAGTAACATTCCCTTCATGGTTATGCAATGGTAGTTTAAAAAGTCAGTATCAAGCAAGTATTAGAATTAGAGAAACTTGCATCCATCTCTAAATGCTTTACAGCATTTCATTAATTAAAGCTTTTCTGATGAGATAGGTGGCAGTATTAACAAATGCAACTTATTGTTTTTATTATTTCAGTATTGGCTAATAAAATGTGTCATGAACAAATATTTTCCAAATAATGTGTGGTGTTATAATCATACATGAATAAAATATCCATTCGAGGTGCATGGTAACCTAGTGAATTTTACTATACCAGTGTATGAAAACTTCACTGATACAATTTCAGATTCCACATTGCAACTAATCTTTAAGAAACTACCACTTGTCAGGTTTGAATATAGTATCAAAAGTAGCCACAATTATCTAAAAAGTATTACCAAAATACTTCTCAATTTTTCTCATGTCGTTGATGTGTGAGGTTAGCTTCCTTTATATGCTTCAAGCAAAACAACATTATCGCAACAGATTGAATACAGAAAGCTACTCGGGAGGCTGAGGCAGAAGAATCACTTGAACCTTGGAGGCAGAAGTTGCAGTGAGCCAAGATTGCGCCACTGCACTCCATCCTGGGTGATGAGGGTGAAACTCCACGTCAAAAAAAACAAGAAAAAAGAAAAGAAAAACAAAGAAACAAGAAATGTGAACCCAGCTCTTTTCTATTGAGATGTAAAATAGTGGCATTCTTCTCACTAATTGTTTTGGATGATATTGTTATTGTCAATAAAACATATCAACATAATGGGTTTACTTTTGCCATTATTGTTATAAAATAAATTGTTCAGTAATGTTTTAAATTTAGTTTCTAATATGGCAAGTTAATAAATGGAAGCCATACAAACAAAATCTCTTTGCAGTCCTTAATAATTTTTAAGACTGTAAAATTGCCAATCAAAAAGTTTGGTAACTGTTACTCTAGGAAAATTTTTGCACTTGCTCACAGGGATAAATATAAGAGAATGTTCATATTTTTATTATTATAAAATCCTGGAAACAACTTACTATATTTGTATGATGTATGAATAAAATAATTATGTTATATTAATTTGTGGTATTGGTTTTACCCTATGACTATTCATAGCAAAATGTAAAATTAAAAATTGTGATAATTATCATCATAATGCAAATCTTCTAACATGATTTTTTTTCTCGCAAAGGCCTACTTCTTTCTCTGTCATGTTGTTTCTAAACTATTCTCTATCCATTCTCATAAGAATTTAATTTGCCTTTTTTTTTGAAATTGACAAAATTTTAGAGTATAAAGGTTTCTTTACGCCACTATCTATCGCCTCAGTTACTGTTTTCAAAACTTGGTGTTGCTTTGCTCTTGCAAAGCTAGGTGTTAAATATTTTCACACTCCACTACTTAGATTTGGGCAAAGGGCTGCTTGCAAGCACTAAATAACTGAGAGAGGCTTTTCTTCCTTTTCATTACACTGCAGGAGCAGAAGGAACCATAACAATTTTCAGGAACTTTGAAGGAAAAATATACGTATCAAATACTTTTTAAAAATATCTATATATATATGACTTTGTGTTTTGACTACAGAGGCTATTAAAGACAATAGATCACGTGCTTTTGCATTCTGGTGACCCCATTACTAAGCAAGAAAATTTCAAGTGACATAATAAAAATATTTCCCAGTATTTTCTCTTTTTAGATCAGTGGGGCAGGTTTCATTTATGGATAAATTATATACTTTCCTTGAAAATCACATTGAAATTAAAATTATTTGTTAAGCTCTGATTCTGTGACCTGACATTTATGTTCATATGCCAGTAGGTACCTATTGGACAGGGAGAGCTGAAAACCCAAAGGGTCAGGGAAACCGTGGCTTGAAATATTGACCACAAGGCGAGAGCGCACCTAACATTGTTAGGTGTTTTTCGGTCTGTTTATTGGTTTTGTGAAATATCTTATACCTGAAGCATCTCCATATTACCCTTGTCCCTTTTTTCTTTTTCACTTACTATTTATTTAAGAAAGCATTTCTCAATAAGTCCTCTGAAAATGTTGCTTTGCTTTGGTGTTATAAGAATAATATATACTCAATGTAAAAAATAAAATATTGCCATAATATGGGACACAAGGTGGAACTCAAAAAAATAATAATGCATATAACTGCAGGCATAGAGTAGAAGGTTTAAGATGAATGGTTCTGGGGCTTAATTCTCTGAAGTCAAACCCTCTCCCTGCCACTCTTGAAATGTGTGTTCTACAGCAAGGTAATTAACCTTTCTGTGATTTGGTTTCCTGGAGATTGAAATAGTACTGACCTCCTAGGACTGATGTGAGACTTAAAATAATTAATTAACATTTCATTGGTAATAGTGACCTCATAAGCCTGAAGATAAATCTAAAGATTAAATTAGCTAATCAGTTGTGAGAATGGAATTAACCTCATAATAGTATTTAACACCCAATAGGTGTTCACTTTATTAGCTGTATAAAATAGCATGCTTTTACAGCTTTAATTTCATTTACGGCATAATATTTGGCAACTGCTGTTTCACTTAGCATAAACATTTTTCTCTATTAGTACCACTATTTGTAATAAATCTTCAATATTACATTTTATGAAAAAAATATAATTTAATCAGGCAGCCATATTTTGGGATATGTATGTTGTTTACATTTTTAGTTTTATAGATAAGGCCAAATTTAGCATTATTTTACACACATTTATATGCAAATAGTTTTTATTGCCTAGGATACTTTTCCAGTATTGGAATTACTAGAATTAGGTGTATTCACTCATTCACTCCAAGAACATTTAGTGTCTGTCTGTTTTGAGGCTGGCATTTACCTTCAGTTAACTGTCTTGATTGTCACAAAAGGAATAACCTGCATTTCTGTTCCTATAGAGATTAAATCCCATGAGGAATAATGTGTGCTTTTGTACACATTGTCAAATAACCTTATCGACAAAGTTGGTACTTTGTCAGTCATCTTCTCATCAACAATATATGAAATGTTATTCCTTAAATTTAGCCAGTGGGTAATATTTTAAACCAACAAGCACAATATGACTAAAGAAGCAAATGACACAATAGCAACAACAACAAAACTGTGCCAATTAGTTACAGAAAAATAGTATGATATTAATTTGTTTTGCTTTATTTCTATGAAGTTTTATTCTTTTAAATATAAACTTTAAGTATTGATACTTCATAGCTACTGACTTTATCTATCACTCTGGCTCATTTTTTATTTGAGGCATAGAGCAGAGATTACTTGATGCCAATATGCCCACATGAAAAATATACATTTTCTATTTTTTTTTTTTGCAGATGTAAGTAGGGAAATGATTCAGTTCTGAACAATGAGATGTGAGCTCATTAGATTTTAGTGAAAATCTTTTTTTCTACTTTACATAATGAAACAGTTTTTAACGAAAGAGGATGGAGGTACATATATGTACATATACTTTTTATATTCTGTATGATTTCTAATTTTAGTTTCCATTTTGTCAGTTGTTTTAGTCTACATAGAATTTATTCATGTACCAAACAAGTACTTTTCATGTGCAAAAATATATCAAGTGAGTCCATATTTTGTAGCAATGCTGGTTAAATGCACAATAATAAGAAATAAAATCTGATCTGAATACTGAAAAACACTTATTTGCTATGTTATTTGGACAAATTATTTAATACATCTGAATTTCAAATGCTTCATCTGTAAAACAAGAGTCGTATTATCTATTTTACATGATTAATGTCACGATGAAAACAAAAAGTGTATGTTGAATCCTAAGAATAGTACGTTAATAATTAATTTTATTATTGCTGTAATTACTATAATTACTATTTTAACTTGAATATCCCAAGATTGTGACTAAAACACAAGGCTGCATTCTCCAATCATGGTAGATTGAGGGCTCAGAAACCTTACTATTGGTGATTAAATCATGGTGGCTTGAAGCCTTTTTATTGTCAAACCATGGTGGATTAAGGCCTCAGAAACTTTATTGTTGACAATCGAAAATCCCTCAGTGTTTTCTCTCCATTTTGGGGGACATTAAAATGGGATCCCATGTATGCCCCAAAACCCAGTCTGTCACTTCTCTTCACCTTGATGCCTGCTTTCTTTCCCCTTCCTAGTTCTGACTGTATTTGTGTCTGCTGCTCACACAGTTATTTAAGTGCTTCTTGGTGGTACTGCCCACAATTAGCAAATCAGCTTCCAGACATGGTGTCCTTGTTACTGATGTTGCCAAAAGAGCGAAACTCTGTCTCAAAAAGAAAAAAAACAAAAAACAAAAAAAAAGATGTACATTCTAAATATAACATTTAAAGTGTTTACTGTGTGCTGATATTAGGAGATGCCCATTTTCGTTCTTTTCCTGCCTTATTTTTATGATTAGTACTTTGTGAATAATGTCTTACCAAAGAAATATTTTGAATGAATCTTAATTGAAGCACAAGACAGACAACAGAATTTATGCAAGGCTGTTAAAGCATTTTTTAAAAGTTAAATATGACAACAAATGAATACTAACAATTTAAATATGACAACATCTTGCGCTTTAATGTCATTATAAAATTTGTAAAATACACATACTATTATCACAATTGCTGTTTAAAAATACATGATACTGACGTTATAATTACTTCCATTTTACAGTAAAATAAATGATGATGTTAAAAAATAATTTCTTTCCTTAACTTTATATTATTTCAAAGATCTGGACTATCCACACTGGAGATATGACTGTGGTAGCAATATGAAAGATACGTGTCACAGAGGAAGAATACAGGCATCAAAATGAGAAACTTGCTTTTAATTGCAGTGATTTGTGACCTGTGAAAATATATTTTATCTCTCAGGCCTAGTTTTCTCGTTAATGAAAGACAAATAATAAACAATTTCCATGGGTCTACTGTGATGATTTGATAACAACAAAAAAAACCCCATATGTAAAATTCCATTCCAGAGCTTACCACCTAGTATAAAACCTCAATCAATAGTAGTTTTTCTCTGCAGTTTTTTTCATATTAACCACAACTACATTTATATTAATCACCTCTTCCAAACAGCTGAAACCACTCCTTTTTCTAAGTATATCAATTCTTTGAAATATTACATAAATAATTGAAGTCTCAGAATGTCATCTTTGTTTGTAAATAACTTTCTCTTGTTATTTTTTTGAAGAATGTTTTCATGCTGTCATAACAAACTTAAATCCATGAGGTTTTAGAAATAAACAGGATATATAATATTTAAAGAATAAATAAATATGTTTTCCTTCTATCCTAATGGATACTTAGCAATAGAGATCTATTTTAAATAACATAGAATGCTGCCTCTTTGATCGAGGTTTAAAAAGCACATTTTGTGTGGTGTTAGAGTAGCTTACAGTCTTTAAATTTTTCTTACTGGCTTCCACCTGAGAAAGGAATGGCATTTTCTTTGTTACCTTATGATGGAAGAGGTAAGTGAAACGACTGCTGAGAGATCCACTGATAGTGATTTACCCTACTTCTTCACAAGCAGCAACTTCACGTTGCTTTTACTTTATTTCTGACACCTACTAAATGTGTTAAAAGCACTAGTTCAGAATTTATCTTAAGTAAGTTTTCGTGAATTTAATATTGTGTGGGCACTCAATCTTTGCAAATGTGGAGGGATTTTTTTTTCCCTGAAAAGATTAGAAAGTAGAACAGCTGCCTTGGGCACTGTATAGCAAGTATACAGGTTTCTAAGATCAAGGAGTGGTTAAGGTCAATATCTCAATTACCCTTTGTCCTGTAAATGATTCTACGGATAAAGTAAAGTGTCCTGGCAGGACAACGTGATAGAAGATTGTGCACTTAGTGCCTAGGATCTAGGATCTATTTTACTTTGGATAAACAGAGTGCTTCATTCTCTTTCCTTTCTGCCAATCTTCCTTTCACAAGGACTAAATTACCTAAATGGAGAGTGGGTTGTTAAATGTCTGAACTTCAAGATTCTAAAAGTACTGGCGGTTTGCCATATTGAAGATCTGACAAAGACTGGCCTTGTTTTTACTTAAACACTCCTCCCCATTTAGATATTGACAATATAGAGAATGGGAATGTCTTGTAATTTCCTGCCTCACTTTATGTTCACTGGGAGAAATCAATATCTTTACAGAACTTCTGTTCCTTCATTTCTTTTCATCCCTACTTCCTTCCACTGAAGTATTCATTGGAACGGTAACTTTCACAATTCTAGTTACTATTTTAAAATGTACTCCGAAGATGCTATCCCTGCACTATTTCAAAATGCTATTCTTCCTGGAGTGAATTGGAAATACAGAATGAAAACAGGAATCAGCAAATGGAAAAATCTATGGTGGTGAGTTGGAGACACAAATAGAGAGATGCTATTACCATTTTCAACCTGGCTAAGATTGTTTTTATATCTAGCACCGTATTCCCGTTGAAAGGCAACCACTGTAGTATATATATATGGTTGACTGGATTTGATTCCAATCACCAACATTTATTAGCTTTGTTTCCTTTATTTGAAGAAGTTATTATTTAGCATTTCCTGTCTTTCTCAAATAAAGCTAAAAGGAGTTAAATTCAGAGAGTGTGTGGGTAGCTAGCTAGAACATAGTAAGAACTCAATAAATGTGCTAATGTTGTCAAGGCTCAACTTTTCTGATATGATGCCCTTGACATATTCAGGTCTAAGCCAAATTATTTGTCAAGTTTCTTTTATAGTAACTCCAGAGTGATTATATTATGTCCCAGATCTGACTATAGCAAGTTATCAGAGGGCAGTATTATTTTTCCCCTCTTAAAACTTTTACTGAAATTCAGAAATGTGTATCCAGAGATGCTTAAGTAGCACTAGTACAATTTTATACATATTTTTCTATGGGAAAATACTATTTCAAGTGACTGTTGCTCATTTCCTAATTTTCCAAAAGCTTTCAGTGTTGCTAAAGTGCAATCTTAAATTATATGAGCTCCAAATACAGTTAAAGCACAGAAGATAATCCAGGCAAAAAGAGAGAAATCTGTAGTACAAGATAAATGTAGAAAAGAGTAAAGCATTTTTAAGTTGAAGTAACCAAGTCAGGCATATAGCCTTCATCACTGCACATGAAGTAGCTAGTTGAAATGATTCAAAATAATGCATTTAGCTAAATACCAACACTATATTAATTGCTCGTTTAGAAACAACTGGGTAGTGACACAGAAAACACAATTAAATAGTCTTTAAACTAGTTTAGAGATCTCAGCCAATGCTTTTAAAATATATTATGGTAGTAAATTTATTCTAAAAAGTTAGAAAATGTTGAAATATTGAACATATTCATTGTGCTACCCAACTTCACATACATGCACACACACACACATGGAAACACACACACACACAATCATTTGATATTTTAATAGATTTCAGTTCCGTCCATGTTTTATAAATATTATGCATAGGAAAGAGTGATTGGACAATTGTTTTTGTTCTTCTTCCTTTATGATTTTGATTCTGTCCTCCAAATCTATTGAAAATATAATTTGCTTTCCTTTACATTTTAAGCACCCGGCAATGCATTCCTTGAATATCCTTCACAATATTATCATTTCATCAACAAATATTTAGATGTAAGTTTTATTTTATCTCATTTTCTCTCCATAGTTAAAGGTCCCACTGTATAATTATACACACACTTGAAGATGGACATGACAATGTGATGAATAATGAGAAACGATGCCTGAAGTGTCTGCTACACATTCAGTACTGAAGAGTCGAGATTTTCTCCCTTTTCCTTTCACAACTCAACTATCCTTTTCTTTTTCCTCATCATCCCCCATCACCAACTAACAAGAAGATATTTAGTCTGATTTTTTGTTAGGAACAGTAAGAAACTTTTTCTAATTTCTTTTTTGACTGTAGTTCATTTAAATGTACATTATTGTTAAATTACACACCATCTTTCCTTCCCCTCCTCAACTTGTTATAATGGTCCATTTAGTGTAATAAATAAAATTTTTAAAATAAAAGTAAAATAACTGATTTTTGACCACTGTAGTCTAGCAGAAGTTTACAAATCAAATTTTGAGTGGATAATACCCTTTTCAACAAAAATCCTGTTAAAGAAATTTTTAAAAATGTATCTCTTATGAAAGTCCAGCTTTCTGAAGGTCAAAAAGGTTCAGTCCACTGAGTCTTAACATCTATCAGTTTTGCCCAGTTCAGGACACCACCTGCAATGGTGCACTAAATCAGCTTCCCAGCCTTATTCAGAAATCAAAATTCTAGTCCTGGTCAGACAACTATGCAGTTAATGAAATCTAAAATAATAAAGTCAGAATAAAAATATACACTCTTCATTTGTTCTTAGGAAGCACAGGTTATGTGCCTGAAGTTTTGTCTCAGGGATCTCTTTCCCCCAAACCTGAATCTTTGATTTTAGGATTTTAAATAAAAGATTTACAAAAACTCAAGTATCTTCTTGTAAACTGGTGAAGTAAGCTTTCAATTCATGAAGTTTGTATGTGTGAAATAACTTTGTTTTAATAGTTTTTAAAAATTAATATTATTTTTAGCTGGCAAATCATAATTATATACATTTGTGTATATAATGTGATGGGCTTTGTATTTCATAGGGGCACAAGTTTCTGAAATTTTATTCTGACTTTAAAGATAATTTTTCATTGAACATTCTGGAATATATTTTACATATTAAGACTTTTTGTCAGTCAGTTAATCAATCTAGTCCTTTGTGTAATAAGATTGCAAAGACCTAGTGAATTCATTCATCATCCCCATATTCTTTTCTAGTTTCTTTTCTATTTTTTCTATTCTCCAACATATATACTGTATCAAAAACAGTATAACCATCTTGACTCTATCTGTAATCACCAACATAAGTACTATCTTAAAAGTATTAATATTCCCCATAATACACTGAAAAGATATGCTATTAAAAACAAAAAATAAAACATACTAATCAATGGAAGCTTGCTTAAACTTATCAAAGAGTAGAATGATCTTTAATGTATATTTGATTCTAAAATGATAACTTAGTGATCTGTAGGGTGTTAAGTAAAGATAATTTTTAACTGAAGTACTTGTTAGCATGCTGATTGAGTTACTTGTGTTATAAACTTGTTTATCCACAGACGCCGTCCATAACATTTGGCAGTCTTCGCTAACATACTTTTACCATTAGCACTTCAGATTGGCATGTCCTTTCCTTCTCTTTCTTTTCAACCAAACCATAATTGTTCTTCAAGGATTAACTAAGGAAGTACAATATATTCCTCTGAATCTCCAGCCCCATTCACCTGTCTTCTTCTTCTCTTTTTTACCCTTTCCTTGTTTTCCCTCATCTTCTTCTTCTCACTCCCCTTCCTCTTCGTATTTCTCTTTATCTTCATCATCTGACTCAGAATCATCCTTATAAAACTTAATTGTTTTTGCAGTTGTTATTATTTGAACTTTTTCTTCCACAGATTTTTATTGATACAAATGTTTGTACATATTTATGAGGTGGCATGTGACAGCACAATTAGATTCTGAGCTGCTGAAGAGAAATATTATAGCTCACATGAAAAAAAAAATAACCTTTTGGGCTCACTCAGTAGTTCTTAAATATTGTGGATCACATTATTAATTTTTTGTTTCATTAGTACATAAAGTAAAATAAATGGGTGGGGGAGCTTAAAGTTTTATTTGTATGAGAAGATTTAAACTAAATAAAAAATAAGACAATGTAAATAGAAGATAGAAATGTAGTGTTTAATAGTTTATACTAGTATAAGAAGCAAATAAAGACCAAATAAATAAATAAGTAAATAAATAAATAACAAAGAGAAAGAAAGGTTACACATAAGGCAGATCACTAGAATTACTCCCCTGTAATTGAAGCAGCTTCTTAGCTGCTTATCCTAATACCTAATAAATGAATGGATGAATGAATGAATGAATGAATTTTCTTGAATTTCTCTACATGTGACCAATGAGATTATTCTTTGATACCTAATTCTAAATGTATACTTGGCTTGCACCCACCTTGATTGGGAAATGGGTAATGTATTTCTATTTGTTGCTCTCTAAAAGAGACTAACCTAAGCAATTAATTATATAAGACCACCTCTAGCGAAACATCAACTTCTATACAGTAAGTGGTAGAAAACCACCCCAAATGCTGACTCATTTGTTGAGAAGAAAACTGATCTTCAAGGTAAATGGTCAGAGGAAAATTGTTTGACTCATTTATTAATCTGTCCATTTATTCATCTGTCCCACAAAGGATGAAGAAGTACCTACTTTCATTCTGATGTAGGAGATGGAGAACAAGCAAGCAGATAAATAACATATAGGTAGCACATCAAATAATTGTAAATACCATGGGAAAAATAAAGCATAATACGGGAATCAAGAGTAATTATTGTGAATTATGGGGTCTGGTCTGGAAGGACGAACGTTATCATATGTAATGTATTCAGGTACATTCCTACACCTATAGGAAGTGAGGGTGTGCATACTGTGAACATACGAGAGCAAAAGCAGTCCAAACAGATGGGTCAGTCATTGCAAAGTCCTCGAGTTTGTGTGTGGTAAGGACAGCTGCGAAGCCAGGGTGTCTGAGCACAGAGAGCAAGCAAGAGGTAAGGAGCGAGATACAGGATCTGAACCCAGCAGGTTCCTGTTGACTGTTACAAGGCCTTTTGTTTTTAGTATAGGTAAGACGAAGAGTCCTTGAAATTTTTTGAGAGAAGACATAAACTGTTTTGTTTTTGAAAGGCTCATTCTATTTGCTCTATGGGGAAAAATTAAAGCCGAAATCCAGTTAAGGCTGATACCACACGAACTCAGGTGAGAGCGAATGATGCCTGAGCCCATAATGAGGGTGGAAAAGGTAGTGAAGAGTGATTGATTTTTTTATGTACTTGGATATTTGGTATATATATAAATGGAAATATTTTGAAGGTATGCCAGTTGTTTCTTTTCCCAGGTGGAAAGTGTATGTAAGGAAAAGGGCAAAGTTTTAAAATGTCTCCAAACCCTAGCAACTGAAGAAGAAAATTTCCATTTAAAGATGTGAGCAAGTATGTGAAAAGGCAAATTTGCATGAAATGTAATTTGTTTTGAATATGGTTAAGTATAAAGTATTTGTTAGAACAGGCAACTTGTGTATCAGTGTAGATTACAGAAGAAAATTTATACTAGAGATAAAACTGGATGTGTCAATCAGGGCTGAGTTAGCAAAGCAGCATTACTAGAGTAATGTATAGTGTATTGTATGCATGCATGTATGGGTGTGTGTATATATTCACCCAGACACATATACACATGCACATACATTTGTTACACATGCACATACATTTGTTACAGAAATTTGATTTTAAGCAGTTGTGGGAGCCAGTTAAACAATTTCAGTAAGATTCTTCTCATCAAGTGTGATGCTGGTAGTAGAAGCAAACAGGGCAGGCAGGTTTGGAAGGGATGCTGGATAGAAAGGAGGGGAGACCACCCAAGATTAAGCTGGAACCCACAAACATGATCTGGACTCTAATGAAGATGCACTGAAAATAGTGTCAGCTCTGGTTGCCTCTGACCTTGATGGGGAAGGGATCCTGAAGAAATTGGGCCCTTTGCATGCTAATAAACACACTCACTGGATCTAGGAGTTTGAGAAATGAGGGGAAAATAAAGGAATTGCAGGCCCTGCCAGTGTCTCATGTCAACGAAGGAAGCCAGCAGATAGGTGGCAATATGTGTAAGATACAAAATAGCTTCTGCTTCACTTTCACTTTCCAAATCTCCAGAGAGACTTCTTTTGTGAAGTTGCTGAGACATCGGGATTTATATGTTAAAACAGGTGGCAGTTTCTTTCTGAATTAAACTGAAGGTTAGTAGAGTGAAGAAGAGGTCTTGAGACTGATCTCTGGGACTTTTAAAGAATTGTCGTACGGTTCATCTTCTGGAACTTTTAAAAATTAATTGTTTTTAATTTTTTTAAAAAATTAAGCCAGCTACAAATTCAGAGAGAGCAGAAGTTAATTAAGAGTCAGATGGAGACAAAGAAACAGACAGACAGAATGATGAGTCATTTCATTTACCAGAAATTATTTCAAAAATACTTTCAATGAGAATACATTCAATGCCTATCTCCACCATCTTTAAACTGCCTACAATCACTTTCACATTTTTATTTGGAGCATTGAGTAATGCCTTTTTTTTTTTCTTTAACAAGGAGAGAAAATTCAAAATAAATTCTGATAATACTATGAAGATGGGAAGAATCATGGTAAGATAGGGCAGTATTTTCTCAAAATTTAAATGAAATTCAAATGCACAAGTAAGACTCTGGGCAAGAAATCTGATGTTATCGTAAGAACGATTGTGAGAATCTGGAGGATTTATAGCCTGATGGGTACTGAATTTTACCTATGACATCAGAATTATTTTACGCATGAAAGAAATAGATCCCAAAGTAAGAAACTGACCTGTCCTGAGATCTTGTCTGCTACATCTATGAGTTATTTCAGGATGCCCGTGATTTTTGGTAATTTTCCTACTCATCTTACAGACATTGCTCCAAGAAAAGGGCCCTATCTCTATTACATACTCATCCCCTCTCCATTTGGTATGGGTATATCCATTTCCGTAATAAAAACAAAACAAAACAAAATGGAACAAATGTCTCTATTTACAATACCAACTCCCAAACTGTTTTTCTGTTTCTCTTCTCATTCAAAATTACTAAAAATTTATCATACATTTTTCAGGGTCCAGTTCTCTGCATCTCATTCACTAATGACATTTTAAAATTTAACAATGTAGTTTCTTTCTCCATGCCTGAAATCAAAATATTCCTTGAAAGAATATTAAAAGCCTGTGAGTACTAAATTTAATGAAAAGCATTTCCATCCTTTTATGACTGTATTGCTCTACATTCCAATCAACACTGCTGAGCTTTTGTTCCTTGTAAGGTTTTACTCCATTTGTTTGCCCTGATTATCTTGGTGACTCTTTGACTATTTCTTTTTATTTGCTTTTCTACTTTTATTTTGTTTGCACTTGAAACTCATAATCTCTATTTCTTGCTCTCACCTCTCCTGTGGCTTCACATGTGTATATTCACCTGTATTCTGAACATCTTCCTTTGGACATCCCATGGATAGCTAAGAATTACCATCTGACAACATGAACAAATCTTCTCCTTCAATTTTTCTCCTCAGTCTGTTTTTCTTCTAATCCTGCTATCATTAATTGGAGAGCCATAATTTGTTTTTGACCATGTCTTTATTCTTATAATCACACATAATGAATCAATTCAATAAACATCTAATGTTCTCATTGTATAGAAATTAATAACCAGGACTATGATAGAATAAAGTTAATTATCAACTCAAATAAATTAGTATATTAGTATAAAACTAAGCCTAGCACTTAGAAAGTGTATGATAGTAGACAAATTCCTAAGCATCTCCAAGTCACATTTTGTTCTTTTATGTTGGGAAATAAAAATAATTCATACCTCATAGATTAGATTCAATAACTCCATATATGAAAATATTTTAGTATCTTCCCTGGCTCAAAAATATGTTTTCTTAATTATGATTTTGTCATTTTAATATAAAATCTCATTAGTTCTACCTTAGACTATTATTAGATTCTCCTAACCAGTTTCTCTGACTAAAATCTGTTCCCTTTGAAAAAACAATTCTCAAGCAATTAAAATATTTCTAACATTTACTTTTGTCTATAACTTGCTACAAAGTAAAGTGCTTCATTTATTATTATCATTTACATCTCATAATCAAATAATCTTATTATTAAATACTAAGTAATCTGGCTTCTCCTTTCATGCCCAGAGTCATCTTTTGCCCTCCCTAAATTGTAACTATAATTACAATTCTATTTGCCTAAGGCAATTTACATGAGCAATAACATCTAACATGTGCCAGGTTCTCTAATTATTTTACATGAATTAACTCAATAGTATTAGCTTAATTCTCATATTAGCATTTACGAATGAAGAAGTAACTAACTTGGCCAAGGTCACACACCTAGCAAAGGGCAGGCCTGTAATCTGAACCCAGGGATAGTGGCCCCTGAACCTGACTTTCTAATTGTCCTACTCCATGTCCTCTCAACCATACCTTGGCTTTTATTTATCTATTTTTTTTTTATTATTTTTTATTATATGTTAAGTTCTAGGGTACTTGCACAACGTGCAGGTTTGTTACATATGTATGGATGCTTTTAAATCAAACTCTTCTGACTCCCTGTTTATGCCAAATGGAAACTCTTTGAAAAAAATCAAGTAAATTGAAGAATGATATATTTAATTTGGAGATTTATCTAGCTTTTGAACAGTTTATACACTGTAGGTTTCAGTGTAAAAGACTGAGAAACAGCATACTCAAAGGAAGAGATTTCAGTATTTTACCCAATAGATAAAGCGGTCTAAAAAAGTGTCAGGCACATTAAAGGCATTAAAAAATATGTGTTAAATAAACTAATAAATGAGTGAAGAATGAACCAACAAATGATTGAAAATAGAACTCATCTAACAGTAAAGAGGGTTTTTTTTTTTTTTTTTGAGACAGAGTCTCGCTCTGTCGCCAGGCTGGAGTGCAGTGGCATGATCTCAGCTCACTGCAACCTCCACCTCCCGGGTTCAAGAGATTCTCCTGCCTCAGCCTCCTGAGTAGCTGGGATTACAGGCATGCACCACCATGCCCAGATAATTTTTGAATTTTTAGTAGAGATGGGGTTTCACCATGTTGGTCACACTGGTCTCAAACTCCTGACCTCATGATCCGCCCGCCTTGGCCTCCCAAAGTGCTGGGATTAAAGGCGTGAGCTACCACACCCAGCCAGGAAAGTTTCTTAACTTTAAATTTATCATGGAGGAATTTAAAAATTTCAAAACATATCATGAATGAGTTTAAAAGTTTTATGGACTTACATTTTTCTTATTTTATGCATGATTTTCTTGGATAATTAAAGCCTGAACTGGTTTCTTTATTTACTTTCCTTTACTATACAATGAGTCAGCAATTTGCATTAGTAGTTTCCATTCTAGGAATAGAAAGGAAAATAAAGACCTTTATTATGCTAAACATAGTCCTTTAAATTAAATACAAGCATGTTTCAAGAGAATGAAAATATTAAACAAATAAATGTCACTCTTCTCAAATGAATTTTAGTTGCCAACATCATTCTAGGCTCTTCATCCACTAAATGGGGAAACATTTTTTTGTTGGATGATTCAGTGCCAGAAGGAGCTGCTAACAAAGCCTCTAATATGTTTGGGATCAAAACTCAAACAGCAAGCTTCTGGAACATGAAGGTGGGAGAAGGCCTTATCCCTTAAAATGATCTCGGGATTTTAGAAATGTGCTTTTATTATATTCTTTCTGGGTTTTCTAGATATAAAGGACGAAGTAGTTTAGTAAAAGAAAACTGGACTTGGAAGACAAATTGATTTTGGTTTGAATCACTTTCAGTCTATGACCTTGGCAATAAAAATACAGGCTTGGGTGATGTAATGTTTGAGGTTCCCTCTAGCGCCAATGTTCTACAAATTAAATAATATTGTAGTTTTTAAACAGCAGAAAATCATTAGATAGTTTAAATGTATGACTGATTTGTGTGTCTTTGTATATGCATATGCACAAATTTAGAAGACAAGTGGATTAGTGTTCAACTGCAGTTTTGTTCTTTATTCTGCAATTTACTTTTACTGCCAAAATAAACAAAAAAGAGTTAATGTATTCTACTGAATTTCAAGTAAGATATTGATTTTTCCAAACTTCTAAATAACACTTTTATTCAGTGTAAACAATAGCCAATATTGCTAATATCTTTTACAGACTATTTTGATGTTATCATTTGTATTCATTTGTAAACCAAATAAACTATCCCACATCACATGAGGCAGTTATTATAGCAATATGACTCACATCAAACTATGTCTCTGATGCTATTTTTCAGGATATTAGAAAAATAATTTCACAAATAAGTTGAGTTTGTTCAAAGAATGAGACAGCAAGACAGAATTTCCTATCTAGGAAAAATAAGACATCTGATTTTTAACCTTGCTTATCTTTAGAGAACTGGGGGCAAAGGAGCAAAAATGAACCTAATATTTAATGTTATAAAGAAAAATGTAAGAAACTTTTGGACATGGATTTGGAATCAGTAAACATTTAATCAACAATGGCAGATCTGTAGGCAAGATTAGTCAGCATTAATGTCAACACCAGAAATGGGAAACCCATGCAATGCGTTCAGCTTTGCTCTCTTATCCTGTGCTCAATATTAGCATTCATCAATATAAATTTACAATGTTTTCCAAAAAATGTGCCACATCATTGAGCAAAGCTTAGTTCCCTTTTAGACATCCCTAAGATTTGGAGGCATTTAGCAAACAGTGGTGTCAGCAATAATTGATAATGCCTGCATCGTTTTTCCTTCTCGGCCCCTAAACGACCTAAATATTAAGTCTCAATTTTTGAAATATTAATTTGTCAGATATTTGTAATGTATCTCAAATGATTTGTTGTTGTTAACACTCTTCCTGAAATTCTTCACATTGCAAAATAGTAATTTTTGTAAATGAAAGCATATAAATAAGCAAGTAGTCAAATCCAAATGAAATAAGAACTCATCAAAAATAACAAGCACAAAAATAAATTAAATGCTCCCACTATGAAAAAAAAAAACAACACACTTATATTTAATTTATCTGGTTTCTAAGTTTAAGTTGCAGAGTAATTAGTCCAAACTTTTACTTCCATGTATATAGCAATATATAGATTAGCACAAAAATATATATGGATATATGTACATATATTTGGAAATATGTATATGAGAGAGATAGGGAGAGAAATATGTCAGATGTTAGGTAATTTTTCTATTAAATGTACTTTTTTAAAAGAGAAGTTCTTGTGAAAAGTTTAACAAAGTCCTAAAATGTTCCACAATGTAGAAACAGACAGGCAGAATATTGGAACTTGGAAACCTTATTATTATTCATTATAAAAGTGCAGCATTTTCTTTTTCAGCCTCTTTGCCAGAATAATCCTGATGTCAGAGGACAGGATATTATGCTATCAAGATTAAAATATTTTTCCTACATCAACATTCTGCTGACCATACCAGTAAGTTTGGGTTTCCATTAATGCTGCAACTTTTCATCACATGATCACAATTTTAAACTCATTAAATGTGTGTGTGTGTGTTTCTAAAAATAGCTATTAAATTGATTTTATTCCCTGAGATTCTACTTACCTCCCAAGCTCTATCAAATATCTAACCTCAACCAATTTAGACATTTTAGCATTGCTGTTTCCATTTTAGAATAAATCTCAATAGATAAAAAGACTCATTTATTCTGCAAAATAAGGCAACTAAAGGCATAATTGTTTTCACGGCCAAAATCTGAGTCACCAATTAAAAAGGAGCTTTAAATGCTTTTCTTAAAAAAAAAATGAATTATAAAAAACTAGAGAATGTACTTTTGCTCAAACATAATTAAAACCAGTCCATTGCAGAAAATACAATCATTATTGAAGGAATAAGTCTATAATAGACTACTAAGGGAATATTAGGGGAAAAAGTGGAAGATTCTAAGTTTTCATTGTACACTTTAAAAGGCTAATTCAGAAATATATAAAATCTAAAAAAATGCATATATATCCTCACCTGGGTTCTCTAAATGTTAATATGTTTATTGTTTAAATTATTGTAAAGAAAATAGAAAATCACAAGTACATCTGTGTATTTTATCTCTCTTTTGAATTCTTGACTTATAAATGTATCTGATTATCTGTAGGGTATCTTCTTAAAGATAGCTTAAAAATCTCAAAAATCAACATAATTCAAACCAAATGTATTATTTTCCCATGGTCTCTATAATTTTGAAAAACGCTACCCCCCCCATCTTTCCAAATAAACTTACAAAGATTTCATAAATCAATGAAGACTCTTATAACTAAAAAAATATATAATCGTCGAATACTTTCAATCCCATAAAATCATTCTCATTTTCCATTCCCAATCTTATTAGTAAGCCACAATATAGAACATTATTATCTCTTCCTGATAGTTAAGGCTTGAGCTAGTTCACTCTGTCTAAATTATTTTCCATCTCGCCCACCAATTTATCTCTGAAAAACACAAAAAATATATTATTCTCTGCCCAAGACCATAGATATGTCTAGTCAAAACAGATTTAGTTCAAACTACTTAGCATAAATACAAAATACTACACATTCTATATAGCTTCAACTTCTATAGCACTGAAATAGCTTATTCATCTGTCAAGAAACAGATGGAATGCTTTTTGTTATTTCTATGGTTGACAGAAGAGCCCTCTAAATAGGTCCATGCCCTAATCTCTCCTGCCTGAGAATATGCTATATCACCCGGCAAAAATGACTTTGCAAATGTAAATAAGGTGACAGATATGTAAGTAGTCAAATTATTTTGGATTACCCAGGTAAGTCCAATGTAATTACATGACCCCTTAAAAGCCAATCACTTCTCTATCTAAAGGTAGAGAGATATTGCACAAGGATTACTCAGAGAAATTCAAAGTGTACTATGACTCAATTAGTCATTGCCTGAGGGATTCACATGGAAACCCTAAGAAAGGTTGAGTGTAGCTTCTAGGAGAAAAAAACTGGCCCCCAACCAACAGCCACAAAGGAAACAGTGATGTGAGTCCCACAACTACAGAAAACTGAATTCTGCCCACAATCTAAATAAGTTTGGAAATGGATCTTTTCCCAGAGTCTCCAGTAGGAAATGCAGACCTATCGGTAACTTAGTTTTAACCTTGTAAGTCTTGGAGTGCAGAAATCAGCTAACCCCACCTAAACTTCTCACCTACAAAGCTATAAGTTAAAATATTGGAGTTCTTACAGGCTGCCAAGTTTATGGAAATTTGTTAGATTAGCAATGAAAATTTAATACAAAGTTTTCCTTAGAAATAAACACCATCTCTTAGAAATAAGCATTATCCTTTAGAAACAGACATTCCATCTTACACAATATATGTATATGCTTTATTTTTCTTTCATCACACAATATATGGTATGTTTTATTACAGTCTTTGTATTCCTTCTTACACAGTATATGTATGTGTTTTATGACAGTTATTTGTATGTATAGTCTTTCCTCTTATAATAAATAACTTGTGGCAGATGTTCTTTAAGTCTGTTAGTATTCCAGTCTTTCTAAACTCACCAACATGGGATATATGGCAGATTTGTCTTCCAAAGAAAACCACAATAACATCTCCCATCCCGTATGTGCTTCTACAAGGTGATTTGCAGCTTCTCTATCAAGAAGTGGGGTTGAATTTTTCACGAACCTAAAGCCAGGTGGGCTTTGTAGGCTGGCTTTGAACAACAACAAAGGCAGAAATGACCCTGCGCTAGTTCTGGGTATTGTTCTTAATGGGCCTCTTAGCTTCCACTTCCTGCCTCTTGGGAGCCAGCTACGGTGAAAAATGTAACTATCCTAATACCACGAAGCTGTGACAAACCCTAGTTGCACAGAAAGGCCCAGAAGTTAAGACATCATCAAACCTTTGTGTTGGGCGAATGGGGAGAGACAGGGGGTAGGGGAGGGAGAGAGAGATAAAGGGAGAGAGAGAGAATAAAGAACACTTTCACCAGATATGTGAATAGGGGAGCCACAAGGGAACAGTATCTTCCAGTCACTGCTGTCTCTGCTGACAGACACCAAAAGAATCACAGATAAACTGCTCAACCTAGCCCTTTGCAAATCCTTTAGCCTCAAATTATGAGTAAATCAAAATGGTCAGTAAGTTTGGGAGCAATTTGTTACACAGCCATAGATAACTGAAATAGACTCATTTGAATAGGACTCTAGCCATTAACCAAAAAAATTAACTACCAATTATCTGCCTCTGGTAGTAGAACAGATACATTCTTGGTCTTGCAATTATATGTTGAGGAGTGTTAAACAAAAAAACAAAACATAAACTTTAGACAAATTAAATTTAGCAGGGTTTATTTGAGCAAAGTACAATTTATGCATCAGGCAGAACTCAGACCTAGAAAAGGTTTACATAATTTCACCCAGCTGTGTGAACAGCTGGCTTTTATGGATCAGACACAGAGGCAAAGTACAGAGGTCACCTGGTTGTTCATAACTGGCCGTCTGTATTATTTGGGCATGGTCTAATGAGTTGGCTGGCCATGATTGGATGAAACTTGAGTGTTTGTTATACTTCTAATTTAGGTTTCAGATTTTTATTGTAGGAACTCAAAGTATAAAGACAGCCTCAAGCTAATGTTGCCTTGATTACTAATTTATCAGGAGTCTGTCTTCGGCCAAAAAACTTTTGTGTAATATTTTAGTCCTGATCATAGGCCTGGCAAACCTCATGGGGTTTACCTCATAGAGAAACTACCTTCTCTACACCAGGCTTGGTGCCCAGCCAGTGCACTTCAGTCTGTGATGGGAGTTTCAGTCTAGGACTCAGCCTTCATGGCTGACCATGCTCTTAGGAACATCTGCATTACTAACTGTATTAGTTTGTTTTAACACTGCTATAAAGACATGCCTGAGACTGGATAATTTATACAGATTGGATAATTTATAAAGAAAAGAAGTTTCGTGGACTCATAGTTTCACATGGCTGGGTAGGCCTCAGGGAACTTACAATCATGGCAGAAGGGGAAGAGGCATGTCTTCCACGGCGGCAGGTGAGAGACAGAGCCCAAAGAGGGAAGAGCCCCACACTCATTAAGCAACAAAGTCCTCATGGGAACTCATTCGCTATCATGAGAACAGCATGGGAGAAACCACCACCGTGATCCAATCACCTGCCTCCCTCCACACGTGGGGATTACAATTCCAGATGAGATTTGGGTGAGGACACAGAGCCAAAAGATATCACTAACCAGTCGCCTTCATTCTGAGACCTCTTTCTCTGGGACTTTTCGCTGAGGCTTTCCTCAGGCACCTCTGCTGAGACTTCCTAATAAAAGCAAGAAGGGAAAAAGTTGAAACTTTTGTCTACTCTTAGTACCCAGTAAGTAGTTTTCCACTCCCTGTCCTTCCCACATAATTTCCTATAACTCCAGGGTCCATAAAACTGAAAGAACCTCTTACTGGGGTTCTCTCAACAGTGAGACAATCCTCTAGTCTCCTTCTGTGTAGATCTCTCTCACCCTCAATCAGTGCAATATTCCATTTGGGAGAAAGAAATAAGTGGAGTGGGAGCGTTCTCCAGTTTAGCCTCTTGCTTGTAACATCACAGTAACTAATTAAAGACTTGACCGTTGCTTTCATTGTAGTTTGTTTCTTAAATTGACAGCTGACAGCTGAGTGCTTTCTCCCCAACTCAGCTGAGCCGGTGACATGTTAATGGTAACTACAGCTGCTTGTATTAGGGTATTCTATGTTATGCTACTATGATTTATATTGAAATGTCAATCCCCAAATCTCAGCAGTCAAAACAACAAAAGCTTACTTCTCACCCAGGTTACAATTCCTTCACTGAGTGTCAGTAATGACTGCTCAACATAGTTCCTCAGGGATCCATGAAGACAGAATAGAATAGCTATTGTTCTAGCTTTGGTGTTACTAGCTGAGGGGCAAAGAATGTTCTAGAGGGTCTTGCATTGTCACTTTAATATTGTGGCCTAGAAATGGCACTGATCTATTTTGCTCACCCTCAGTATTTTAATTACAGGTCGCCCTCAACTGCAAAGGGGCCAGGGAATATAATCATATCACGTTTCTGGAGTCGGGGAATCAGAAAAATTTGGCAGTCAGTTCTTAATACTATGCCTCCAAAAATGGCTTTCATGTTAATAGCCACTCTTTTCCCTTAGAACTTGTATCACCCGCTTCTGTACATTCCATAGATTATTTAGTGTGAGGTTCCATGGGTTCCTGTGAGTCATCTTCTGATTAAAGGTGAAGTTTAATATATCATTTCCCAGTCTGAATCCTCATAGGTCTCCCTAACCCTGGTTCCCGTTCAGCAAAAGCATCTCCTTCTGCTCAATGGGTCTGCTTTCCACAAGTCTGTCAGACAACAAATTTTAACTTACATGGAGTCTAATTGATTAATTTACTTCCTGTATCACTCACAAAAAGTGGAGAGGGTCATTTGGAGACTTAACAAATTTGTTTTGCCTAACAAATGAGTTTTTCTATTTGCCAGGCATGATTTAATCATCAGCAGAATGAATGATAAATACCGGTATATCTATTACAGATCTTAGTTTTTAAAAGCAAATGCAGACTTTAGATAATTCAGTCAAAGGCAACTGGAAAAAGTAGATGGAGAAAACTTTTTGAAAATGGGCTGTAAACATGTTAGCACTTTACAGTTAGCAAGAAGGATTCATGATAATGCTTTTGAGACAGAAAGCTCGGTTGAGGTGTATTTTCTAGGATGTATAAACTTAAAAAAACACACACAAAATCTGTAAGTTTAGAAAAGGAGAAGGATACTTTATTTCTTATAAAGGGTAACAGCCTGCAAAGTGGCCATCTGTAGGCTGGGAAGTAGAGCTTCTGTCTGGCAAGAGTCCAGAGATGGGCACCTCAAATGAGGAGGTAGTGTGGTAGGAGAATTATGTTGAACAGGCTGGTCAAATATACATATCCAACCGGTTACAGGAAGAGCTATGAATATTCATGAAGGTGGTTCTGACACATGCATATTGAACAAACATGCATGTAACATACAATTCATGTTCACCTTGAGGTGGGGACATAACGTTTAAATGTACTATGATTAGGCCTTTGTGTTAGTCAGTTTTGCCTTGCTGTAAAGGAATACCTGAGGCTGGGCAATGTACAAAGAAAAGAGATTTATTTGGCTTTTGCTTCCTCAGGCTGTACAGGCATGGCGCCAACATCTGCTTGCTTTACTTGAGACCTCAGGAAGCTTACAATCATGGTGAAAGGCAAGTGGGGAGCCAACATGTCACATAGCTAGAGGGAGTGAGAGAGAGGAGGAGGTGCCAGGCTCTTGAAAACAACCAGATCTTGCATGCACTCATAGAGGGAGAACTTACAGATTAACCTGATAAAGGCATGAAGTCATTCAGGAGGAATCCACTCCCATGATCCAAACACCTCCCACTAGGCTCACTTCCAACACTGGGGATCACATTTCAACATGAGATTCGGAGGGAAAAATATCACCGTATATATTGAAAGGTCTTTTCAGGACATGAAGTTATATAAGTGTGCAATCTCTATAAACTGGCCAGGACCAGTCCATGATTGGTGGTCTTCTTACTAGGAGAAAGTTACTGAATTTAGTCTCTTGTTCAATTAAAGCTGTAGTTACGGCTAGTAGAACAAGGGTTCAGGTAGTCAGCTTCTGTGAGCTGGATGAGTTGTGATTATTTTAATATTTCTTTTCTTGAAGACAGTACTTGTCTAGTTGCTAGAGGGAAAGAAAAAACCTCGTGGCCATTAGAACGTGGTATATTTTTTGTAGTTTAAGTCTAGGGACCTGTAACTGAACTCTTGCCTGGCATGGCCTTAAGTCTTGTTTAAAATTTGATATCTTATTGCCACAAAGAGCCTATTCTGTCAGTCTTATGATCTTTATTTTATCATTAATGCTGGTCAGATGTTCTGTTGAAACCATAAAAGAGAGGGGTTTATAACAAGGTGTGTCTGAACTCCTGCCCTGGCATGCCTGGGAACTAAGTTTTTACGTCATTTCTGGGGTTCCCCTGGCTGAGGGGGCAACCATGCAGTCAGTGGGGATGGGGGTTAAGATTTTATTTTTAGTTTACAGAAGCATTAACTCAAAGCCATTTCCTTTCTTTTGTTCTTGGTTATGCTGCAAAAGTTTAAGATTTGTACCCATTCCACAATGTATCTATATATCAAAAATCAATTAGCATACCATATATATATGTATATATATGGTGTACAAAATGGAATATATATACATTTTTTCAATTAAATATCTCCAGCTAGGTCATCTGAATGCCTGTATACTAATTATGGTCTTGGAGCAGATGAAAGGGTTGGAAAAATTAATGTAACAGAGGGATACTTTAGGGACACCCTTAAGATTCTACCCTGTGAGAACAGGCACCTACATTTACAACTCTATCAAGTTTACACAAATTGAGAAGCAGTAAATTGAGAAACAACAACAACAACAACAACAACACCTAGAGTTAGAAACGGGGACCAAAAAAGGACAAATATCAACTACTACTAGGGAATACAGCTTGCTCAAGGCAAACTTTTACTGACAAGTACAAAGTTTTCCCTAATCATTTACTGAAAATGCATTCTAAGACAAAACATATTCAGCATGACCTTCATTTTTTTTCTTTTCTCAAGGTGGTATGAACAAAGAAATATGCACAGAAAATTCTCCATACCCTTGAAGGGAGCAACTGCCATGCTCATTTTGGTATGTCCCCTGTGACTCGCTCACTAACTAGATGCCCGAGCCAAAGTCACTTCCTATGATGACAGCAGGTTATTGGCAAATCTCCACAGAAATATCATCACGGTGAGGCTGATACTAAATTAGGACAAAGCTATTTGGCTTGATCGAAGCTGAAGCTATTTTTCTGTCACATAATAGATCTTATATCAGTACCCTTCAAGAAATTGCCCCGAAAGCATCAACTATATTATTATTTCAGAAACTTGGTCAGATAATGGGAACTATTTAAAAATAAAAAGTGAAGTGTATTCTTTTGTTTGGATATAAAGTAAATCCCATGTTATTTTCTAAAACAAAAAACTTATTGATTTTGAAAAATGCCTTCTTGCATCGGACATAGTCCATAAATACGCATAATTGGAAAGCTCTAAAATCTGTGAGTATGGTGGAGTAGTGATTTCAGATGCGGTGATCAGGTCTGGAGAATTAAAGGAACACAAAAGTTCCTGAGACCTATGAAATCTTCTGAAACCTGCATCTTTCTCCACATCATAACTTAAATAATTTTAAAGGAAATATACTAATTACTGGAAGATTCTGTCACTTAAAAGAGAATCAGTCTTGACTTTTCCATGCAATTCACATGTGTAATTTTTTTTCTTGTTTAGTTCATTGATTTTGATCTATAGCAAAAAATAGTTGATTTGTTTCTCCCTAAACAAGTATTAGAATGAAACAATAGGAGGTCATCTAGACCAGAGCAACTGGGCTTAACTACTTACTTAATATAGTCAACTAGATCTGAAGTTCATTGAAAACAATCATCTTTATTATTTTTTTCCAAATGCTTTAGTAATTTGCCAAAAATCATGTAAAAAGTAAATAATGAAATTAGATGTAGAATGCAGATCTTGTGAACCCAAATCTAGACCTCTGGATCAATAAATTTTGCAAAACATTGGTGCAAACACTTTGTAAAAACATTTATGTTAAGAATTTTTGGGACGAGTGTTATTTAACCCTTATATGCGAAGAATACAATTAAATAGAAAAATTAGATGTTGCAATATAGAAATTGATATGACCTGACTAAATCTCAGTTACCCTCATATTAAAATGAGCTTTGCGATGTAGAGATAAATGGATTAATATGTGTTATAACATCTGGAAGAAATGCAGATTCAACAGTAAGATTGTCTTTTCCTCCCTGCCTTCTCTTGTTCTCTCTTCCTTGATCTTTCTTTTGTTTTCATGCCCCTCTTTCTTCCTTTTAATTTTGCCGTAATCCTATTTTTAAATTTTCCTTGCTTCCCTTTTCGTGAATTAGTATATTTAATTTTTAAAATTTAACGTGTATTTTAAGCCTAGAGAAAATCATTTAATCATTCAAACATGAGCTTTGAGCACTTTCCAAAGCTGGCAAATTCTATAAAAAGGGGAGTTTGGTTTTTAATACTCTTGTTGTTACTATTTTATATTTATATTTGAAACATTTATTCTTTACTTATTATGTAATTTAATCCATCAACCAGCATTTGTTGGGTAGCTATTAAAACCAAGAAGACCTTCAATACGGTCAGTTACTGTGAATGAACTTTGAGTACTTTAACGCAAACATCAAGGTCTCATAATTGATTCCTAATCTACATGCAAACAATTTCATTTTTCTAAGGTTAGACATGTTGCATCAGTTTTAAATCTTTTTGAATTTGGAAAAGTCTTTTCAAGTTGATGATATAAATAAAATTCACCAAATCATCATGTTAATTGTCTACTAAATTTATGTTGATTATTCTGTCATTTTTCCATGTTAACAAAAAATCTACATTGAAGTTAACATTATTGAAACATTAATACTTCTTGAATTTGAAATTAAGTGAATTTAATTCATCACTAGATGGCACTCTAAATTTAGACTGTGATATATATTTCTTCAAATAGAAGCTAAATATGTTTTATAAGAAAGAATTCATTTTATAAACAAAAAATTTACCCCCCTGTTCAAACACAAAGTTGAGAATTCCCTTTCTATCTATCAACAGTAACAAAGAAAACCTACAACATGTAATAAAAAGTAGAAAAGTAACTGCCAATACAATAGAGTATACAGACTGGATCATAAAGAGAATATGATGGTTATCTGAAAATGTTTCTCATATATATTTGAATCTTTCTGTTTTTAATTTATAATTTTGAGACTTAATTTTTCTGTATACTATAATCCAGGAAGTGTTAAAGTGTTTTTGTTTTTGTAAATCTAAAATTTATGATTTACCCACCATTTTAAAAACTGACTTGCTTCTTAAAAGCGAGTCAGCTTTCAGTACCCACAGGTTCCATCTGCAGGCTCAACCAACTGCAGATCAAAAATATTAGCAAAAATTTAAAAATAAGCTACAAATAAAATACACAAATAAAAATACAGTATAACAATTTACAAAGCATTTACGTTGTATTAAATATTATAAGCAACCTAGAAATGATTTAAAGATGTCCATAGATTATGTGCAAATACTATTCCATTTTATGTAAGGGACTTGAGCATGCTCAGATTTGGTCCTAGAACCAATCCCTGGCAGATATAGAAGGATAACTGTATTTTCATTTGTAACAAATATATAAGCATGATGATACAATAAAAATGAATGTACTTCTGATAAAAAATGCCTTTGTGTCAGATATAATTGTATGTAGACTGCCTCAAATACAAGATAATAACTTGTATAATTCCTTTTCTCCTAAATATTAGAGGCTGTACACATTTTTCATTTTTCTAGACAAGATTTTTTAGCTTCCTAAGAAGACTAAGAACTTTCTTGTGTTACTTTCATTTGTAAGTGATGACATCCCCCATAAAATCATAAGAATGAACCATTTGAAAAGTATCAGGCCAATGATACTATGACCCCTGTATAATTGAAACCATCAACTGTTCTCTGTTCAGGGACCGCAGCCTGGGTGGTTAGCATAAGGGTTGCTGAGGTGGCTCGGCCTCATATTCAGACTGTCAATTAGACTGCATTAAGGAACACTTCTAGCAGGGCTAATGCCACTGCAAGAGAAAGCAGGTGTTTAAAGATAGCCGACATTTAAAAATATTCTATATTAGAAGTCCAAATTTTCCATGGATGAAAGTCAATATATTTTGCTCTTATTCTATGCTAAGGTCATGACTCCAATTATTATGTAAAAATGGGTTTCTCTGAATATTTTTGGCTTTCCTGATGACTACTTTTTTTTTTTTTTTTTCCTTATCCTGACTGCACAGTAAAGATTGACTCTCTAATTCTCTGGGTCAGATATGTGTGGAAAATTACTATTATGTTCTTGTTTTCCACATCAGAGAATGAGATCTTTCAATAAAATTTCTTCTGGACAAATGAAAAAGCAAGTAGAATAATGTTGCATTTCTGCATAGTTTCTTTTTCACTGGATAAGTTTCTTTGTAGTGAAAATGAGGAAAGGACTCTATCATTATTAATATTGATAAACAGGTAAAATTTTAACTTTATATTTCTGATTCAGTTCTTGTAAATATGATATAAAATGATAAATTTTTAAAATATTATGTTACTTTGGAATATGTATTTCATAAATACATCTATTTATGTATTTATGAAATATACATGTATGTATGTTATGTATTTATGAAATATAATATAAATATCTATTATATAAATATTTATCTTAGAAAAAATATTATTTTCTTTAAAAGCTCCAAAAATGTTCTAATGTATTATAAAAGATAAGAAAACAGATTTATTTTAAAATCACACTTAGAAATTAACAGTTTTCCCTGTCAATATCTGTCTATTATAGATAGCAATGCAAGACCAATATTTCAGGAACATATATATTTTTATTCATTGCTTGTGAGAACAAAATTTGAAACAAATATTTACTTACTAATATAAAATTAACAAAGATTTTATGTAGGATATAATTAAAAAGTGCTATAATGTTAAAAGACATTGGCAAAGATTACAATATGTTATCTAAGTGTTCAAAAATTTCCAGAAGAGTTGTGTCAGGGGATAGAACTTTAGGAAATATACTTAAACACAAACCTTAATCCCACATTTCTCACAGAAATCAGACTGGTTGCTACAAATGTCTAACTGAATGCATCAATGTATCAGGAGAAATCCTTCAAATAACCTCAAAAGGTAGGAGCCTGGCAGGACTTATTTTCTAGTCACAACCCTGCTGTCTAAAACAGGATCTGGTCCAGACTAGATAAAGCAAAAAATAGTCAGGAACCAGCAGATGGCAACAAAAGAGATCCCTATTTGCCCCCATTGCTCATTAGCATAAGACACTCCCATCAGCACTGTGGCAGTTTATAAATGCCATGCCAGTTACCCAGAACTTAACACCCTTTTCCTAGAAAGGTCTAAATAACACACCCCCCTCAATTTTCATTGACCCACCCCTTAATTTGCATGATACAGTAAGTGAGTTCATGTAAGTACACATACAGTTGCCAACCCATACATTGCCTACTCTGTGTACACTGCCTGTGAATTAGCTCTGTTCTGCAAGGAGCAGTACCATCCAATGAAAGATTGCTAACACTACTGGCTCACTCTTGAATTTCCTGAGTGCTGCCAAGAACCCTCCTGGGCTAAGCTCCAATTCTGGGACTCACCTGTCCTGCAACAAGATGCATTTGTTAAAAGAACAGGCAATTAGAATCACCCAACTTGAATTTGAATCCTGACTTTTTTCTTGCTATATTTGGAAACGTGGACAAATGATTAATCTCTTTAAGCCTAGACTTCCTCATTATAAAATAAGAAAAATCATGCCTAAACAATCTCACTGGCAATTTCCTCTTTGGAGAAGTCCTAGAACTGAAATGGCTGGAGACTATGTCCAAGCATTTGTTACACAGATTAGCTTCTTCTGGAACATAACTGCATATTTTCATAGTCCTTCCAAAAATTCTAGCTTGGCTATATCATTGAGTGTTCCAAATTATGTCAATTAGTAGGATTTGAAACACATCACAGATTTTTCTTAAAATAGAGTGGAAACATGTATTGGAATTACTTAAAAATGCAGCAAGTAACTTTATCACGTTAATGTTCTGCTTATTACAAAATATATTTTTGGGTGACTACATATATCTTTAAATTCAAAATAAACTTGCCTAAGGCATTTGGTGATTTGCCAGGTTCATGTATCATGACCTTTAGCAAGAATTTTCTAGGATGTCAAAAAATGTAGGCCACATTTTTTATTTGTTTCAAATCAAGAAATATAAAAGCTAAAAAGATGTATAGATTATATTAAGAAAGAATGTGAATAAAATGAAATATGCTTATGCTAAGGATTTGAATTAAGCGAGACTGCTGAGCCCATAGTAATCTGGTTCCACATCTTGATGGTGTGTCCTAAGACCTTGCTAATCAGAATATTGGTTCACAAGCCTGCAGGATCCACACGACCTGGGAACTTGTGAAAAAAGTGGGATTTCACATTACAAAACAGACTTACTGCATTTAGCAACATCTCCACTTGATTCATAAATACAAAGGTTGAAGAAGCATTTCTACATAGGTTCATAACCTGAACATTACTAAACTCCTTAGTCTTCATTTTGTCATTTCATAGAGCCCATAGAGAGCAACGATCTGTAATTCAATTGTGTTTACTTTGACTGACAATGCCATTTGATGATGCCAGAGTAACTATAAGCAGCTTGTCTTCATAAGTAGAAAGGTAGAGCTTATGTAGTTCTATTTTCAAGACAGTACTCAATTGAATAAGCTGAAAAACTCTTTTTCTTCCAAAAAGAAAAAAAAAGACTCAACAAATAATTTTCCTGAAAAGTCAGAGTATATTATTCTTAGTCCTCGATTTATCATCCATCTGTTCCTTGCTGAACCAGTGTGATCTTTGGATGTATATTTTTAAATATTATATTTTCTCTGACACATTTCAACATTTTTTTTCTTTATCATCTGTCACACAGATGCACAGAATAGGATCAAGGAGCTACAATGGATAAAGTGAATGATCATGCAAAAATGTTTCATTTTCTTTTGAAATTAATGACCATTAGTGGTTTCACTCCTAGGCCAAGTAATCATAATCACTATCATTGCTAATGTTTGTGTTGAATGTAAAATGATATTTCCAAGGGACTCTTCAGCTGGCTTTATCTTAATACACAGCAAAATCTTCAACATTTGATGGTCTTCTTTGTGTCTTGCAAAAAAAATTGCTCTTTTATGTTAAAATTAATTACTTTGGGTTAAATACTATCAAGTGTTGCTAACAAAAACAGTATGATATAATCTAGAACACTTTCTAAACAATAAAAAAATATTAGGCATTGTGCTAATCATTTTACTTTTCATAACACTGTAAATTAGTCATGGTTATTATCCTCACTTTATAGATGAGAAAACAAAAGTTCAGATAACTTAGGTTACTTTCTCAAGGCTTGAATCTTCCTCGGTCTCTCTAACTCTAAAATCCTTGGTGATAATTGCTGTAGTATGCCTTGCCTAAACTAGAGAATTTATACCTTAAAAGGAAAAAAAAATGTATCTTTTTATATTTCTCTAAGGAATTAAACATAGACAATATGAAATAAATATTTGTGAATGTTCAATAAGCTTTGCCTAAAAAATACTGGTTTGGAATTTTTATAAATAAAACTCCACTGATAGAAATATTTGATAAATGTATCTCATACATAAATTTTAAAGTCCCTGTATAAATTTGTTTATCATTTGTCCAAATCTGTATTGTTCTTCATGGTTCAAGTTTTCAAACATTAGCTTATCCTTTTGGAAGGAGTGAACTAACCTTTTTATTTAGTTAATTTTCTGTAACACCATAAAGAGAACCAAGATAACAAGATGTGCAGTTTTGGTTAATATAATGTCATTACCAGAATACATCTTGACTTACCTAAAATTATACAAGTTCCATATACTTAATGTGTCATGGTAGAATTGTACTCAGTATTTGTTCTAACAGCAGAACTAGAAGAAAATTTGTTATCTGATTTTCATCATACTTTCAACTATGGTCTGTAAAGGAAGCATTGATACGCAATTTCTCTCATGGATTTAATAGGTTCAGAACAATCCTTTTAAATGTCATCTCTTTCATTGATTTGTTTAATGTTTTATTATAGATAAAGATATATAGATTTATAGTATATAAAGTCAGTTTTGCACAGCAAAAAACATACAAGTGAAGATTTAATCCATAGCTAACTGAGATAAAATAATCCAAACATTCATAAAAAATCACTTCTATTATGCTCATAGAAAATTGTATTTCTGATTGCTTGCTTTTGCTAGTATCATAGAATACAGACTTTGTTTTTCAGTATAATACTCTACTACTCCCCTCAGAAAATAACTGGTTTAATATTCAGAAAACGATTTTAGATATTAGTATTAAGTACAGTTGAATATTCAGAATCACTATATTTCTAGATCATAATAGAAAAGGTTTTATTAAGATAATACTTCTTGCTGCTATGTAAAAGTAATCTAACTTTTGCTAAACCGAGAAATACCAATAATTTTAAGATACCTTGCAAACAAAATTGACATCAAAGACATTGATACTGTGTATTTTAAGTACAACTGCAATGAGAAATTCTTATTTTAGAACTAGATACATACATTTTGAGATGGAATATTTATTATGGAAAATTAGAATAGATGCATTATTTTACAGCTAAATAAACCAAGGCTGAGTACAATTTAGTAAGATATAAAGTTGCGTTTTTTAAAAATCATCTGTGCTCCTGTGAACCTACACTAAACATACTTCTTTTTTAACTTTTAGGTTCGAGAGTACACGTATGAACTTGTTATACAGGTAAATTATGTGTTGTGGGGGTGTGGTATATAAATTGTTTTGTTACTTAGGTAATAAACATGGTACCCAATAGGTAGTTTTGCGATCCTCACCTTTCTCCCACCTTTCACCCTCAAGTAGGTGTCTATTGTTTCCTTATTTGTATCCATGTGTACTAAATGTTTAGCTCCCACTTATAAGTTGGAATATGCAGTATTTGTTTTTCTGTTCCTGCATTAGTTTGCTTGGGTTAATGGCCTCCAACTCTATCTGTGTTGCTGCAAAGAACATGAGCTCATTCTTTGTTATGGCTGCATATTACACCATGGTGTATACGAATCAAATTTTCTTTTTCCAGCTTACCACTGATGGGCATCTAGGTTGATTCCTTGTCTTTTCTATTGTGAATAGAGCTACAAAGAACATTCATGTGTATGTGTGTTTATGGTAGAATGATTTCTATTCCCTTGGGTATTTACTCAAATAATGGAATTGCTGGGTCAAATAGTAGTTATAAGTTCTTTGAAAAATCACCACACTGCTTTCCAAGACAGCTGAACTAATTTCCATTCCCACCAGAAGTGTATAAGTGTTCCCTTTTCTCTGTTATCCCACCATCATCTGTTACTTTTTGATTTTTTTAGTAAGAGTCATTCTGACTGGTGTGAGACAGTACTTCATTGTGGTTTGAATTTGAATTTCTCTAAAGATGAGTGATGTTGACGATTTTTTCACATTTGTTGGACATGTGTATGCCTTCTTTTGAAAAGTGTCTGTCCATGTTCTTTCCCACATTTTAATGGGGTTTTTTGTTTATTGTTTGTAAATTTATTTAAGTTTCTTATACATTTTACATATTAGATCATTGTTGGTTATGTGTTTTCTCTGTTGATAGTTTCTTTTGTTGTGCAGAAGCTCTTTAATTGGGTCCCATTTTTTAATTTTTACTTTTGTTGCAGTTGCTCTGGCCATCTCCTTCATAAAATGTTTGCCAGGGCCTATGACCAGAATGGTATTTCCTAGGTTTTATTTAAGGGTATTTACAGTCTTAGGCTGACTCTTAAGTGTTTAATCCATCTTGAGTTGATTTTTGTATATGATAAAAGGACCGAGTTCAATTTCAATCTTTTGCATTTGGCTAACCATTTATCTCAGTACCATTTATTGAATAGGGAGTTCCTTGCCCATTTTTTGTTGATATGGTTTGGCTCTGTGTCCCCATCCAAATTTCATGTTGAATTGCAATTCCCCGTGTTGGAGGAGGGGCCTGGTGGGAGGTGATTGAATCATGGAGGTGGACTTCCACCTTGATGTCTTCATGATAGAGTTCTTATGAAATCCAGTGGTTGAAAGTGTGTAGCAATTCCCCTTTCTCTCTGTCTCTACCTCCTGCTCTGGCCATGTGAAGATGTGCCTCATTCTGCTTTGCTTTCCACCATGATTGTAAGTTTCTTCAGGCTTCCCCAGTCATGCTTCCTGTGCAGCCTACAGAATCATGAGCCAATGAAGCCTCTTTTCTTTATGAGTTATCCAGTCTCGGGTATGTCTTTATAGCAGTGTGAGAATGGACTTGTTATTGTCAATTTTGTCAACTATAAAGGGGTGATAGCTGTGCAGCTTTATTTCTGGGCAGTATATTCTATTCTGTTGGTCTATGTGTCTGTTTTTGTACAAGTACGATGCTGTTTTGGTTTTAGTAGCCTTGTATTATAGTTTGAAGTTGTGTAATGTGATGCCTCCAGCTTTGTTCTTTTTGCTTACAATTAATTTGGCTATTCAGGGTTTTTTTTTAGTTCCACATGAATTAAAAAAATTTTTTTTTCTAATTCTGTGAAAAATGTCATTGATAGTTTTGCTTTGGGCAGTATGGCTATTTAATAATATTGATTGTTCCTATTCATGAGCATGGGAGTCTGGAATGTTTTTCCATTTGCTTATGTCATTTCTGATTTCTTTCAGCAATGTTATGTAATTTTCAATGTAGAAATCTTTCACCTCCTTGGTTAGCTGTACTCCTAGGTGTGTGTGTGTGTGTGTGTGTGTGAGTGTGCCTATTGTATATGACATTGTGTGCTTGAATTGGCTCTCAGATTGGACGTTGTTAGTGTGTAGATATGCTACTGATTTTTGTACCTTGATTTTGTATCCTGAAACTTTGCTGAAGTTGTTTATCAGATCTAGGAGCTTTGGGACAGCGACTACAGGGGTATTTTAGGTATAAAATCATAATCATATCATCTTTAAACAGAGATAGTTTGATTTCATCTCTTCCAATTTGAATGTTTTTTTCCTCATTTTTCTTGTCTGATTGCTCTGGCTGGGACTTCCAGTACTATGTTTACTGGAAGTGGTGAGATTGGGTATCCCTGTCTTGCCCTGATTCTTCCAGTGTTTGCCTATTCTGCATGATGTTTGCTGTATTTTTTTCAGAGATGGATGACTTTTATTATCTTGAGTTTGTTCCTTCAATTCCTAATTTGTTGAGGGTTTTTTTTTAATTATTATTATACTTTAAGTTCTAGGGTACATGTGCATAATGTGCAGGTTTGTTACATATGTATACTTGTGCCATGTTGGTGTG
>NW_012115055.1:4863191-4875384 GCF_000951035.1 Colobus angolensis palliatus | reverse complement strand
AAAATTGGCTAGCCATAAGTAGAAAGCTGAAACTGGATCCTTTCCTTACTCCTTATACGAAAATTAATTCAAGATGGATTAGAGACTTAAATGTTGAGGGGTTTTTAACATGAAGGGATTTTGAATTTTAATGAAAGTGTGTTCTGCATCTTTTGAGATGATCATGAGGTTTTCAATTTTAGCTCTATGTGTGTGATGAATCACATTTGTTAATTTGTGTATGTTTAAGCAACCTTTCATCCCAGGTATAAAGCCTACCTGATCAGGGTGGATTAGCTTTTCAAAGTGCTACTGGATTCCATTCACTAGTATTTTGTTGAGGATTTTCGTATGCGTCTCTGCTAGGTTTTTGTATTAGAATGATACGGCCTCATAGAGTAAGTCAGGGAAAAGTCCCTCCTCCTAAATTTCTTTTGAAATAGTTTTAGGAGAAATATTGCCAGCTCTTCTTCATAGATCTGGTAGGGTTTGGCTGTGAATCTGTCTGGTTCAGGAATTTTTCCAGTAGGCTTTTTATATTACTAATTCAATTTCAGAACTTGTTATTAGTCTCTGTAGGGACTCAATATCTTCCTGGTTCAATTTTTGGGGATTTAATGTTTCTAGGTATATATCCCTTTTGGGGGCCAGGGGGTTCTAGTTTCTGCCCATACAGGTGTTTATAATTGTCTCTGAGGATATTTTATATCTCAGTGGTTTTGGTAGCAATATCTCCTTTCTCATTTTGATTGGCTTTTTTTTTTTATCTCTCTTTTTTCCTTTGGTAGTCTAGCTAACAATCTATCAAGCTTATGTATTCTTTCACACAATCACCTTCTGATTTTTGTTGATATTTTGTGTGATTCTCATCTTAATTCCATAGTTTTAAGCTATCTTCTTAGTATTGATTTTTGTTTTTATTGTGTGTCTCTTGAATGTCAATTATCTTTAAGGTCCAAAACTTGTGGTCCATGTTTTTTTGGTATGATTTTTTTTTTAATTTGTTGAGAATTTTTTTATGATTGATTGTGTGGTGAATATAGAGTATGTGCCATGTGCAGATGAGAAGAATGTATATTCTGTTGTTTTGGTGTGGTGAGTTATGTAGATGCTTGCTATTTCCATTTCGTCAAGTGTTGAGTTCAGGTCCCAGATATCTTTCATAGCTTTCTGCTTCCTTGATCTAATACTGTCTGTGGGGTGTTGAAGTCTACCACTCTAATTGTGTGGTTATCTGTGTCTCTTGTAGGTTTCTAAGAACTTGCTTTATAAATCTCTATGCTCCTCTGTTTGGTACATATATATTTAGGATAGTTAATTCTTCTTGTGGATTGAACCCATTACCATTAGATGTTGTATATTGTCTTTTTGTATATTGTTAGTTTAAGTCTTTTGTCTGAATTTAGAATAGCAATCCCTGCTTATTTATTTATTTATTTATTTATTTTGCTTTCTGTTTGCTTGGTAGATTTTTCTCTATTCTTTTACTTTGAGCCTATGAGTCTCTTGAAGACAGCACAGAATTGGGTCTTGCTTCTTTACTCAACTCACCACTCTATGCCTTTTAATTGCGAGTATGTAGGCCTTTACATTCAAGCTTAATACTGATATGTGCAGATTTGATCTTGCCATTGTGTTGTTATCTGGTAATTATGCAGACTCGATGTACCTTTGATTTATAGTGTCAATGATTTATGTATTTAACTGTGTTTTGTGGTGGCCAGTAATGGTCTATTGTTTCATATTTAGCACCCCTTAAGGACCTCTTGTGAGATACTTCTGGTGATAATGAACTCCCATGGCATTTGCTTACCTAAATAGGATCTTATTTTTTCTTTGCTTATGAAGCTTAGTTTGGCTGGATATAAAATTCTTGGTTGAAATTTCTTTTATATATGAATGTTGAATATAGCCCCCCACCATCTCTTGTGGCTTGTATAGTTTCTTATAAAAGGTCCACTGTTAGCTTGATAAGGTTCCCTTTGTGGGTGACCTGACTCTTGTCTCTAGCTGTCTTTAATAAATGTTTTTTCCTGTTGGCCTTGGATAATCTGATGACTATGTGTCTTGGGGATGATCATCTTGTATTATCTAACCAGAGTTCTCTGCATTTCCCAAATTTGAATATTAACATCTCTAGTGAGGCTGGGGAAATTTTTATCAACAATATCCTTAAATACATTTTCCAAGTTGGGTGCTTTCTCTTCCTCTCTTTCAGGAATGTCAATGAGTCATAATTTAGTTGCTTCACAAAACATAGCTTTGGGATATTGTTTCAACTCTTGTTTATTATTTTCTTTACTTTTTCTCAGTAAGTTTATTCAATGTCCCATTCTTTGATCTCTAAGATTCTTTCCTCAATTTGATCTATGCTGCTGTTAATACTTGCAATTGTATTATACAATTCTTGTAGTATGTTTTTTAGCTCTATGTGATCAGTTTGGCTATTTCTTAAAATGACTATTTCATCTTTCAGTTGTTGTATCATTTTATTGGATTTCTAAGATTCCTTGAATTGAATTTCAACTTTCTCTTGACTCTTAATGATCTTCACTCCTATCCAGATTCTGAATTCCACGTTTATAATTTTAGTCATTTAAACCTGGTTAAGAACCATTGCTGGGGCTAGGTGCGGTGGCTTATGTCTATAATCCCAGCACTTTGAGAGGCCAAGGTGTGTGGATCACTTGAAGTCAGGAATTTGAGACCAACATGGTGAAACCCCATCTCTACCGAAAAAAAAAAAAAAAAAGATGTGTGTGGTGGTGCATGCCTTTAATCCCAGCCATCTGAAAGTCTAAGGTGGGAGAATTTCTTGAACCTGGGTGGCGGAAGGTGCAGTAAGCCAAGATCACACCACTGCACTTCAGCCTGGGGGACAGGAAGACTCCATCAAAAAAGGAAAGAAAGAAAGAGAGAGAGAGAGAAGAAAAGAAAAGAAAAGAAAGGAAAGAAAAGAACTATTTTTGGAAAACTAGTGCAATCATTTGGCCAGAAGAAGACACTCTGGCTTTTAAAATTGCCAGAGGTCTTGTATTAGTTCTTATCTGTATGGGTTGATGCTACTTTCATCTTTGAAGTTGCTGCATTTTGAATGGTGTCTTTTCTTTTATATTATTTGTTGGCCATGAGGGCTTTATTATGGTATAAAATTGATTTAGTTGACTTGCTTCCTTTCTGGAAGATTTTAAAGAGCCTAGAACTCCTGAGCTGCACACTCTATCCCTGAGGAGCTGATTCCAGGCCCCCAATTTTGTTCTATGGCCCCTTAAGGTTAGGAACCTGCTGTGCCAGAGGGGCCCAGGTGTTCCCCGTCCACTAGCAACAACACTCCGATGGGGGGCTTTGTCAGGTTAGTGGCAGCAGAAACCATACTCACTTGCATGTACCAGCAGCAGTGGTGACACAGCAAGGTATGCATGTGTTATCTGGGTAGAGTACCAAAGGGGATGGAGTGGTGACATCTGTGTGCATGCTTGCGGTGGCGGTGGGAACACAGCAAGGTGTCTACATGTTGGTGAGAGTGGGGCACCAGTGGGGGTAAGGCACCAGCATCCGTGCACACATCCTTACACTGGCAGTGGTGGTGCAGTGGGTTGTGTGCACAAGTACACACCAGTTGGGGAGGGTAGGTGAAGTCCACCCATGTGCACTTGCTGGTCATGTGGTGGAGAAGGGCCATGGGAAAATGCACACCAGCAAAGTGAGAGGTGGAGGCTGTCCCCAGGAAACACCCTGGTTAGGCATCCGAGGCTACATTGCAGGTGGGTGCAGCCAGACTGGGCCCACAAGGAAGACCAGCAGACAGTGAGGCTCCCAGACTGGACTGGCCCTATCCCACAGGCAAGACTACTCCACGTCTGTCCAGGTCTGACAGTTGTCAAAGACCAAAACCCTTAGAGAAGCATGGCAAGCTTTCAGGAACAGGTGTCACTGGCCAGGCTCCACTGCAGCCATTCCCACACCAAATCCTCTGGACTCCACACAGCCTAGAGTCCTACTCCTGTCACTCCAAGCAGCCCTCCCTGTCAGCTCAGGTGTCCATGAGGTTTGTGAGGGCCTCTTGCAGCAAGGTTTCTGGACATCCATGGCGAGAGTCTGTCATTTCTCACTGCTTGATCCACCCATTCCATGTGAGCTGCTGGGGGCCAGAAATAAGTCACAGTGCTTGACAACTACATGCAGGGTTCTCAGCTTCCACCCCCTTAAGCCCATGGTCTGTGTCCTCCCTCCATCCACTCTCATTGCCTTTCCTATATTGATCTACTTGGCATGTGCCATTCTTTCTGACGTCTTAGTCTCTGTGGGAGTTGTTCCCACTGCTTCTAGTCAGCCATCTTGCCTTCAAACTCTAAGCATACTTAACAAAAATTCATCACATGTTTGTTCCTACAAGAACATAATATTCATAAGGATGAAATCACTGTTGTCTTCCCCACATCATAGTGCTCCCCATGCTCATTATATGTGTGTGTGTGTATATATATATCATTATTTTAAAAATTCTGTCTACTCTCATTAAGATGTACTCTCAGTACAAATAGCACATGTGTATATAACGAATGTCTGGCATATAGTATGCAGTACATAAGTACTTATTGAAAGAAAGAAAGGAAGTGTTATACATTATTTGTATTTACAGCATGTAGCCAGACTGTATCAAAATAGGTTCTCGACTTAATTTTTTTTTTTTTTTTTTTTTGGCAATTAACTAGCAATGGAACATTTAGCAACTACTTTGGTCTAGTAGTAACGCATTTTAATGATGTCCAAATTTAGGAAATTGGTTAGATAAAAACTCAGGCCTTTTTGATATCAATAATTATGTGTTTTTGTACATAATTTAGTCAAAGTTGTCAAAAAGTATATAAATTGGTTTTAATGAAACAATCTGTAGAGGAATATGGATGAGAGTAAATATGAAAAAATCCTTGAAAAATTAGAGGCTGGATTAATTAAATTACATGTAACAATATAATTTGGTGAGTTAGAATGGATTGATAAAATTTTTCAAGTAATCATTTTTAACTTTCAATTATGCAGTAACTGATAATTTAGTTGGCAAGGATACAAAAATTTTGAAAGCCATGGGCCTACAGTTATGGTTACATGAGCATGGCAAGCAGAGGAAGCAAACATACTATGTTCCGTGAGCTAGTAACAAAGAACCATTAAAAAAAGAAACACTCTTGGAAACCCTTGCTCAGTTACAACTTACCTCTTTGGTCCCATTTAGTAGCAAGACAGCTGTGATAGACTGTATTTTCCACGAATGACTGTATTCTCCAACTCATATATACTTTGAGAATCTTTCTACCATCTCATCAAGCAGAATCTTTCATGAATCTGAGTGGTCCGTTGTGACTGCCTCCACTAAAAGGGCAAGACACTGTGTGACATCTGAGGCTAGATCATAATAAAAGATACTACAGAATTTGAGTGCTTTTGGACTAATGGTGAATAATAACTGTTCTAAATGTATTATGTCAGCTAAAGTACAGGTCTAGTAAAATCACTAAGTAGAAATTTCAGAATTTCAGAAAAATGGTTATGGATATGGAGACCAAAATATCTGATAAATAAGTCAGTGCAGATATTGATATTTACCAAATTATATTGTGAATATATGTGTGTGTACATATATATACATACATGTATGGTCAATTAAAATATTAGTACTAGAAAATAAGAAATGAATATACACTTCTGCTCTGAAATTTAGATAGCATAAAAGATAAAACTTATTAATAGGGATTTTATACTCAGAAACAAATAAAAATATTAACACAAAATATTTTAAATAAATAGGATCAAAAACCATGGTAATATTTTTTAAGTTTTCTATCTCTGAATTTTAATTACTGTTTATATATTGTGCATATGTTAACTAATAAAACAGTTCAAAATGTTTCTCACTTTTATACCTTTCTTTACAAATAGGAACATATTCATACCTGAGGAACAATTTATGTTAAAAATACACTCAGAACAATATCATATCTGATCTTCATTTTTTTCTATATTTTTACATGGGATTGTTTATTGCATAAAGGAAACTATTTTTTTTAAGTAGGATCTTAATTTCTCAGTGTTTAAACTGTGAAAGTTTTATTGAAAATGGGAGGAAAATAGTAACCTCGATACTACTCAAAAGTAGAGTAATGCTTAAGAATTTATAAAGAAGTATTGGACTTCCTAAGAGGTACATGACATAAACATAGATGCAAAACATACTGCACTCATATTTTGTGTTTATCAGTTTTAAGCAAACATAGTCTTTAATATTTAATGGAGATCACATTTTAAAATTATATAATAGTGCCTGCTTTGGAAAAAGCAGAGTGAGAAAAGTTCAATTGTTTTTCAGGCACTATGCCATCTGTTATATTATGTGCTATTTTCCTTCTTTTTTTACTGAGTGATATTTTTAATTTCTAGACTCATTGTTACAATTGGTAGACTCTACTTGTTTTTTGGGGAAAAGGATGAATGTTCTCAAAGTTTTGTTTGGATGAGTACATTTTAACCCAGATTTGCCCATTCTGGTATTTTAGGAAAATACCAACTATAGTCAATTCTCATCATTCAAAGTAGTTGTATTCAATAAAGTTGCCACAAAACCTCAGTTGGCATATATGGAACTATTGTTCCTGAGGGAAATACAGGATTAGGTCTCCAGTAATTTCTTGTCACAGCACTTTTGTTAAGCACTCAATACGTAATCTTGTTTCATGTTCATCTCTCTTAATATATAGTTGATTCGTTAACATTGAACTCATCATTGTGTTATCACCAAGATAGTAAAATAGGAGGTCCTAAGCTTCACACCCTCCAAACAAATAGCAAGTGGCAATCTGGCATAAACAGAGACACATCAGCCGATGGAAGGAAATGAGTCCAGATATGAACTGTCATATCCACGATCAATTGATTTTGGGCAAAGGTGCCAGGAGTATAGAATGGAAAACAGTCTCTTTAATAAATTGTGTTGGGAAAACTAGATATCCATATTTAAAAGCATTAAATTAGTCCCTTATCTCACATCACATAGATAAATCAACTCTAAATAGTTTAGAGACTTAAACATAAGACTGGAAACTATAAAACTATTAGGAGAAAATATAGGGAAAAACATACAACATTGGTCTGGGCAGAATTTCCAAGTTTGATCATAAAAGTGCAAGAAACAAAACTAAAAAATAGAAAATCGGTTTACATCAAAATAGAAAGTTTCTGCACAAGACAGAACATCATTAACAGCTTGAAAAGACAATCTATGCATTTGGAAAAAAATATTTGTAAGCCATGTATGTGATTAATATTCAAAATATATAAGGACTCAACTATATAGGAAAAAATCAAATAATCTGATTAAGAAGTAGGTAAGAAACCTGAATAAATATTTTTTTCAGTGAAAAGACATATGAATGAATATCCAAGATATGAAAAAATGCTCAACTTTACTAATCATTGAGGAGATGCAAGTGAAAGCCACAGTGAGATATCACCTCACACCTGTAGAATAACTATTATCAAAAATACATAAGGTAACAAATGTCGGTGACTATGTAGAGAAAACGAAATGCTTGTATACTGTTGGTGGGAGTGTAAATTAGTACACCATTATGAAAAACAGTATGAAGATTTCTCACAAAATCTAAAAACAGAATCACTATACAATTCCTTCCCCTGAGTGTTTACTCAAAATATTTGAAATTTCTATGTCAAAGAGATGTCTGCACTCCCATATTAATTGCAGCACTATTTACAATAGTCAAATTATGGAATCAATATTAGTGTCAATCAATGGGTAAAAGGATAAAAAATGTGGTAGATATATATACATTGGAATACAATTTAGCTGCAAATAAGAATGAAAGTCCATCATTCATGTTCACAACACGAACAGAATTGGAGAATGTTACACTAAGTGAAGCAAGCTAAACACAGAAAGACAAATATTACATGTTCTCACTTATATATGAAACCTAAAACAACTGAACTCATAGGAGCAGAGAGTAGAACTGTGGTTACCGGAGGCTGGGGGCTGGAAGCAATGGGAAGATGGTAAACAAAAAGCACAAAGCCTTAGTTAGATTGGAAGAATAAGTTTGTTTCTATTTTTAAACAAAATCTATTACATAGCGTGATAGATATAGATAATAATTGAGTATCGTACATTCCAAAATCACTGAGATTAAGTTTCAAAACTTCTCATCACAATAATGTTAAATATTTGAGGTGATGGATATGTTAATTAGCCTTATTTGATTATTCCATATTGTATTCAAAAACCATAATATGACTTTGTACCCCGTAAATATATGAATCTATAATTTGTCAATATGTAATTTAAAATTTGAACTCATAGTCAAAAGCACTATAATTCATGCCTAAACAAATCTTACTGAAAAGTTTTTTGTTTTTGTTTTTCCATAAGGCATCTCACAGTCTTCTTGTGCTTAGGGATGCTAGACAGTATTTCAGCTCTTTGCTTGGAGGTCATTTTAAACAATAACATCACTAACGAAAAGCACAAAAATGCAAAAGCATGGTACTAAATACACTAAAAAAGGACACATTTCAGTATGAGAGCTGGAACAAGAAACAGAAAATCACCTCGTGTGATATTAGCTGGGAACATGCATGTCAGGTGATTCAAAATTTTTGACACTTTGTGCATGTCCTAAAATGACCACAAAAGCACCATGAGTATAATATAGGGACACCACAGAAATTTTAGTAAGCATGAGAATTTGTAATTATAGAATCTGTGAAAAATGTGGATCCACTGTATTGGTTTTACTTATTTTCCCTGGGGGAAAAAAAATGTGTTTCCTTGGAAACTGAAATATTTGGTTCATTCAATTGCTCTCCTTTCTGTCCCAACTGGATTTTTATGTGTCTGTGTGCTTTGTGGTGATTTAGCCTAGGGAGAAAATGTTTAAATGAGATTGTAATGAGAAGTCTGTTTCTTACTTTTATCTAAGGTGAGAAGGGTACCTCATGAGAAAGCACAACATAATTTCTCTAAATCACCACCAAACATTTATCTCCCATAGAGCCTTGGAGCTCAAGAAATTTTCCTATGTAGTCATCGGAATGTCAGTATTACATAGGTATTACCACATCAATAATGATATAAAGTCAAGAAAAGAATATTTTTGGCAATTATGTAAACTTGAAATAAAAATGACATTAAATATGTCTTTGGACAATTGGCTTACATGTTTGATACCTCTGATTCTAATTATTTAAAAAGCTTCATATATTCAAGTGATATCCTTAGGGTTTGATGAGATGATGCATGAGATGAGATGAGATCATATCTAATGCCTGCCACAGAGTAGGCAGTAATTAATGTTACACATTTTCCTCTACAATACTTAAGTATGATATGTATCAAAAGGCATAATACAGAAAAAACTCTTTTACCACACAATCAAGTACTGCTGAAGGTTAAAATCTTTAAAAAAATGATTTAAATCTCTTGAGTAAAATTTAAAAGAAAGAAAGAAAAATCTTACTGTTTATCACTTGTTTTTCCAAATGCAGTAGTTTGATGAATGAACTCTATGTTCAGGAGGAAAGTACAGAATATCTGCTTAATACCATCTGAAATACATCGAGAAATATACCAGCTTTTTACCATAAAATGAAATCAAGATAAAAGGTTATATTGCTTGAAAGAAATGTAAAAGTTTTAGCAAACTTCAACTCAACTTGACGCAATATTCTGTAAAAGCATTATAAAGAGAAACTTGTCGAAGGACTCAGTTGGCAGGTGTGGCAAAACAACTTTCTGAAAGTGAGAAAGTATGTCCTCGGGCAAACCATCTTGACGTGGAAAATTTCAAAAGCATCAAACACAACACGAACATTTTTCACTTTCTTGAGTCCCTTTATTTGAACTACCTGAGCTCGTCAAGGAGTGCTTTTTGGAATTAACAAGGGTCACCATGCCTAAAGCCATGTAATAGCATGCCAGAAAGACAAACACAAAATCAGCAATAGCAACAAGAAGAAAGGAAAAAACCCAAGGGAAAATGCAGCATTTTTTCCTTTTATCTATTAATAACTAAACAACTATGAGATACAGAAAGATATTTTTTCCATTGGAGGTCTTATGGAAAGTCCTTCTGCGAACATGAGATTTTTCCTGATAATAGTCAATATTTGAAATGAGCATTTTCCAAGAACTCATTGTAATGTATTAAAATATAGAAAAATATTAACAAAGAATAATTAGCAATTGATTGATTAAATAAAAAGAGTTTTCTTGCCTAATCTTTCAAAAGGAAGTGGAACTGGTATTTACAATACTTCTAGTCTAAAATAATTTACTCATTTGGAAGAGGCATCAGGAAAGTTTAAGAGATTTTGAGATATAAGGTATAATACCTTAACAACAATGAAAGAAACAATGCAACAGTTTTAGTAAGAAATAACCATTTTATGGGTTGTATACAAATATATTTAATTACATGAAATGCAAAAAAAAAAATAGCAAACATTTGTTGTTGTAGTTTTGGAAAAAAGAGTTATTAAATTAGAAGCAAGAGGGTTATTTTAACTGATCCTTTATCACTGCAAACATCCATCTTCCCTGAAGAAAATGAGAATTGAAAGTAAATGGTTTGATTAGTTAAGTCAATGCAAACACCATCTTCACTATTTTGTATAGTTCAGATCAGAGAAATGATGGGGAAATAAGGGGAATTTGGGGACAGCCATAACAATTCCATATATGACAAATGGGAAAAAAATGTGATAGAAGTAAAACAAGGCCAGCATAACAGAGTCTGTGGATACTCTTTTATTCTTTTTAAATCCAAGGTAGTAAATTTCAGGAATAATCACATATGAATTAATTTAAATATTTATATTGTAGAAGACATTAAACAACCAAGACAGCAATGACTCTATTTTAATCTCAAATTGGGGTGTTTCCTCTTAACCTGCTTTAGCTGTTCAATGCAACATGGAAAGATTACTTCCAACTCCAGTTCAGCTTTTTAAAGTGTAGCTGAAAAACGAAGTTTCATAAAAATTTTCTTGGTTCTTTCTTTTCAAGTTTTACCTTTTCAGGAATCTGTGTTGGACATCACTGCATTTATGTCAGGTAGCTTGCGGCTAGAGCAAAATAGAAACTGCTGATGGAATTGCTGACCTGAGTTAAATTTGTGTTCACTGAGCCTCAGAGAGTCACATTGGCACACATACTGGGTTTTCATATCAGTCTGTTTTCGATATGCTTTACCGAGCCTTTTTGTTTATTTGCTATCCTGTCTCTGACTTACTCTGAACTATGTTTCACTTAGATGATAGAAAGTATTTTGGAGCTAAGCAGCGATTTCGGTAAAATTGAAATGGTTTCTGTCCTTGGTGCACTTTTCAAAGCTGGGCTAATAACTCACATTGCCAAGTTCCTCCATTTGGTGCCACTTTAGTCCCTTGGATCTAGTCAAGAAAGTCAGGCTAAGTGCTTGTATTAAAATAAATGCTCTGTCGTTTCCCCAATTCCCTTCTGAACCATAGCTATTTGAAGGGACTTCTCAATAGGAGAAATGCACAAAAATCAGAATCCACGCAGAGACATCTTCTTTTTGATTCTGTAAAGAGGCAGGTCCCACATTAGAAAATGTGACTGACCCAAGGCTGCCTCCTCTACTTAACCCTAAGGGTGTCTTTGCTACCAAAACTATCGTATGTAGGAATTGAAATAAACTTACTAGACTTGTGAGAAATGGTTTTAATGTTTCCTTTTAAGGTACCGTAAAATGGCAAACAATGTGGGATTTTCTGAGGAAGAAAGTAAATGAAATTTTTAAAATCACTAGACTTGAGTCCTACCTTTTAAAAATCAAAATGTTTCATATTTGAAAATTCTTGAGGCATTTATTATTAAAGCTGATGCAAATTTTAAAACTGGTAAGCATATAAATGTGGTTATTTAAGGACCTGGAGGAATAGTCAATATTTTTAAATTATATGTTGTCTGTATGTATTATAATTTAAAGATTATAGGATGCCAATATCGAAATGTATAATAAACAATGTTCACCTATTACTGAATAAAACCTCGGACTAATACTTTAAAAAACAGTTTATGAGACTGACAAAGAGGACACTAACAAATGGAAGAACATACCATGCTCATGGATAGGAAGAATCAATATCGTGAAAATGGCCATACTGCCCAAGGTTATCTATA
>NW_012115055.1:4852236-4861486 GCF_000951035.1 Colobus angolensis palliatus | reverse complement strand
GCACTCCAGCCTGGGCGACAGAGCGAGACTCTGTCTCAAAAAAAAAAAAAAAACAGTTTAAATCGAATACAGTTTTAATCATGTATTTCTAATATAATATTGGGCTAATAATTCATTGTCAGGAGCTTAAGTTTAACTTTCTGTGAAATAAAGACAATGTATTTTAACGTTCTTCCAACTAAAGTTTTTTAGAGACAAAATTAAAGTGATTTCATGTCAATGTACTTTTAAATTATAAATATATAAAGATTCACGTAAAAGATGAAATTGGAGTCTTCTCTCTCTGTCTCTGTCTCTCTCTCTCATGCTGTCTCTGTCTTTCCCTCTTTGGTTTCTTTCTTCATAATGATGCTAATGTAGCATAAGGCCCCATAGAGTAAGCTGGACTATTGCATCAAAAAATGCATTTGGGCACTTAAGTGGTATGTAAGTAAAAGAACATAATTTTTACTAATGATGCCACTGAAAAGCAAGTTTTTAGGCTATGCAATAACATTCAAATTTTGGTTAGAATAAGAACCCTTACCCAGTTACCTAAGGACATGCATATTTAATTTAAAAAATTGTTTTCAGAATGTAAAGTAAATAATTTGCCAACTTAGATTTAAGACAATCAGAACATTTCATATCAAATTAAAATCTTGAATTCTGCCTAGTCATGAATGCATTAATAGGATTGATTCCCAAAATTAAAGCTAATCTATAAAAAGACACATAATTAAGGTAATTAATTCTATAACAAAGTGCTCTCTCTATAAAGTAGACTTTAATTTCATTCTCTCAGGAGAAAGCAAGAAAGTCACTTGAGAATTCATTTCAAAGGCCCGTGTTTGCTATTTGGGAAATAATTAAAAATTATGTTCTAGGATTCTTGTTTAAACTACTTGCTTTCATTTTTTCATATTTTATTCTTAACACTGATTTTAGTCCTTGCTTTATCTTGGCTGAAGAGAATGTAAGATGTGTATAAAGTTACCATAACGTCTGAAAAAGAGGACAAGGTCATCCGTTTAAGCATGAAGAATATGTATCCATATATAATATTAATGTCTTTAAATTCAAATTGTAAAATATAACTTTCAACTAACCTGCTATGGACTGGATGTTTGTGCCACTCTAAAATTCAAATATAAAATCCCTAATCCCCAGTGTGACGATACATGGAAGTGCCACCATTGGGAGGTAATTGGTTTAGATGAGATCGTGAGAGAGGAGCCCGCGTGATGAAGTCAGTGCCTTTAAGAGAAGAGCAAGTGATCAGAGCTGTCTCTTTCTCTCTCTGTCTCTCTCTTTCTGTCTCTCTCTCTCTCTCTCTCTCTCTCTCGGCCATGTGAAGACACAGCAAAGAAGACAGCTGTCTGCAAACCAGGAAGAGAGACCTCATTAGGAACCAAGTTAGCTGGTACATTGAACCTAGACTCCGGAAATACCAGAAATAAATTTTTATTATTTAAGACATTCAGTGTATAGTATTTGGTTATAGCAGCCCAAGGTAACTAAAACAGAACACTCTTTTTTTATGATAACTGCTTTGTTTTAGAATTCAGGGCAGGAAATAATCAAATATTTTCTTGCTTATAACTAAGAAAAAAAGTGGCAAGGGTTAGATGTAACTTAAAATTGCAGATACATACCCAGTTTTAATTTGATCTTTCCTAAAATTCCAATAATGTAAGCTAAAGGAGATATTAAAACAGTGGGTTGCCAGGCGCAGTGGCTCAAGCCTGTAATCCCAGCACTTTGGGAGGCCGAGACAGGCGGATCACGAGGTCAGGAGATCGAGACCATCCTGGCTAACACAGTGAAACCCCGTCTCTACTAAAAAATACAAAAAACTAGCCGGGCGAGGTGGCGGGGGCCTGTAGTCCCAGCTACTTGGGAGGCTGAGGCAGGAGAATGGCGTAAACCCGGGAGGCGGAGCTTGCAGTGAGCTGAGATCCGGCCACTGCACTCCAGCCTGGGTGACAGAGCGAGACTCCGTCTCAAAAAAAAAAAAACAAAAAAAAACCAGTGGGTTGAGGGAGAGGGGGCAAAATTCACAAGGTCAAAAAAACAAGAGAAAAAGGTATCATAAACAAAATCCTGGAAGGTGGTGATAAATGCACAAATGGTAATTCATTTATCAGATCTGAGAAAGCTGAGATTTAAGCTGGCAGGGAAAAAGTCTGCATTGCAGTATCCCAGAAATTCACAGGAATTTCTGCCACCAACGGTCTTGAAAATGTGGACATATGTGGAATTAAAACTTCTTGCTTGATGCTTCTAGATTGGAGGTTAATTCTCTGTAGAATTTGAACAGCAGGTGTCCTGTTGAAGGCACTAAACACTGCTGATGGCAGTAATCCAGGCTGAAAACAGAGAAATTAGTAAAGAGTTACACACTGAAATTTGAGGGGGCCAAGCATTTGTGCGCTCAGTTCCTTCCAGTATTAGACACCCAAGTCTCCATCCACAGGAAGGTCAGTGGAGGAATTCTCTTTAGGAAATTAATCAGAGATAATGAATCACAGCTATTTTTAGTCAGGGTCTAGGGAGATTAGTCTTTAGAATTGTTCCCATCTAACTCCTGCCTATGCTCACACAGAGTCTCTGGGCAATTTTAGAGTTCTTTCTTTGCAACTATGGGCAGAGAACCAGGAATCGCTGGCCAATTGAAAAAAAGCCTCTAAGAAGGAAGAATAATTAACACAAGGAAAGAATGCGGAAGAAACAGATAATATATGAAGCAGAAAAAAAGCTTAAAAATACTTAATATCCTCAAAAGGGAGGGATAGTAAAGGCTCTGTAGAGTAAAACATTCAGCAAACACTCAAAGATGTCTTTGAAAGTGAAACATGATCAGCGTAATGAAAAAAATGAATATAATGGTTGGCACATAAAGTTGAGAATATATGGCAGACTAGAGAACAAAACTACAACGAAATTGAAAAGAGGAGAGACGAGACAAAAAAAATTAAGGAACAGGTGCAGGAATTATATCATGTCATGAATAAGAAGTCCAGAAAGAGGGAGTAGAGAACATGATACAGAAGGTATTTTCAAGGAATTTAGTTTTATTACTGCAATTCAAAGACATGTGTTTCTGAATAAAATTACCCACCACTAAGCATCAAGCAAATGAATAAACAAAGAAAAACCTACACCAATGGAAAACGGGACGACATTAGAACAAAACTCTAAACTCATCCAAGTTTTGGGAGAAATCCCTAGGGTCAGTCAGATAAAAGAAGCAGGTTGTATTACTTCCTATCAATACTAAAAGTAAAGAAATAGTGAAGCATATTCTTCAAAATTTCTTTGGGCAGTTATTTTCAGTCTATAAAGAGCAATCTATCAATCAAATTCATTGACTCATTTATTCAATTAACCAAGTATTTTTGAAAATCATTTATGCCTCAGGCACTCTTCTAGGTACTAAAAAGGCGATAGATCCTAAATTAGAGGAAAAGAAAAACCCTGCTTTGATGTAGCTTATATTCTAATAATGCAGACAAAATAAACAAGAAACATTAAGTAAAAGTACCAAATTTTAGATCTTAATAAGTGCCAAAGTAGACCAAAGAGACCAGCTGCACTGGCTTACACCTGCAATTCCAGCACTTTGGGAGGCCAGAAGTTGAATTTAGGAGTTCAAGATCAGCCTGAGCCACATAGTGAGACCTCATCTCAAAAAAAAAAAAAAAAAAAAAAAAAAAAGATGGGCCAAGGAATTATAAATTATGTATGTGGTAGAGGGGGCTTCACAGTTTAGATAGGATGTCTGAAAGAGGCTTCCCAGAGAGTGGGTTTCCGATTTGAACAATGAAGTGGGTAATCTGGTAATAGAGTATTTGGAATAAGAGCATTCCAAGGAGACATACAAAAAGCAACAACCTTGAAGTTGTAACACATTTAGCATATTCAAGGTAGAGTCAGAAGCCAGTGTGCTGGAAACAACTGAATGAAAAAGAGAGGATAAAGAAGAAATCGGGATACTATGAAGAGGAGAGCAGGTAATGTTCCACATTGAAGATCACAGAAAAGACTTCAAGTAAATTCTAAGTGAAGTGCACAGCCAGAAGAAATATTTTAAGAATTTTTAGACAGAATTTGATGTAATTGCTATGGCAAGGACAAAATCAAAAGGATCAGGTAAGAGGCTATGGCAATGATTCAGACAAGAAAAAAGGTGTCATGCTTACATGGTAGAAATGTGGGTGGAGAGGAATGAGTGACTTCTCGCTATGTAAAAGTTAAGGTTTTCAGAATTTGTTTATAAACTGAATGTAGACTCTGAAAACAAGAAACTTGTCAAGAATGATGCCAAGATTTTTAACCTGAATAACTAAAATAATAGAGTTGCCCTTTAGTGAAATGGAAAGCTCAAGAGAGTAGAAGAAATGTAAGATAGCAGCTAAAAGAACAAATAAGATCAGAATAATTATATATATTGTAAAAATTATATATATTACATATAATATGTATAATTATATATTCTAATTTAATATGTATTTCATATATACACATATACACACATATATACTTGCATTTAGGCACACACACAATTTTGGAAGTAGTTAAATAATCCTATTTATCTTTATGAAATAAGCGAAACTTTAGTAGCTGATAGTATTGCAATTTATAAAGGCTCTGCTGAATGTAACATATTATGAAACATGATTCTGTGCAGAAAATTCAACAAAGCTAAACTAGGTAATTATATATGTAAAATATAGAACTAGTGATTTAAATATAACAGTATTAAATCACACTATATTAAATATAACCAAATTCTACCCACTGATTTTTCCAACCTATTTTCAAAAATTTTTTCTAAGAAACATTCTATTAAAATCATTTTTTATCTGAATGTATATCAGAAAACCAAAACACAAAGCAAAGTTTGTATATTTATCAAGTATATCCCTATTATTATAAAGATTTTTTGATAGCTTAAGAAGATAGTTTTGATTGATTTTTAATGTGTTTTTGAACTCTTTTGCTATAACCATTAGCCATAAAAATTATAGCATCTTACTTAAATGCAAAATGGTAGTAATAGGTTTAAAACAGGTAAAACATCAAACGGCTGTAGGAAAAAAACTTCCTTATCACAGTCAATTCTGGACTTTGGCATCTAAGTAAAAGCAGAGACATCACCCCTCCCTAATAAGTAGTAGATGTGTTTAAAATATTTTTAAAAATTATGGTATAGCCTGTCTGTTGTTCCAGTAGGCTGAGGTAAACAATGAAAGGCAGATTGCAGAGACGACGGCCCATCCTACTACATGGTGGCTGCCAATAGTAGGCTAAGTGGAAGCTAGCTCTTATTTATCCCCACCTGGGTGATGGGAACAATTTTGAGCAGTATGGAGAGTCATCTGGTTTCTCTGACCTAAAATCAGGACCTTCATTTAGGCCACGTTCTCAATGGGACACAAATTCTGAAAAATCCTGCAGAACTGTGGAAAACAGTAGCTGCACTTTTGAATTTTTGCTCCTTGTGGAACAGAGCTTATGAGAATATGTACTGAAGTTTTCCTGAAGAATTCATAATCACAATTCCTCATTTATGTAAAGTATGAAAGGCAAAATTCACACTTCTTGTATGATCTGAGATACCCCAGTTCACAAAGCTATAAATAGTTTAAACTTTTAATTTGTTAGAGCAGACACCAGGCAGAAGCAGACAAACACCCTCCATTCACTTTCATACACAAACACGACTCTTAAATGATTCTTTAAACTGTCACTACAAGAAAAATAGTATTCATTATTAAAAATTACAAAATACCTGAGAAAAAAATCCATCATTAATGATCACCCACTCTGTTAGAAAATGAATGCAACATTAAAATATTGGAAGAATATCAGAAACAGATTCTATGTTATATTTTTGTTATATATATTAAGATTTAAGGATATGTCAAATTAAAGCAAATCGGGTCTTAAAGAGAAATCTTATTTGAAAAACTATTTCAGTAGGGAAAGGAAAACTCATGTCATAATGAGGCATTTATAGCCTCAGCCAGAAATGTCTCAGGGTTTATAACCTTAGCCAGAAATGTCTCAGGAAATGGGTGGGTGTGGGCTGAGCTTGTATGAGTTGAGACCATGAAAAGATGGTTGTGAAAAGAGTAAGGGAGATGCTGAGGACTATCTAGGGGACTCCATGAAACATAAAAACTATGTTAAATATGGAATCACAGAAAAGAGTGTGATTAGGCACAGGGGACTGAAGTCTGTCGAGATGGACCAAACAAATTATAATGTGGCAAGTTCACATAAAATTCCAAGGCTCAACTGTCCTACTTAAGTTAGCCTAAAATTATATCAAGCACAAAGTTTAATCATGCTAGTCAGAGGATTTTAAAACTTTGGTGAAATTATAAAAGAGTATCAAATTTGATATGTAAGTTTAGAAAGAATTAAAAAGTACGTCTATAAATGAATGAGGCATTTAAGAATGTTTAAAGAGCAGAATAGACACTTTTGAAAAAACTGTTAACTAGAAAATAGGGCATTAGAAACAACGAACAAAAAGCAAAAATACATTAAAAAAGTAAGGGCCATGGTGAATAAAGTGTGAAATTTTAACATATATTTAACTGGTATTCTATAATGTAAAAATAAAGAGAAAGGGCAAAACATAAAATTTGAAAAGATACTACCTGAGAATTTGACTCAAATGGTGAACAGGATAAATCCTAATATCCAGAAAATACAAAAAGAAGCAGAGTAAAAATATCAACTCCTAGGTATATCTCTATATTGGCTGAACAGCTAATACAACTAGCAGGTCATACAAGAGAGAAATAACAGAGTACCTGGAAGGAAATACCAATCATGTTAATAGGCAATTCACAACAACAACAAAAGCCAGAAATGCTTAATAAATAATCTATTAGAGGAGGGCAGTTCCAAGATGGCCAAATTGGAATAGCTCCAGTCTACAGTTCCCAGCATGAGTGATGCAGAAGACAGGTGATTTCTGAATTTCCAACTGAGGTACCAGGTTCATCTCACTGAGGCTTCTTGGACAGTGGGTGCAGGACAGTAGGTGCAGCCCACCAAGTGTGAGCCGAAGCAGGGCGAGGCCTCACCTCACCTGGGAAGCATAAGTGGTCAGGGAATTCCCTTTCCTAGCCAAGGGAAGTTGTGACAGACGGCACCTGGAAAATCAGGTCACTCCCACCCAAATACTGTGCTTTTCCAATGGTCTTAGCAAATGGCACACCAGGAGATTATATCCCACACCTGACTTGGAGGGTCCCATGCCCACAGAGCCTCGGTCATTGCTAGCACAGCAGTCTCAGATCAAACTGCAAGGCTGCAGTGCGGCGGGGGGAGGGGTGCCCACCATTGCTGAGGCTTGAGTAGGTAAACAAAGTGGTGGGAGGCTCAAATTGGGTGGAGCCCACCGCAGCTCAAGGAGTCCTGCCTGTCTCTGTAGACTCCACCTCTGGGGACAGGGCATAGCCAAACAAAAAACAGCAGAAACCTCTACAGACTTAAATGTCCCTGTCTGACAGCTTTGAAGAGAGTAGTGGTTCTCCCAGCACAGACTTTGAGATCTGAGAATGGACAGACTGCCTCCTCAAATGGGTCCCTGATCCCTGAGTGGCCTAACTGGGAGGCACCCTCCAGTAGGGGCAGACTGACCTCACATGGCTGGGTATCCCTCTGAGACGAAGCTTCCAGAGGAATGATCAGGCAACAACATTTGCTGTTCTGCAATAACATAATAAATAGTCACTGTTTTGCAGACTCTGCTGCTGATACCCAGGCAAACAGGGTCTGGAGTGGACCTCCAGCAAACTCCAACAGACCTGCAGATGAGGGTCCTGACTGTTAGAAGGAAAACTAATAAACAGAAAGGACATCCACACCAAAACCCCATCTGTATGTCACCATCACCAAAACCAAAGGTAGATAAAACCACAAAGATGAGAAAAAACAGAGCAGAAAAGCTGAAAATTCTAAAAATCAGAGCGCCTCTCCTGCTCCAAAGGAACACAGCTTCTCTCCAGCAATGGAACAAAGCTGGATGGAGAATGACTTTGATGAGTTGAAAGAAGAAGGCTTCAGATGATCAAACTTATCTGAGCTAAAGGAGGAAGTTCGAACCCATTGCAAAGAAGCTAAAACCTTGAAAAAAGATTAGACGAATGGCTAACTAGAATAACCAGTGTAGAGAAGTCCTGAAATGACCTGATGGAGCTGAAAACCATGGCATGAGAACTATGTGACAAACACACAAGCTTCAGTAACCAATTCAACCAACTGGAAGAAAGGGTATCAGTGACTGAAGATCAAATGAATGAAATGAAGCAAGATGAGAAGTTTAGAGAAAAAAAGAGTAAAAAGAAATGAACAAAGCCTCCAAGAAATATAGGACTATGCAAAAAGACCAAATCTACATCCGATTGGTGTACCTGAAAGTGATGGGGAGAATGGAACCAAGTTGGAAAACACTGAAGGATATTATCCAGGAGAAGTTCCACAACCTAGCAAGGCAGACCAACATTCAAATTCAGGAAATACAGAGAATGCCACAAAGATACTCCTTGAGAAGAGCAACTCCAAGACACATAATTGTCAGATTCACCAAAGTTGAAATGAGGGAAAAAATGTCAAGGTCAACCAGAGAGAAAGGTCAGGTTACCCACAAAGGGAAGCCCATCAGACTGACAGCAAATCTCTCAGCAGAAACTCTACAAGCCAAAAGAGAGTGGGGTCAATATTTAATATTCTTAAAGAAAAGAAATTTCAACCCAGAATTTCATATTCAGTCAAACTAAGCTTCAAAGTGAAGGAGAAAAAAAATCCTTTACAGACAAACAAATGCTGAGAGATTTTGTCACCACCAGGCCTGCCCTACAAGAGCTCCTGAAGGAAGCACTAAACATGGAAAGGAACAACAGATACCAGTCACTACAAAAACATGCCAAATTGTAAAGACCATCAATGCTAGGAAGAAACTGCATCAACTAAGAAGCAAAATAACCAGCTAACATCATAATAACAGGATCACATTCACACATAGCAATATTAACCTTAAATGTAAATGGGCTAAATGTTCCATTTAAAAGATGCAGACTGGCAAATTGGATAAAGAGTTAAGACCCATCAATGTGCTGTATTCAGAAGACCCATCTCATGTGCAGAGACACACAGTGGCTGGAAATAAAGGGATGGAGGAAGATCTACCAAGCAAATGGAAAACAATAAAAGGCAGGGGTTGCAATCCTAGTCTCTGATAAAACAGACT
>NW_012115055.1:4849748-4851486 GCF_000951035.1 Colobus angolensis palliatus | reverse complement strand
CTGAACAACCTGCTCCTGAATGACTACTGGGTACATAACGAAATGAAGGCAGAAATAAAGATGTTCTTTGAAGCCAATGAGAACAAAGACAAAACAAACCACAATCTCTGGGACACATTTAAAGCAGTATGTAGAGGGAAATTTATAGCACTAGATGCCCACAAGAGAAAGCAGGGAAGATCTAAAATTGACATCTTAACATCACAATTAAAAGAACTAGAGAAGCAAGAGCAAATACATTCAAAAGTTAGCAGAAGGCAAGAAATAACTAAGATCAGAGCAGAACTGAATGAGACAGAGACATAAAAGAACTCTTCAAAAAATCAATGAATCCAGGAGCTGGTTTTTGAAAAGATCAACAAAATTGATAGACCACTAGCAAGACTAATAATGAAGAAAAGAGAAAAGAATCAAACAGATGCAATAAAAAATGATAAAGGGGATATCACCACCAATCCCACAGAAATACAAACTACCATAGTAGAATACTATAAACACCTCTACACAAATAAACTAGAAAATCTAGAAGAAATGGATAAATTCCTGGACACATACACCCTCCCAAGACTAAATCCGGAAGAAACAGAATCCTTGAATAGACCCATAACAGGCTCTGAAATTTAGGCAATAATTAATAGCCTACCAGCCAAAAAAAGTCCAGGAGCAGATGGATTCACAGCCGAATTCTACCAGCGGTACAAGGAGGAACTGGTACCATTCCTTCTGAAACTATTCCCATCAATAGAAAAAGAGGGAATCCTCTGGAACTCATTTTGTGAGGCCAGCATCATCCTGATACCAAAGCCTGGCAGAGACACAACAAAAAAAGATAATTTAGACCAATATCCCAGATGAACATCGATGCAAAAATGCTCAATAAAATGCTGACAAACCAAATCCAGCAGCACATCACAAAGCTTATCCACCATGATCATGTGGGTTTCATCCCTGGGATGCAAGGCTGGTTCAACATATGCAAATCAATCAATGTAATCCATCATATAAACAGAACCAGAGACAAAAACCACATGATTATCTCAATAGATGCAGAAAAGGCCTTTGACAAAATTCAACAGCCTTCATGCTAAAAACTCTCAATAAATTAGGTGTGAAGGGGACATATTTCAAAATGATAACACTATTTATGACAAACCCACAGCCAATATCATACTGAATGGGCAAAAACTGGAAACATTCCCTTTGAAAACTGGCACAAGACAGAGATGCCCTCTCTCACTACTCATATTCAGCATAGTGTTGGAAATTCTGGCTAGGGCAATCAGGCAGGAGAAAGAAATAAAGGGTATTCAATTAGGAAAAGAGGAAGTCAAATTGTCCCTGTTTGCAGATGACATGATTCTATATTTAGAAAACCCCATCATCTCAGTCCAAAGTCTCCTTAAGCTAATAAGCAACTTCAGCAAAGTCTCAGGATACAAAATCAATGTGCAAAAATCACAAGCATTCCTGTACAACAATAACAGACAAACAGAGAGCCAAATCATGAGTGAACTCCCATTCACAATTGCTTCAAAAAGAATAAAATACCTAGGAATCCAACTTACAAGGCATGTGAAGGACCTCTTCAAGGAAAACTACAAACCACTGTCTAACGAAATAAAAGAGGACACAAACAAATGGAAGAACATTCCATGCTCATGGATAGGAAGAATCAATATCATGACAATGGCCATACTGCCCAAGGTAATTTATAGATTCAAAGCCATTCCCATCAAGC
>NW_012115055.1:4710323-4848872 GCF_000951035.1 Colobus angolensis palliatus | reverse complement strand
GATTACTCAAGGATCTAGAACTAGAAATACCATTTGACCCAGCCATCCCATTACTGGGTATATACCCAAAGGATTATAAATCATGCTGCTATAGAGACACATGCACATGTATGTTTATCGCGGCACTATTCACAATAGCAAAGACTTGGAACCAACCCAAATGTCCATCAATGATAGACTGAATTAAGAAAATGTGGCACATATATACCATGAAATTCTATACAGTCATAAAAAAGATGAGTTCATGTCCTTTGTAGGGACATGCATGAAGCTGGAAATCATTCTGAGCAAACTATCGCCAGGACAAAAAACCAAACACCGCATGTTCTCACTCATAGGTGGGAATTGAACAATGAGATCACTTGGACACAGGAAGGGGAACACCACACACCGGGTCCGTCATGTGATGGAGGACAGACAGGGATAGCATTAGGAGATATACCTAATGTAAATGACGAGTTAATGGGTGCAGCACACTAACATGGCACATGTATACATATGTAACAAACCTGCACATTGTCCACATATACCCTAGAACTTCGAGTATAATTTAAAAAAATAATAATAATCCGTTAGAAAAAAAATATTCAATCTGTAGTTTATTGGCTGACTAAACAGAAACAAAAGTAGAGGTAAGATATTTTCAAATTAATGAAACTCTAAGTTTGCTATCAATAAATACTCATTTAAAATATATCTAAATATATGATTCACAAATAATAAAAATATTTTCAAATGACTTCTGAGATGTAGTATATATTCAAGAAAATGAAAATTATAGGTATGTCTAAGTAATTATTAGATCTATAAAAGTGATAATAAATATCTAAATAAGAGGGTTAATCAAAATAGTCTTAAAAAACAATAAAATAAAACAGCCTTAAAATACTAGGCAATAATGGTGTAAATTTAGTAAAATGCTAACCATAGAATAAAATATACTTCAAATTTAGGCTTTTGAATATATGCCTATTCAATTTCTGGAGGAATCATTAAAAGAGTAGAATGTAAAAAATTCAAAATTAATTAATAAATTAGCAAAGAATGAACTTTTTGATCCATCTAACAGATGGTAAGAAAAGTAAAAGTAATAATATCATGACAGTTTCATCACCAAAATTTAGCTGATAAATAATGGAAGGAGGTTATTATTGAAAACAAGTGATTCACTGGGCAAAAAATACTAAGCTTTTAAAGTTACAGGAACAAGGGTTGTACTTATCCAAGTACTGAGTTCCAAAGGAAATAAAAACTTGCTGTTAGTGGATCTGCAGTTGCCCTTTTCAGTTCTCTTTTGTGCTCAGATATTATTATCAGGTCATACTTCATCATACTTACCAAGTGACTTCATACAATGTTGATAGTCTTTGAAATTGTTTATGTTTACAAGATAACACTGTCTCTTCTCCATTAGGGTAATGACAGTTCTCAGTAAAAAGTCAGATGCTGTTTGTTTTTTTGCTTGTTTGTTTGTTTTGTTCCATTCTATTTTCTCAGTTCTTTCTCTTTTTATTTACAATTTAAGCTAAGATTAACTCCTCTTGAAGCTTGTTATGTGGATTGAAAACAGAGGCATAGGAAGATCTTGAAAATCAGAAAACATAAATTTCATAGACTTGAAAATCAACATAAATGTACTAAATTCTTGAGATAAAAGACAAATATGCCAGGTGAACTCAAAAACTAAGTTTTTCTTTTGCTTATAGCAAAGCTACTAAAATTATAAGAACACACAGAGTCAAATAACAATAAGTAAAAAATAAAGTGTGCCAAGGAAATACTAATACTAACCAAAGAATGCTGGAAAACTTAATGATAAAAAGCAGATGTTGGTAAAAAGCATTATTAGAGATACAGTGAGTCATTAGTTTCATAATAGAACTTTCATCTTAACAGAAAGATATAGTGATAGCAAATGTGTAGATTTTAATCACATTGTTTTGAAATACATAAATAAAAACTTGAGAAGCATGGATTTCCCAAATATCATTTCATCCAATCTTCAAGACGCTTCTTCATCTAAATACACCAGTTTTTGATGCTATTCTTAATGCATGGACTAATTAACATAAATTTCAACTAAAAGCAGGTTTCTAACATAACTAAAAATGAAATGTTGACAGTGGGAGGCAAAACATTTGTTAAAATTATTACCTATAATAACTAGGTACACATACCACATCTTCTAAACTAGAAGTTCTGGGGGAAGTGGTAAAACTGAACCTTAGTGGCCAGCACTTTGGGAGGCCGAGGCAGGTGGACACAAGGTCAGGATTTCGAGACGAGCCTGGCCAATGTGGTGAAACTCTTCTCTATTAAAAATACAAAAAATTAGCCGGGTGTGATGGCGTGTGCCTGTAATTCCAGATACTCAGGAGGCTGAGGCAGGGGAATCGCTTGAACCCAGGAAGCAGAGGTTGCAGTGAGTCAAGATCATGCAATTGTACTCCAGCCTGGGCAGCAGAGTAAGACTCCATCTCAAAAACAAAAACAAAAACTGAACCTTAATGAGATGTATTGGTTGTGTTGATTGCTTTGGCAAATTACAGAAAAGCAATAATTCAGCCAGTTTTTGAGGAGAAATAAAAAGAAATTGGTCTTTTGTAACACTGTGTTCTGAGACTATAAGTTAACCTGGTAAGTGATTTAGAGGCTAATTTAAATGATTTAGAAATAGGAATACTTTTACACTATTGGTGGGAGTGTAAATTAGTTCAACCATTGTTGAAGACAGTGTGGCAATTCCTTAAGCATCTAGAACCAGAAATATCATTTGACCCAGCAATCCCATTACTGGGCATATACCCAAAGGATTATAAATCATTCTACTATAAAGACATATGCATGCGTATGTTTATTGAAGCACTGTTCACAATAGTAAAGACATGGAACCAACCCAAATGCCCATCAATGATAGACTTGATAAAGAAAATGTGGCACATAGACACCATGGAAGACTATGCAGCCGTAAAAAGGAATGAGTTCATGTCCTTTGCAGGGACGTGGAAGAAGCTGGAAACCATTATTCTCAGCAAACTAACACAAGAACAGAAAACCAAACACCACATGTTCTCACTCATAAGTGTGAGTTAAACAATGAGAACACATGGACACAGGGAGGGGAACATCACACACTGGGGCCTGTCAGGGTGGAGGGGCCGGTTGCGGGAGGGATAGCATTAGGAGAAATACCTAATGTAGATGATGGATTGATGGGTGCAGCAAATCACCGTGGCACGTGTATACCTATGTAACAAACCTACACGTTCTGCACATATTTCCCAGAACTTAAAGTATAATAATAGTAATAATAATAATAGTTGTAACAGTAATAAAGAGCTAATATGAATTGGTATATGTTCTATCAATTTTTGAACTATTTAAAGTGAGAATAATAAATTTATTAAATTTGTGAGCTCCTAAAAGAAGTAGAACTTTTGGGTAAGAAACACTAAATCCTAAAGTGACTGAATGACCCTTCACTCTTTCTAATCTTGGAAAGCTCTTTAACTAAAACTAATCTCTACGAACAATTTTGTTGAATTGCCTTAAATTTTAATTTATGTGGGTACATAGTAGGTGTGTATATTTATAGGGTACATGAGATGTTTTGATACCAGCATGCAATGGATAATAATCACATCTTATAAAATGGGGTATCCTTTTTTGGATTTTTAACAGACAAGTGCATCAAATTTTAATTATTTGTCATTTAACACTTTGAACTTTAACCTGTTTTGGTTTTGGACATTTTTATCTCCATGAGGTGTCTCAATGTACAGCATGACTATATGAATGACATTTTTGCAAAACTGATGATGATGATGTCCTTTGGTCTTACTTGCAGAAGGTTATTACAGGCCATAATGGACAATAATAATTTGAGGAGGGAATAATTCTGGGTGAATTTTCAATCTTGAGTAATATGTAATTTTGGAGTAAATTTAACTAATTCAGTCTTCTGACTCATACAGAGATCTCTAGCGTGGAAATCCACACTGTCTACCATAATATTCTGTTTCTTCCTTTGTTTATTACCCCATCAATTTCTTCAATTCATATGAAGGAATTAACTACCATGTTGGGAGAAGGGATAATAGCCCTTGACTCACATTTCTGAAAACAGGTAATTCAGAAACACACCTGGGCATAGGATATTCAATCAATTGTTTTCTCCTTCCTCCAACTAAATCAAAAGAAAACGTTGAATTGTATTTTTTTGTGGACTCTGCATTTCCCATTAATGGGGTATCTTGTGTAGACTGTTAGTATGATTAGGGAGATCTCAGGCTCATTTGAAATTTATCAGACTGTGTCTTCTGGTCTAGCTTTACCAGTCATAGAAATGATCTCTTGGTGTTTTATCTGCAGAATCTGCTATTTCACTTCTCAATTTATTCATAACTTGAATAAGAAAGAGGAAAGTTATTTAATGGCTTCTTAGATAAAGACATATATAATGTGAGTGTTAGGTAATCAAGTAAATCTTCTATCTTGAGACATAATCTTTAGGCTGGTAGTTCTGGTTTATGTTTTACTTGCCATTTGCTCTCTTCTGTGCTCTAACTGCATTTCTATAAGTATTTATGAGACCCCATCTACACAGATGTCTCATAAACAGCTCAACCTTAATATTTTTAAAATTAAATTCATTCTTTAATGTTTATCATCCTCTATTCCCTGTCTTGCTCATAATCTTCAAAGCATCTAATCAGAGGTTATAGAAGACATCGAGATCTATTGGAATTAGGGCTATTTCAAGCATATTCTGTCATAGACCTATGAGTTGTTGGAATTTCTAAGACATGCAAATTCACAATCCAAGTATGATAGGCTGATGTAAAATTATTTAGTAATGAATAAATTTGAGGAGGTTTTCTTATCATTGAACACCTTCCTCTACCCTTTCTTATTAGAATTAGTACTAAACAAAAGAGGAGTCTATTATTTCTTTTGAGATGTGCTTGAAAACCTTATATTAAGAAGCTAACATTGTCGATAAGGAATGATGTTAAGGGCCAAATGCGGGAGTTTCAAAGGGAACAGAGGTGTGGAGGATAAGGTGAATGATACAGACACTTTATTTGGGTAGAGGAGTGGAGAAAGCAAAAATATACTCCTTATCACATGAAAAAGTCTAGGTTTAGCAGAGACGTACATGTACCCTATGTTATTGCCTTACAATGGCCTAACATGTGAATGATCAAGATAGATTCAATTAAGTAATGAGTGAAATATTCGGGGTCATAACTTTCCTTCCATTTAAAATAAATTTAAATGGAATTTTTATTTCTATAATATACCAATATTTGATTTACTTCCTCAAAGGAATAAAACCTCTACCAGCTATCCAATCTAAAATGCTGAGTTGTCTATGTACAGAGAACCATAGGTAGAAGGTTCTCCAATTTACTTGAGAACCTCTCCAGTGAAGAAAACTAGATAATATTCTGCTTCAAGTACCTTTCATTCATCTTTCCTAAGTGTATATTTCTCATTTTCTAGAATTAATATTATTCTCTTGAAGCGGTTCTCTCATTCCAGATCTCACAGTAGACTCAATGTTAAAGGTTAGCATTGTTAGAACTTGATCTACTCTCAACAAATTCATGTTTTTTTTTCTTTTGGCATTCAAAAGGCCATTTAGGTTTCAAGTGTCCTCTGTTTTCCCCAAAAGTCCACATAAATTAATGCTAATGCCAACTAGCTCTGAAAATTTGTTTTCATTAAACTATAATTAAATAAACATGCTTGAAAAGCAAATTGGACCAGTATTTTTCTGATGAGCATGTATTTTGGGGTAACCAATAATTTGAGTTATGTAAATAATTATGGCAAAAATATACATCTGTCACGGAAGTTGCGTGAAGGGCCTACCTATGTCACACTCGTTTTACAAGTTTAGCATTTCAAATCTAAAAATCCCAAATCTGAAGTGCTCCAAAATTTAAAACGTTTTGTGCACTGATACAATGCCCAAAGGAAATGCTTACTGGAGTACTTCAGATTTTAGATTTTCAAAAACGGGATGCTCAGCCAACCTGGTGTAATGTAAATATTCAGAAATCTGGAAAAAAATCGGAAATCTGAAACACTTTTTGGTTCAAGCATTTTGGATAAGTGATACTAAATCTGAAATATATTCTGGGCCAATTTAAATTTGAGGATGCCACCTTCTATATCTTCTCTATGTCTCTCAATTTTTAATGACATTGCTAGAAGGTCAGGACTGCCTGTACAGTTAAAGTCACATCTTTGCTGGAACACTTCAAAACATCCAGACGGAAAAAACAAAAAACAAAAAACAGTCTTTTTTTCTGAGTTTTTTTTTCAGGAAAGGGGTAGAAAGGTAGGGAAGTGATTAGCAGCTTTGAAGCTCCTTGGTGAAATAATATAAGTTTTCTATAACAATTCATTGGAAATTTTCTTGTGAGCATTATATATTTATATTCTAGTTCTGATCATCAATGCTACTAAAACCATCAGCCAAATATTCATGTAAAGAACTAATAATAAATAGTGACTAGACACTGTTCTTTCATTTATTGACAGAGTTAGCTAAATACATAATGGAATTATTTAGGTTTGTTGTTGGTTTTACAATTTGAACATTTAATTAATCTTTGAATAATATACAGACGAAAAATAAGGACCCAAATTCCATCCCACTGCCATCTGGCTTGAGAGGATAAATGTCTCATGCAATTGGCATACTCTTGCTTAAGATACATTTCTACCCTTTTGTAAATTCTAAACCATGTTGTCTTCATAAGCACAGAGGGAAGAATGATCTTCAAAATATATTTTTAGAACAGAGAATGCCAGACTAGATAAAGCACCAGTGTTATAGCAAATGACATAGTCTATCTTCCCAAGTAACAGGGTAATAGGTGAAATTTTAATGTTCTCACTGAGGGAAATGAGCAAATGCTACATATCCAGCCTAAAGTGTTTATTATTATGGAAGGATAAGTCGGAATATTAATGGAACAAAACTCACATAAAGGTGATTTTTATAATTATTTGATATGCTCACAGTTGTATTTTATTTATATCTTTTGAAACATTTTGTATTACAGTTCAGAATATGTAGATAAATTAATTATGTAATTATATTTTTAGAATTTCATCCAAACATTTCTGTATGTGATTCTGTAATACTAAAACCTGAGCATGGAAGTATAATAAAAATTTTAAATCAGTAAAATATCTACCTTTTTATTAATATGTATTTTTATTTCCCAATAAATCTATATTTTTATCAAAGTATTTTGTAGATATGATTGCATAGCTCTTTCAAAAACTGGATTTAAAAGAATATTTAATGGATTAAAAAAGTACAATCCACTGATAGTAGAATAATTACAACAATGTAAGGGTTTATGTACATATACACTCAGAAAAGAAAACCACTTATAACACAGGGTTACAGAAGTCTCTTGTGATCTTATCGCTCAGAGGTAAACACTGTTTAAATACAATGTATACTTTAATATGTTTGTATAATATATGTAAATAATATCTATAGAACATATTCATATATGCACACAGTATAAACATATGTATACAAAAATGATAACATACTATATTTTTTATCATCAGTTAACATATCTTGAATTTCTTTTTTCTTATTAGTATCTGTAGAATGTTTTCATTATTTTTACTGGTCTTAAAATTTCATTTATTATTTCACTATCATTTGTTAAGTAGGGAATTACATATAATTAATATTATTTTCTTGATATGTAGCCATTTGCATATTAGATGTAGAGGGTAAAATGTAAAGATGGCCAAAGGTTAGTGAAATGTAGCACAAAGTGAATGCATGAAATAATGGAGATCGTGCTAGGTTATTGCCCTATTTGTAGTGTTCATTGCCTTCAAAGAAAAACGAAGAAGGAGTGAAGCCATTATTTTATTGTTCTTTTATTGGCTAAAATATAGCTGTCAGACATAAAACTTTCCACAATAGACACTTTGGTTTCAGGTAGTTTAAAACTCTATATTGTCAATAAACAAAAGTACTTTTTTGACAAGAGAGAAAATATAGAGGAGAGGAGATAATGGATAAAAGAGTCAGAAAGAAGATAAATAGTTATGCTTACAATGAGGATTGAACTTTAAAAGTTCTAAGGACTAAGAATACATCACATTGATATTTTTGATCATTTTCTCAGGATCTTCTACCATAGTTTTTCTTCTAGGATGTCCCCAAGCAGCCATAATTTCTGTCTAATTCAGTCCTATTGTCAGCATCCCCATCACTTTCCTTCCTTCATTTATCCTTTGATTCCAAAAAGAATATTGAAAGTCCCCGTTAGACTCTCAGTAGCATTTCAGAGTGTTCAATATCTTCCCCAATGTTACATTTTTGTTTGTGAGAAAAATGGAAAATTGTAACATCGAATAAAGAATTGCAGTTTTCTTGCTAATTCTTCATTGAAAATGAACAGAGTTACATCTTTCACTTGCACATTTAATCAATAATTATACTGATATAGTGGAAAGAGCATTGGAATTTTGAGTGTATTTATACACAGAGATTTGTGTCCATCTATTCTTCACTGGGAAGGGTCCAACGCATTCACAGGGTGGGTTCTTAGCATAGACATTGCTGATGCTTGGTCTGTGTTTCTGACAATGGCTCATGGAAAAAGGGATGGGTGACTGACCTGAGCTAAGACAATCAGAGTCTGTATTCTAGCAACTTGGAAATTAGGTAGATGAACAACAAGTGAGTTTCTGTATATGATTGAAACTCTATTGGTTTTTGGCAAATTGTTCCTTCCTTCCAAAGAAAATTTACTTGTAATAAATTACAATTTTAGTTAGCTCCAAATGGGGTAAACAAAAAAAAAAAAAGAAAAGAAGAAGAAGGAGAAAAAGAAAGCAAAATAGTGTTATAGACAACAAAACTCAGCATTCTGACTTCTGATTCATGGCAAAACGCTAGTTACCTCCCACCTTACACATCACTCTCTCACACATTCACAAATACACAGAATTCATTACTAATTCCTTTCTTATAGGAAGCCTTTAAAATCCCTGGACCAAAGAAATTATCAAAATGAGAAACATATTATGCAGCCAGGGTGGCAGTCCAAGGGATTCAAATGATTGGTCTGGATACTTGATGTCATCATGCACATTGTTATCCATCTAAAACAGGAAATATTAGGTCTTGCACCATTGACCAACCTGCTATATATATATTTTTTTCTCTACATACTTTTGATTCTGAACAGAAGCTAAATTTAGGGTATTGTTTAATGATTATTTTGTGATTATTGGGAAAGGTCCATATTCAGCAGAATAAAAATGTCATGCTTGTATAAAAGTAAGATTACACCAATGGAAATATGGAATTCACCTTAGCATAATAGACAAGGAAGAGTAGCTTCATATTATGGCCCATGAATGTAATAGCTTGATCAGATTTTGTATTCCCTCCCAAAAGTGGAAGGAATGCTCCTGACATTTGACTTGTGATAGTGATATTTTGATAAAATATTTTATTATTGGAATTGCATATTTGGGAAATGAGAATGTGTACACTGAACAATAAAGAGATGTAATATCATGAAAACTTAGTCCTGTTTTCTGGGAATGGTGCTGTCTACATAGGGAAGTGTTTCTTCAGTATCACTCTTCATACTGCATGCCTTTCATGCCTTTATTATCTGATGACTGAATGAGGAATGCATCTGATCTAATCCTGAGACAGTCAAATTTGGGCATTTGAAATGAGATTTACCAGAGAGCAATGGCACTTACTTACCATGGGCTTAGCACATGGTAAATAGGAACTAAAATACACTAATTGAAGAAGGTAAGGATGTTTATCCAAATAGGAATCCAAAGGCAGAACAAACTACCCAAATAAAGGAAAACCTAAAGCAAATTTTCATCAAAATTTTAGTGAGAAATGTAGCTTTTGTATCTGTCTATCTGTCTATATGGAGAAACATACTTTTGTATGAGCCTCTATCTATCTATCTATCTATCTATCTATCTATCTATCTATCTATCTACCTACCTACCTACCTACCTACCTATCCTCTTGGTAGCTCTGTGTGTTAGGTTGTTCTTGTGATGCTATAAAGAAATACCTGAGATAAAGTAATTTATAAAGAAAAGAGGTTTAGTTGGATTGCTGTTCTGCAGCCTTTGCAGGAAGCACAGTGCCGGAATCTACTCAGGTGCCTAAGGAAACTCACAATCATGGTGGAAGGCAAAGGGGGACCAGGCATATCACATGGAGAGAGCAGGAGAAAATGGTGTGGGAGAAGTGTCACACACTTTAAACAACCAGATCTCATGACTAACTCACTCACTGTCTCAAGGAGAGTGCAAAGAGGATGGTGCTAAACCATTCATAAGAAATTCACTCCCATGAGTCAATCACCTTCTAAAAGGACCCATCTCCACCATTGGACACTACATTTTAAGACGGGATTTGGAGGGGACATCCAAACTAGATCACTCTGTAATTCCTGGGCCTGGTCTATTTAATATGTCTGGTTCTATTATTATTCATGACTCCCAGTATAACAGTCAGTGATTTTTTTTCTAAGGCTGCCTTATGTTATTTTCTCATTTTCCAGTTAAGCAAGTCACAACTAATTTTCTTTCATTTCCTCAATTGTGATATAGGTATAATGATAATTAGTATACACTTTTTTTAACAACACAGAAGATAACATGTAAAAACACCTCACAATTTATAACAGTTTGCATTTATAACACAATTTATTTCAGTGTGTGTAACAAATGATTAAATATTTAAAACCATATAAGTTTTGAGTTATACATCTTACCATGGCATACATATTTGCTAACATATATTTACTAACATATAAATAAATGTTCGATTAATTTGAGAGGACCAGTAAGTGTGGCATAATAAAAGCCTAACCATAAACATGACGATGATTAAAATGTATTTTACAAAATGAAAAAAGAGAAACTAAAAGGTAGGAAATACTGTGGTTTGAAGACCAGTATCTGGCATCTGATCTTCTTTTTATTTTTTTTTAGGTTCAAATTTGGTGACATTGAGCATGTAGGTCATTTACTCTTTTTAAGGTTCCATTTTTTTATCTGTAGAATATGGATAAGAGTTGAATCTACCTCACAGGACACAAGGTTAAGTGAGAATATATATAAAAAGCCTTTAACCAGTTTCTTGGTTAAGTCCTCAATAACTGTATTCAGAATAGAAATATGTGACATTCCCATTATACTTACTCTCATCATGATGCATCCTAGCTTTGAGACCATCTGCCACAAGATCATGACACGCACCAGCACAGATTAGGTAGTGTCTGTTTGCCAAGTCAGCAGTTCCATAATCATTTACTCAGCAACTAGCGTGAGTCAGACCCAGCCACTATGAAGCACTAGTGTTTCATATATAAGTCAAATTGTTGATCCCAACCTGACTCAGTTGGTTAAGAAAGATAGTTAAATAACAAACTAACAACAAAATACGTATTTTTCTCTTCCCTGTGTTGAATATAGCTCTCATATTCTATTGTTGTATGTATATCCAAGCTCTTCTCAGATTGTATTATTTCTCTCTTCCCTCTTTCCCTGATCTCCATATTTGTGAGACCAGGAACCATGTACTTTTTCCTTTTAGTCTAAAACACTTGGCCATCATGTAATATAGAGGAATTTAAAAAATGAAATCAAATAATTTATATAAGTAAACAAACATAATTTAAATAATTATATGTATATTAATCAAATAAAGTCAGAAGATATAAACATATCAAAATTACAATATATCAAAACAATAAAATGCAGTAAATTTCAAAGAGTTTTTCTACTAATAAATTCTCAACTATAATTTATAACATGAATCTAGCACCTTTTCTATTTTAATACAACAAAAAATATATTTAGAACTTTCCTTTAATAAAATAACCACCAAATTTGCCATTCCTCCTTTAGAGTACCATTTCTAAAATAATCTCTGTGGTCATTTACTAACCAGAGTGAGTTGCCTGTGTTAGGTTTTTATACCTCATCAGAGAAATGGACTCAGAATGCTTTCCTCTACTATATCTATGAAGATCAATGACCTTTCCCTGGCAGCTCTTAGCTGATTTACACAGAGCAGAAAGAAACAAAAATCCTCCTTCTGACTGTAGAACTCATCTGAGTTCCAAAGATAGATAGGTCAAACACTACTGTGACCTGAGAATATCAAGATAAAATACTTCAGTCTCTGTCTGTGGAGGGAAAAATCTAATGTCTATTATCTCCTAGAGGAATTAGTAAACAAAAAAAATAACAAATCACTTTCAAAAACCACCCCATGAGGCCAGGCAAGGTGGCTCATGCCTGTAATCCTTGGAGACCAGTCTGGCCAACATGGTGAAACATAGTGAAACATTCCCTACTAAAAATACAAAAAAATTAGGCGGGCGTAGTGGCATGCACCTGTAATCCCAGCTACTCAGGAGGCTGAGGCAGGAGAATCATTTGAACCTGGGAGGCAGAGGTTGCAGTGAACCGAGATCAGGACACTGCACTCCAGACCTCCAGACTGGGGGACAAGAGTGAAACTCTGTCTCAAACAAACAAACAAACAAACAAACCCATGAAAGAACATGTATATTCTGACTTCTCTTCTTACAGTTGCTTCTGTAGTAAAAGAATCATCACACCTCTACAGAATTCCACTTGCATGCCCCTCCCTAAAATGTTGTTATGTGCAGCCATCAATTTATATACTTTGCTTAACATTAAATGTCAATTATGTTTTGAATCATTTTTCATATAATTATTGTTACATGAGATGATTTAGTTCTAATTCTTCCCTACAAAATCCTATTTAGTCCCTAATATCCCTGATGTATTTTATTGTTCTCATAAAAACATAAATCCAAATAATTTTACCTGTCAACAAATTTTCAAGTAAGTGTGTTCAGAGCCTATATTGGAACTCTTCAAATATATCTGTTCTCAATGCAATGGTAACATTTAAGATCATGGACTTTCACATAGAACCATTAGCTTATGTATACATTCTAGGTCGATGAAACAGACTGGGAACATAGTGGACAAACAGGGACTTGAAATAAAGAAAAGTGGAATCTCTCATGGGGTGTATGGCAGAGAGATAACTAATGGAACGCTTAAAGTCTATGTACCTTTATACAGAGTAGAATTGTTGGCGAGCACCTGCTACCTATATCCATTCATGTGAGACCAGCTCTGGTGAATGGAAATGTAAAGTTAAAGTGATGTGGGTTGCAGTGTTTCTTCCTCATACTCTTTCATCTCTCCTTGAGGCATTAAAATCCACATGTTAGAGATGATGATATCATAAGTTGGAAGACGCCTGGATTCCTGAATCACTCCTTGGAGGCCAGCCATCAGCTGCTCAATTGAGTCCAACTGAAATGAACTCTTTATAAGAGAGAAATAAACTTTTATTTTATTAAGCCACTGGAATTTTTCACTTGTTTGTTATAAATCCTGCTTTAGTTGCCCTAACTAAAGTAATGGTAAAGGAGAAGATATGATTTTAGTCAATTGACAGGCAGGGACTAGAAGTAATGAGAATCTTACTTTGCTCTGCTCTTTATTCCTCTTTACATATTACACCAGGTGTGTCCAATCTTTTGGCTTCCCTGGGCCACATTGGAAGAATAATTGACTGGGGCCACATACAAAATACACTCACACTAATTATAGCTGAGAGCCAAAAATAAAAATAAAATCGCAAAAAAAGGAAAAAGGCCTCATAATGTTTTAAGAAACTTTACGAGCTTGTGTTGGGCCAAATTCAAAGCCATCCAGGGGCTTGTGCTTTACGCTGTTTCTATGTTTTGCCCTTATTACCTCCTCTAAAACTTGATGCTCAGGAGAGCTGGATAGATGGGAGTATAGAACAGGATGGTTGTCAGAGGACAAGAAAAGAGAAGATAAAAGAATAACCCTTTCTTTTCACCTTTGCTCATGTTTCTAACATTTAGTATGGGAAGCAAAAGTAAGAAGGAAGGAGGGAGAAAGCCTGTGTTTCATGTGATGAAAAATAGCAATAAAATAGGTTTTTCCCCCATTTCTTGCTCCTTTCATAGTTGGCTTTACAGTTACAGACCAGAATTAAAACTGTAATTTTAAATGTGTCCAGAGAAGAATCAAGCAACATAAGGGTTTTCCTATGGCTGTCATTTTTAGTGGGTAAGAAAACACTGCTACAAAGTATTGCAGTATTAAAGTGAAGACAGGCAAGTACTAATAAAGCCATACTCACAGGTACTGTTCATGATGACTGCTTATCCTAACACTGGGAAGTCTTCAATATTTTCTTAAAATTGGAAGGACTTCAAGATCTCTCACTAGAGGCATATGGTACTTCTGTCCTCCTCAAAGAACCAACAGAATGAGTAGATAATTACACTTTCAATAGGTCATCTAAGAAAGAATACTGGAATTCACCAGAGAAGTGACAGGAAACACCACGGGCAAATAAGGAGAGAGAGTCAGAATAGCCTACTAAACTGGGATTGGCTAGTACCCCAGATAAGCTCCCTGGTCTGCGAAAAGGGTAAGAGAGAGACACCCCAGCAATCCTCATACCTTTCAGGAACTCCTGCAATCCTACCCATGGGACAGCCTCTTACTCTTGCATACCTGAGACTGACATAAAGAGCTTCCTGGAGACAGCATGACAGCTCTGGTCCAGAGAGGGAATTCAAGATGAGTCCCACACACCCCTTGAGTCCTAAACAACTCTAGTAAGGCACCATTTTTGAGAGATCAGTCCCCATCAGACTGCATCCTACCCTGGATGCATCATCACATCCCTGCATCGTCACATCCCTGGAGCCCTATTGATAAATTCCACTGGCGGCCACTGCTGTTGTTGGCTGCTGCCACAAGGGCCAAAGTGCAAGCCACCCCCTGCAGTGGGGCTGCAGCTCATCCTCTGCCATCGCCACCAGAGCATTCCACCAGGTGCCTGGGAATCAACTCACCCCTGCCTACAACAGCCCACACCTGCATGTACCACCAGGGGGCCTGAGGACAGACAGGCCTGCCAAACCCAGCTTCACTCCTCACCCTTCCCTACTGCCCAAAAAAGTGCCTGGGTGCCTTGGGCTCACACAGCCCCATCCACTAATTTTGGCACCAAAGCACTCTTCCTCGGAACCTGAGGTCAGGCCAACTCAGTCTGCCACAACCAGCATAGTTGTGCATGCCACTTGCAGACCTGGGGACTGTCCCACCTACCCCATCACTGTCACGGCCAACACCAGCATGAACTGCTTGGGAGTCAGAAGTGCGTTCCACCACTGCTACTGCTATTACTCATGCCATACCTCCTGAATACCTGTCCACCTGCCCAACCCACCACTGCTACTCTCAGCACCTGAGCAAGCTTCGTGAAGGCCCATGAATTGGCTCACCTGGACCTACTAACCCTGATGCCAGCTATACTTAAATCACATAAAAGACTTTAAGCCAAAAACAGTAAAAAGGGACAAACAAGGTCATTTTATAATGATAGAGATAAATTTAGCAAGAGGATATAACAACTTTAAACATGTGTGCAGCCAAAAGTGGGATATCAGATAATGCAAAACAAATATGATTAGATCTAAAGAGAGAGATAGACTGCAATATATTAACAGTTTGGGAAGTTAACAGCCTACTCTCACTTTCAGACGGATCATCTGGACAAAAAATTAACAAAGAAATATTGGATCTAAATATCGAATTGTACTTCAGGTAAAATGGACCTAACAGACAGCTACCGAACATTTCATTCAGCAAGTACACATTCTTCTCATAAGCACATGGAATATTTTCCAGAAGAGACCATATGTTAGGACACAAAAGAAACCTCAACAAATTTTAAAAATCTGAAATCATATTAAGTATCTTCTCTGACCACAATATAATAAAACTAGATATCATTAACAAGAACTGTGGAAACAGTACAAATACATGGGAAATACTCAACATACTCCTGACGACCATTGTGTCAAGAAAGAAATTAAGGAGGATATTAAAAACAAAATTTGAAGGTTGGGTGCAGTGGCTGACCCCTGTAATTCCAGCACATTTGGAGACAGATGGGGGTGGATTGCTGGAGCCCACTATTTCAAAGACCAGCCTGGGCAACATGGCAAAACCCTGTCCTACAAAAAAATACAAAAATTAGCTGGGCATGTCAGCACATGCCTGTAGTTCCAGTTACCTGGGAGGATGAGGCAGGAGGATTGCTTGAGCTTGGGAGCTGAGGTTGCAGTGAGCTAAGATCATGTCATTGCACTCCAGCCTGGGTGACAGAGCAAGACTGTCAAAAAAAAAAAAAAATTAAACAAAATCAAAATAAAACATACCAAAAACCTATGAAATTCAGCAAAAGCAGACCTAAGAGGGAAGTTTATAGCAATAAACACCTACATCAAAAAATATTCCCAATAAACAATCTATTGATGTACCTGAAGGAACTGAAAAAGCAAGACAAACAAAATCTAAAATGAGTAGAAGAAATATAAAGATCAGAGCAGAACTAAACAAAATAGACACTACAAAACAATACAAAGAATTCACTAAGTGAAAATTTGGTTTTCTGAAAAGATTAAAAAATAAATTATGAATTGCTAGCTAGACTAACCCAGTAAAAAAGACAGAAAACCCAAGTTACAATCAGAAATGAAAAAGCAGACATTTACAACTGATACCAAAGAAATACAAAAGATTATCAGAACAACTATAAGCTAACAAACTGGAAAACCTAGAGAAAACAGATAAAGTGATAGACACATACACCTACCAAGATTGAATCAGGAAGACATAGAAAACCTGAACAGACCAATAACAAGTCATGAAATTATCTGACTTCAAAATATATTACAAGGTTACAGTAATGAAAAAGAATGGTATTCTTACAAAAACAGGCAAAAAGCATTGGAACGGAACAGGGATCCTAGAAATAAATCCATCAATCTACAACCAATAGATTTTCAACAAAGGTGCCAAGACCATACAGCGGGGAAAGGACATCCTCTTCTATAAATGATACTGGGAAAATCGGATAATCATATTCAGGAGAATGAAACTGGACCCCTATCTCTCACTTTATACAAAAGTTAATTAAAGATTAATGAAAGACTTACATGTAACACTCAAAGCTATAAAACTACTAGAAAAAAACGTAGGGGAAATGCCTTTGGACCTTGGGCTAGGCAAAAAGTTTATGGCTAAGTCCTTAAAATCCCAGGCAACAAAAACAAAAATAAACAAATCAGACTTCATTAAATTAAAAGTCTTCTACACAGCAAAGGGAACAATGAACAGAGTAAAGAGACAACTTGTTGAATGGAAGGAAACATTTGCAAACTATTCCTCCAACAAGGCACTAATATCAGGAATGTAGAAGGAGCTCAAACAACTCAACAGTAAAAACACAAATAATCCCACTAAAAAGTAGGCAAAAGATGAGAATAGACATTTATCAAAAAAAGTCATACAAATGGCCTACAGGTACATTCAAAGATGCTCAACATTACTAATCAGCAGGGGAATGTGAACTAAAACCACACTGAGATATCATTTTACCCAAGATGATAATAGAATGACTATTATTAAAAAGACAAAAAGCAACAGATCCTGGCAAAGATATGGAGAAAAGGGAACTCTTATACACAGTTGTTGGGAATGTAAATTTATACGGCTGCTATGGAAAACAGTATAGAAATTTCTCCAAAAAGAAAAATGAAAAATAGAACTACCATGCTATCCAGCAGTTCTCCCACTGTGTATCTATCAAACGGACAGAAGATCAGTAGATCAAATGAATACCTGTACTCTCATGCTTATTGCACCCCAATGTTTATTGCAGCAGTGTTCACAATAGCAAAGAGATGGAATCAACCTAAGCATCTGTCACTGGACAAATGGATAAAGAAAATGTGTTTTATATGCACAATGGAATAATATTTGGCCTTAAAAAAGAACAAAATCCTGTTATTTTCAGAAACCTGGATGTAACTGTAGGTCATTATGTTCAGTGAAATAAGTCAGGCACAGAAAGACAAATATCACATGTCCTTATTCATATGTGAAAGCTAAAAAAGTTAATCTCATAGAGGTAAAACATAGAATGATAGATACCAGAGGCTAGGAAGGGTGTGTGGGTATACAGGGTGTGGAGGTTGGATAAAGAAGGGTTGGTTAATGTGTACAAACATACAGTTAGATTAAAATAACAAGTTCTAATGTTAGATAGCAGAGTAGGGTGAGTGTAGTGAACAACAGTGTATTGTATATTAATAGGTACATTCTTGTTTATCTGTTCTCATACCTATTAACTTGTACCTATTATCTATTAGTAGGATGAACAGATGAACAAGAATGTACCTATTAATATATAATATACTCTGTTACCTCATACAGTTAACAGGTACAAATTAATAGCTACAAGAACAGATGAACAAGAATGAAAGGTCTGTATGCCTCATATAAAAAGTAACAAAAGGGCTCACACCTGTAATCCCAGCACTTTAGGAGGCTGAGGTGGGTAGATCACGAGGTCAGGAGTTCAAGACTACCCTGGCCAAGATGGTGAAACCCCGTCCCTACTAAAAATACAAAAAAAAAATTAGCCAGGCATGGTGGCAGGCACCTGTAATCCCAGCTACTCAGGAGGCTGAGGCAGAGAATTGCTTAAACCCAGGAGGCGGAGGCTGCAGTGAGCCGAGATTGCGCCATTGCACTCCAGCCTGGACAACAGAGGGAGACTGTCTCAAAAAAAAAAAAAAAAAAAGTGACAAAAGTAACAAAATAACTAGAAGAGAAATTTTCTAAAATGTTGAAATAATAAATATTCAAAGTGATTTATACCCTAAATATGTAGAATCATTACAAATTCTATGCATGTAAAAATATACATGTACTCAATAAATATGTAAAAATATTATTTATCAATAAAAAAGTTTAGACTTTTAAATGATTCAAACCCTTTATGTTTAATTTAACAATGTGTTGAATGTAAATGCAGGTGACCCTTGAACAAGTAGGTGGTTAGGGGAGTGAAATATACTGTATTCTTCCAATAAAATCAGCTAGAGAAAAGTTATTAAAAATCATAATCAAAATATATTTACTATTCATTTATTGGTATTGAATCATCACAAAGGTCTTCATCCTCATCATCTTCATGTTGAGTAGGCTGAGAAAGAGAGGAAGAGGAAGGGTTAGCCTTTCTGTTTCAGAGATGGCAGAGGTCAAAGAAAATCTGCATATAAGTAGAACCATACAGTTCAAATTTCTGTTATTCAAGGGTCAACTGTACTTTACCTAATCAAAGGTGAAGAGGATTGGGTTAATCAAACCTAGTTCTCCCCTAATGTGTGTGTGTGTGTGTGTGTGTGTGTGTGTTTTGAACCAAGGTCTCATTCTGTCACTCAGGCTGGAGCACAGTGGTACGATTATAGTTCACTGTAGCCTTGACCTTCTGGGCTCAAACAATCTCCTGCCTCAACTTCCCGAGTGGCTACGACTACAGGTATGTGCCACCACACCTGACTAGTTTAGTTTTCTTTTTTTCTTTTTCTTGCAGAGACAATGTCTAATTATGTTGCTCAGGTTGGTCTCCAACTCTTGGGCCCAATTGGTCCTCCCGCCTTAGTCTCCCAAAGGGTTGGCATTATAAGCATTGTGAGTCACTGCACCCAGCCCCTAAAATATTTTATTTTAATTTTTTTTTCATTTGTGTGAGCTTCCTTTGGGATTGTAGGAGATTCTGTTGGGTAGAATGATTGATTTTTCCAGAGTCCATAAAGCATAATTAATATCAGCATGTAATATTAATTTACAATAGACTTAAAGTGATACACTGTGCCACTTCAAATAGAAGTTCCCAAGCATTATTTCTAGAAAATATTTGAATACTGGGCCAAAAATCCTACCAAATTAATATCAGGTTATAACAATGTCTCAAAATTTGCAAACATGCAAACATAGAATACGCATATATGTATATATGAATGAGTTTGGACTGCCATAAAATATACCACAGACTGTGTCGCTTAAACAACAGAAACTTGTTTTCTTACTATTTTGGAGTCTGAAAATTTTAGGATCAAGATCAAGATTCTATCAGGATTCAGTTTCTGGTTGGGGCTCTCTCCCTGGCTTTCAATGGCCTTCTGGCTGTGTCCTTACATGATAGACAAAAAGAGGGAGAGAGAAAAGGGAAGATGAAGATCTTTCTCTCTTTCACTTTTTATAAGGCTATCAATCCTTTCAGACTAGGGACTTATGCTTATGACCTCATTTAGACTTCAATGCTTCCTAAAAGCCCTATCTCTAAATAAAAGCACTTTAGGAGTTAGGGCTTCAACATACACATTTTAGGAAGACACAGTTAAATCCATAGCAATGTATATATCACAGACACATAAAGACACACACCACACAGACAAATTTCTCAGTTTTTAAATTTTTAAATCAGGAAGTTTTTTTGTCTATTCTCATCTCTGTAGATAATGTAATATCTGATGCCACTCACTGATTACGTGAATAAGTACTTATTTGAAAACCTACTATACACGAGACACTGTTTCTACAATGTAATATGTGAAGGCAGACAATTAACAAGAAATAAAAATCAAAAGTAAATGACACACAGTATGTTAGAAGCTGAAATATACTAATGAAATATGTAAAGGAAGTTAATAGGTACAAGAATGAATGAGCAAGGCTGAAGGGTCTGTATGACATGAAAACAACAACAACAACAACAACATTTGGGCAACATTTAAAGGAGGTTAGGCAATAATTAGTCATACAAATAACTGAGGAAATAATATCCTAGGCAAGGGAACTGTGAGGGTAAAATGCTGAAGAGAAGTTATTTAAAGCAGCAACAGGACTGTGTGGCTAGTGAAGGTAATTAAGAAAGAGAGAAATGGAAATGGTTTAGAAGCCAGATTGCATAGAATTGCACAGGCAGTTAGCTGTAAACTCTTTATTAAACTGTAAGTGAAAATGGGAACCATTAGAGCATTTGAACAGGAGTATTCTAATTTAAGGAAAATTTTTAAAGAATTTATATTGCTGCTATATTGAGAATTGAAGAGGATGGATAATAAAAGTGGAATCAGAGGCCAGCTATGTGGCTACTAAAATAATACAGGTAAGAGGCAACTGTGTTTCTGACCAGGGTGGTAGCACTGCTTAGTATGGGGCTTCTGGATATCTCTTGAAAGCAGTGGTGTTAGTCTGTTCTTACACTGCTATAAAGAACTACATGAGGCTGGATAATTTACGAAGAAAAGAGGTTTAATTGAGTCACGTTTCTGCAGGCTTAACAGGAAGCATGACTGGAAAGCCTCAGGAAACTTACAATCATGGTAGAAGGTGAAGGGGGAGCAAGCACATCTTACCAAGGCAGAGAAGGAGAGAGAGAGAGAGTGAAGTGGGGGAAGTACCACACTTTTAAATCATCAGATCTCGTGACAACTCACTCCTTATTACAGGAACAGCGTGGGGAAAATTCACCCCCATAATCCAATTACCTCCCACCAGGTCCTTCCCTTGACACATGGGGATTACAATTTGACAAGAGATTTGGGATGGGACACAGAACTAAACCATATCAATAGTGTTCAAAAAAGATTTATTTATGGTTTGTATGCAGGTGCTTTAGCATCAAAGGACATGGTTAATTTATATTTGTTATATTATTATCACTATATTTTGCTCAAACAGCAACAAGACTTTTATCAAGTCCCAGACCTAGTTCTAAAATGGATAGTCTGGAATACAAAGATGTTTCAATGAAAGTAGGCTGTAGATAGATGCAACATAGACTAGCTTGACATGTTAAGTACATTAGAAATCACTGCAGCTTCAGTGAAAAGCTAAATTTAGAGTCAGTAAAATGATTATTCAAGTAGGTAGTCTATACATACAGTGCTATTCCTTTCTTTAGGTATCATAACAGCTTAATAAAGTCTTCAAATATGTTCAGTTCTCTGTAGACAATAGTATGACACATTCTGTTTGCCAAAGTCCCTTAAAATGATATCTATCAATGCTTACTTGTTTATGGTTTCAGGAGTCTCTCTGAAGGCATAGCTGGAAAATTTTAACCCTGGATACTGTGACACTTTCGAATTCAGTCTGGTTTGAGGCTGATACTATAGTAGCTGAAGGTCTCTATTAATTAGAATCAGATCTCTTTTATTCATTTCTGCGCTCAGATTTCAAGGTCAACTTCTGGCTCCATACATGAGACTTGTCTTTGCATCCAAAGGGAAGTCTGCAGATGTTTCAGTTTGTATGTGAACAGCCTGAGATTAATGAGATCACAGAAATATGGAATTACCATTCAGGGTTTCCTGGGATATCAATTTCTAGTTCTGATATTTGGTTACCATTGAAGATATACAATTCTGGAGTGGCACAGTCCGATGCTGCTGACTCATACCTGCTAACAACGTGTGGGCTTCTAGATTCTGTTTCTAACATATGATTGTTTATCTGGGGCACTTTCAGTATAATGCTAGTTCAATAAAATGAACTAACAGTCATCTTAACATCCTTTTTATAGATGTAAAAATGTAGGGACAATTTTATGGGTTTTTTAAGTAAAAATTAAATGCAATATGAAAGCTGGATGCAGTGGCATGCATTTGTATTCCCGTCTACTCAGAAGGTTGAGGTGAGATGATCACTTTAGCCCAGGAGTTCACATTCAGCCTTGCTGACATAGCAAAACCCTGTCTCTAACACACACACACACACACACACACACACACACACACACACACTCAAAGCAATATCTCTGTGAGAAAATGCTTAAGAAAAAAACTGTATTTAATCTGGAGAGCTGTTCCATGCTGGCAGGTGTCTGGATGCTCTTTGCTGAGATAGATAAAGCTTTGTCCTGCCATGCAGGATATGTCTTGCGTCCCAGCTGTTTATTTCTGAAAACTCAGTCCACAAAGGAAAACTGGGCTAAGAAATCTATTTTAACAAGATAGTGCAGAGAATAGAACGTCTTAGTAGGTGACTGAAAAGTCCCTGCTTCAACCTCCAGACTATGTCCAAAGATTTTGCCCCAGTTGTTTTTTGTTACCTGCCTACAAGCAGAGAAGCTTGATATAGATCGGGACCCTTGTCAGTGTCACAGGTAACACAAATGCTCCTGAGAGTGCCAGAACCACAGGAAGTATCAAAAGGAATGTAGAGACTGTAGGAGTGGAGGGGGGAAAATGTGTACATCATGAATATGCCTCTCAATTGCCCAGAGACGCTGATGTCTGAGATATTAGTTTGAAAAAGAAAAACCAAAAATGACCACATACAGGGGGACTTCAGAAAGTTCATGGGAAAGTGGAGTTAAAAGATGAAGATAAAAATATAAATATAAACTTTATGTCTCAACAGAGTTTTCAGAAAGTTCAAGACACTTCTACAAGTGATGATACCAGCCATTTAGTTCATCTCTAAAGAACTGAGGGTCCTTGGAAATTAACCAGGTCAATGTGGTCCTTTTACATTCTTATCTGAAGAAAAATGGATATTCTTCAGAAATTTTTTAAGGTTAAGAAACAAAAAGAAGTCAGAAGGAGGCAAATTAGTACTGTAAGGTGAATACTTAATGATTTCACATTGAAACTCGCACAAAATTGCCCATGTTTGGTGAGAGCATTGTTGCGGTAGAGAAGGACTCTCTGATAAAGGTTTCCCCTGGCAAAATTGTGCTAGAGTTTCAGCTAACTCTCCCTAAACACTCTCATAATAAGTGGATGTTATCATTTGGCCCTCCAGAAAGTCAACAGGCAAAATTCATTTAGTATACCAAAGAAACTGTCGCTGTGATCCTTGCTCTCAACTGGTCCAATTTTGTTTTGACTGGACTGCTTTCGCTTCTTGACAGTCATTGCTTTGATTGTGTTTATCTTCAAGATTGTAGTGGCAAAGTCATTTTTTCATCTCCTATTATAATTTTTTTGAGACAGGGCCTTACTCTGTCACCTAGGCTGGACTGCAGTGGCACCTTTGTAGCTTACTGCGGCCTTGAAATCCTGGAATCAAGCAAGTCTCTTGCCTCAGCCTCACAAGTAGATGGGACTACTGACACATGCCACCATACCAGTCTACTTAAAAAAAAAAGTATAGAAATGGGATCTTGCTATGTTGCCCAGGCTGGTCTTGAACTCTTGGCCTCAAGAGATCCTCCCACATCGGCCTCCCAAAATGCTAGGATTGCAGGCATTAGTCACAATGCCTGGCCCTTCTGTTACAATCTCTTAAAAAACTAAAATTGAAAAAAGCTTCAGAATTGTAATCCCACTTGTTTAGAATTTTCATTGAAAGCTCTGCTCTTGTCTATCTGATCTGGATGCAATGGTTTTGCCACTCTTTGAGAAAAAAGTTTGCTTAACTTTCATTTTTTCACTCAAAATTATGTAAGCTAAATCAATGTAGATGTCCACCGTATTGGCTATTGTTTCTATTCTTAACTCTTGATACTCTCCAGTTAGTGTATATTAGTCTGTTCTCACACTACTATAAAGAACTACCTGAGACTGGGTAATTTATAAAGGGAAAAGGTTTAATTGGCTCATAGTTCTGCAGGCTGTACAGGAAGCATGACTGGAGAGGCCTCAGGAAACTTTCAATCATGATGGAGGGGGAAGCAGGCACATCCTACTTGTTTGGAGCAGGAGGAAGAGAGAGGGAAGGGGGAGATGCTGCACACTTTTAAACAACCAGATCTCATGAGAAGTCACTATCAGGAGTAGAGCAAGGGGGAATCCATCCCCATGATCCAATCACCTCTCACCAGGCCCCTCCTCCACCATTGGAGATTACAATTCCACATGAGATTTGGGAAGGGACACAAATCCACAACATATCATAGGGCATGAAAATTAATTTTTATGTTGCAAATTGATGTGGATGGTGTGCTTTTGCAGGTTCCATCTTCAACATTTCATTTTCTTTTCCTAAAATGAGTTATCTGTTTGTCAGCTGCTGAGTTATTTGGAACATTGTCCCCATACACATTTTATAAACATCAATGATTTCACCATTTGTATTAGTCTGTCTTTGCACTGCTATCAAGAACTGCCCCAAACTGAGTAATTTAAAAAGAAAAGAGGTTTAATTGACTCACAGTTCAGCATGGCTTGGGAGACCTCAGGAAACTTACAATCATAGCAGAAGGTGAAGGGGAAGCAAACACTTCCTTTACATGGTGACAGGAAAGAGATATAGCAAGGGCAGGAAAAACTGCCTTATAAAACCACCAAATCTCATGAGAACTCACTCACTATCAGGAGAACAGCATGGAGGAACCAACTCCAGGATCAAATCGCCTACCATTAGGTCCTGTCCTCGACACATGAGGATTGTGAGTATTACAATTCAAGATGAGATTAGAGTGGGAACATAAAGCCAAACCACATCACCGTTCTTTCACCCCAGCTTCACCAATGATTTGATGTTTGGTCTTGCTTCAATTTTAACAGAATTTATGTTGTTCTGACAGTGGCTTGTTTCAAACTGATATCTTTCTTAGTGCTTCACACTAGATCCTGTGCAGACATTTTGTAAAATTTTAATGAGTTTACTTTGGTGCAGAAAAATTTTGAAATCCACGTATAGCTTTTGGTAATATACATTTTCCATGAACTTTTGAAGACCCCACTTGTCTCTCTTATCTCATTATGAAGCACTGTTTTATATTTATATGAAAGGTATTGTCAGCTAGTTTACCTTTTACAAGTATCTGTATCAAGAAGACAAGAAAGTGCAAAGACTTTCTGAGAAGAATCAAGGCATGGAGTGTACATACACTCTTTGAGGAGCTAGTTTTTCCATTTTGAAGCAATCCTTTTCAAAAGGAAAAGTGTGGCTTGATCACCATCCTATTTTACAATCTAACTGTTGGTGTTATAAGTTATAGACTGAAGATTTGGCTACAGTGTGGACCAGTCTACTAAGTATATACTTCCTCTATTTTCTCTCCAGACTCTCACATCAACATGTCACTTGGCTGTGAGCGTCTCTCACATAGATTTACTTCTACCCAACTTTAGAAGCAGGTGACATGATGTGCCCAATATAGTCTGTGTATTTCCTCCTTAAATATAACTAAACATTATTTGTTCAAGGTAATGTCAGTTTTGTTGTTAAGGTAGTCAGGGTTCAAATCTCTAATGTGTTTGCATGCCTTTCAAATAAAATCTAAGCTTCAAAGTTGTTAGGATCACATATTTAAGGTTGTATTTAAAAGAAGTCCATATAAAATTCGAGGAAACATACAAAGGAGATACAAAACAGATTCCTGAACATTTAAAATGGGGTAAATGATAATCAGTCTGCTAACAGAGGTTTTAAATAAACCAGGTAATTTCTAATAAATTTAAGTTAGATAATTTTTTTGGTTCAACTTAAAAACAAAATTTAGTTAAGTGAAATTTAGTAATCAATGTCAAAAATGTTTTGCAATGAAGTGGAATATGAAGCTTCCTCTATAGTAATCTGATAACCATTAATATGTCCTTCAATCTATCAGACTTGTTTATAGTTTTATTGCTTGAAATAGAGATGATTAACATTTTGGTAGAATGAAGACTAAATCAAAATTAAGTGACAGAAGATGCTTTTGAACTATGCTTCATAATTAGAATTTAATTTGTTTTATAATCAGAAATAAAATCATTATACAGAATAGCATTCATTCCATTACAAACTAATGGAAAATAGATTGTGAATCTAAGAATGTTTAAAAGATTTAGAAACTTTAATAGTGTAGATCCAAACTATCTATCTTTACATAGGAAAATGTAAGAATACAATAAACCACATTGTGACTGAAGATTTTATGTGTGAAATAAGCAAAAAGAAACTATATGCCTGTTTGTCTTGATAACAGCATATCAGAAAAGTAAAACCATTTTGTCATTTTAAATTCCATTTTCTTTAACTTTAATTGAGCTCCTGAATGCTGACACAGCACAAAATAATGTAAAACTTATATTAGCCAAAAAAATTGGCAACAAATGTAAATCATTTGGAAACTCTATTTTGCAAATGTCTTTAGGCTTTAGAATTAGTCATGACAGCTTCCACTTTTATTCCATAAATGTTTTCATTGGTAATCACCTTCTCTCTTTCTGGTAAATATAGCACTATTAAGAGAAAGAGAAATTGCTTAAGATTTTGACATGTTTATCATTCAACAGTGTGTTTGTTATTTAATTTTTTGGAAAGTATATGCAATATATTTTGATTCAACTAGCCCATTCGTATGTAACTGAAATCACTTCAAATATAGTTAAAGTTATGTATTATATATAGTTACAATTAGTTACTTGGTTAACCTGTTAGAAGGTTATTCTAGTCATGTATGATGTGACATCAGCATTTCTAATAATACTACTAAGAAAATTAACTATTATTACTATAAAATTTTATTAAATCCTTTATGATTTCTAAAGAACTCTAATGACAATATGATTTCTTTATTATAAATATAAATTCTCTGTCTCTCCATTAGGGTTACGGGTTATGCAGTTACACGAATATTTATAATCCTCGGATATAATGGCAAAAATTAATCACGTGGCTAGAAATAAACAAGAGGTTCAGGTGAGGTGAGATGAATTCCAAATAACAAACAAGGGACAGAAACAGGTATGTATGTCAGAAAACATGCGAACGTTGGGAAAAAAATGAAAAGCAGTTCTTAAAATGGAGAAGACAGTAAAGAAAGATAAAAGTAGAAGGGCTGGGGAGATAGGTATTTAAGCATTTGTAAGAGAAAAGGAAATGGTATTCAAGATATAAAAGAAACGGAGAAAATCATTTAACTACTTTTCCTAACATAATGCATTTATATAATCTCAGTTTTGGGTTTTTTTTTTTTTTGAAATCTACAGTTCATTAAGGAGCACGCAGTCACAGCTAGCTTCCTGTTTGAAGAAAAAGAAAACAGTTCCTTCTTCAAATATTATAATTCACCAGAATCTCACCATGTTTTTCATTTTTTTCTAGTATAAATTTACGTTAATTGCATGCCGCTTAAATGTGGTTTTACATATTTACTCTCAGCAGCTCACTTTTAGAGCTACATTTATTTTCCCACAAATGAGTCTTTCAAATCTTCAATAAATGCTCTTTCAATATTTGATATGGTGGTATATATGCAGTTGCTGTCTTATCCTAAATTAAATGTTTATTTGAGACACTTCATTTAAAGTGTTTTCATTTTCTACTCATTTTAGTTGGAAAAGCAATCATGCAGGCTCATTGAAGCTCTCTCTTCTCTGGCATTATTGTTCTTGTTAGTAGTGAAGTAACCTGAAAGGAGGGGAAAATAAAGCAAAATGAGAAACACATGCAAACAAATTGTAGCTTCCATTCTTTACAATGGATATATTGCAAACGTAAAAACGGTTTAGCAATAATCTCTAGCTGTGCCAATTCATTTCACAAAAACCTATTCGTTCATTCATAACAACAAAATAATACAAAATGAATGTCAGTAGGGGGAAAATCCTTTATTTAAAAACCACATTGACAGCATGTGCATTTTCATTTTTTGTACATTAGAACATGGGAACAAAAAGCTTTCATTGTAAGTAAGGAATTTGTGGTTTATGTGTGAGGAAATGGCTGGATAGCAAAAAATATTTTTCTTATTAATTACAATTCCAGACAAAATGTCACAGAGTCTGTGTACAAACTGTACCACTTCATTTATTTTCTTTCCACTGATGATTTTCAATATATTAGTATGTGCCTCTATCATTTCCAATGCTCACAACATAGGCATAATTTTACTCCTCTTTCTCATGTTAAGGATAAAACCTATGATTCCTTTACCTCCTTGTTTTTCTCTTGGTATTTAGGAAGTAGATGATTCATCTATGAGGGTGTAAACCAAAAGATCTCAATCAATTGAGACAGGTCTCAATTAATTTACCAGTTTATTTTGTCAAGGTAAAAGACATGCCTACCAGAAGAAATAAACACGATATCACAGGAACAGTCTGTGGTCTATGCCTTTCTCCAAAGATAATTTTGAGGGCTACGATATTTAAAGGGGAAAAATTGCTGGCAGAGAAATAAGGAGGGTGTGGAAATCCACATGTTGGAAGAGAAAAGGAGCAGGTAAGGAAATAGTCAATTGCGTATTCATCTAGCACTCAACGAACTGGCACTTGACATAACATAAGGTGAACTTAGAGTAGCTACTTGGGGACATATTTAACCTTTAAATATTTAATCTGTAACTATCTGCTTAGGAACAAAAGGAAAGGCAGTTTCTTGCAAGACTCAGTTTTCAGTTTATTATTATTATTATTATTTCGTGTAGTGAATTGGGGTCCTGAGATTTTGTTTTCTTTTTTACAAAGGCATAGTCACAAATTCTGAACCAGCATATTTATTTCAGCTTGAGGTATATTGAAAAACATGTATTTAGAACTTAAGGTAAGATCTCAGAAACTCTTCAGTTGTTGGAATACCAGACTTAATAAATTAAAATAGTGTGCTCAGTTAAAATTTGAACTTGAGATAAACAACATGTATCTTTTTAGGATGTGAAAGGAAAACAAATCTTGAGACCATAAACTCACCAAGCCAGAGGGAAAAGTAAATCTGGGAACTGGGTCACACAAATCTGCCTCTCATTTCTTTCTTAAATAAGATAGCTACAAAGCTAAAAATCTACATAGCTCCCTCACAATTTGCCCACAAGGAAATTCCTTGTGGTCCTAAGATCCTTCCCCTAAAACAGTTCTGTTGAATTTAACCCTGGCAATATAAATTTATAGCTTGTCTTCACAGGTGAGGGACAAAGAACAGAACTCAAAGTCATCCCTTTGCTCACCTGAGAAAAATGTGTATCTGATGGCTCCCTCTGCCCTATTCTTTATGTTATCTTATGTAAAAATGCAGGTTTGCTGAACCAGACTAAGGCATAAATAACTACACCTTTACCCACCTCTCACATGTAAATTGTGCATTTGGTAAAAGGCTGATCAAAGACGCAAAAGAATGCAACAGTTTTTCTCTTCTCTACCTGCACCTTTTTAAAACTTATTCCTCTCTTGCCGATATCCGCCCTTTTCCCTTTAAGTATTAAAGCCCTCAAAATCATCTTCGGCAAAAGGCACAGAACTGTCTCTTGGGCATGGGTCCTTAACTTTGGCAAATAAACCTCCTAAAATGATTGAGACTCACCTCAGTAATTTTCATTGATTTATAATTATTTATACCCATTACCATGTTTGGAACACACATATACTAAAAAAACACTAATTGCTGTTTATTTGAAATTCAAATTTCACTGAGCGTTCTCTATTTTGTCTGGCTACCTTATCTGGGAAAAACATTATGCTCTCAGCTGTAGAGCTTTACTTCCTCATTTTCCCTCTGTCCTTTCAGCAGTAAGAAATACTAAATTATACAGTTTCTCCTCCATTATTATGGTAAATTACTAAAGGCTGAAATAAAACAGAAAAATACTTAATTAAAATGCATTAATTTAATCATCCTATAAAATTAAAAAATATAGAACCCATTCCCTTTATGTTTACTAAGTGAATTTGATAGAAGCAATGTTCATTCTCTATTCATTAATACTGTTATTATTTTATACCAGTTTAAATTTTGTGGTGTTATTTTGTGTACTTCAAGTCACAGATTGCTTCCCCAGAATATGACGTACATTGCCTGGCATTTATTTTATAATTTGATAAGAAAATTTTTTGTTGTACGTGGGTATCTGAGAAGCAATACTATTTCAACTTTTTCTCTACGTTTCCTTCAATACTCTCCGGAGTAAGATGGAAGTGGAAGACAGAGGCAGAGAGAGAGAAGGCAAGGTTCCTTCTTGGTAACTTTTCTTTTAAACTTTTTTTCAACGAGCAACCTTTTTTTTTTTTAAGAATATTCAAAGATTTTAAATATCACCTTTATTTACATAAATCTCAAATAGAATATTGGGCTAACCAATATCTCTTACTTTTCTCACAGGTCTAACCCCCTTAGCAACTTAGTAACAAAGTGGTATGGAATGAATACAGAAACCTTTTATTTTATTTATTGATTTATATTTATTTACTTATTTATTTTGAGGTGGAGTTTCACTCTTATCGCCCAGGCTGGAGTGAAATGGTGCAATTTTGGCTCACTGCCACCTCCGCCTCCCAGGTTCAAGTGATTTTCCTGCCTCACCCTCCTGAGTAGCTGGGATTACAGGTGACTGCCACCATGTCCAGCTAAGTTTTTTGTATTTTCAGTAGAGATGGGAGTTTCACCATGTTGGCCAGGCTGGTCTCGAACTCCTGACCTTAGGTGATCCACCTGCCTCAACCTCCCAAATTGCTGGAATTACAGGCGTGAGCCACCATGCCCGGTGGAATGAATATAGAAACTTTTGAGTTACTGTGGGTGACATTATCTATCGTCTTTAAAAATAACACACGAATTTGGGGGTTGAATTGTACTTACATAATTATGTTAAAACGAACCAAAACGTCTGCTCTCTTTGTTGCTGACTTTTCTTTTTATCTAATATATTTTCCTATCAAATCTTAACTATCTACCTTAGTGTCTTTAAACTCCAGTAACAGTATCTTTGAAATATAGAAGATATTGAAGCACTAATATTTTGTATCAGTATTTCTTCAACTAAGATAGAAAAACTCAATATATACATATATATGTACACACACATATGCAAATATATACATATATATGTACACACACATATGCAAATATATACATATATATTTACTTTTCACCAATTGCATGATCGTGAATCTCTGTATGCACATTGCTTTAAGTTAATGCTGTCTGGGAGTATGAACTCCTTTCTTTTATCCTATAGAAACAGGTTCTTCAGAACCCCATATGTGAGAAACTGTGTGTCACCTTGGCTTAATGAGCTCCTTCTAGTGCTCCTTTCTTTCTTACCAAAATTACAGCAACTGCAATAGTGGGTTTCTTCGTTTCTAGAGCTGACATCAGTATTCTGTTTTGTTGTTGCAAATGCCTAGGAATGCCCTTTTACTATAAGTCACCTAGCATAAAAATCCATGGAAATTATTGGTGCCCTATTTGACTTTTAGAAATTTCCCTGGAGTGATTCAAAGAACAATAACACAAATCATAAAGATATTAATAATTATAATAGAGAAATATGTCAAACTTAACTGCTTAGATAATCACACTATAAAAAGGTAGAGGATTTAAGAAGATTTAATTAAGATAATAATTTCTTCTGGAGGCCTTGGCTTGTGTATTCCCCTTAAAATGGATTTATTGTCATAAGTTTACTGGATGGTTCAAAATTCATAGCACAGCACATCATATGCTTAAAAGAGGAGTTTGAAGCCTATCCATTTTGCAATGAGTAAACATTTAAAGAGTTTTGTAAAGTTTTTGGTTGATTCTACAAGGTTTAACTTTACATTATTCAATAAGTGTGCTAATTTTAGAAATACTTAAGATTAAGCATTTTAAATCATCTCCTTATTCATGAGTTATCATTCATGGCATATGAGATATCATGAATTTTCCTCCACAGTAACAACTTTCAAATGCAGTCTGGGAAAATAGTAATTTATGACATGATTTATTATGTTATGTCATCACATTCAAATAATTTATGTGACTATGTTTATGTGGGGCAACATCCATCACACGTCAGTAATACTATAAATTTGAGCTATCCTTTCCATATTTGCCTTTATTTTTAGTTCTTGTTCATACTTGGAGGACTTTAAAGTAAAAATTCAAAAAGTTAGGACATTTAAGTACTTTTTAAAATATCTCACCCAAGCACGCATAATCATTTTAATAGTTCAAGCAAATTCATTTAAATGAAGGAACATTTAAAAATGAAACATCTGCTATATAGCTACCTACATTAATTCTTCTTAAAATGAAATATTTTAAAGTTCATTTATTCATCATAATGCAACAAAACAGTTTTCTTTTCTCGGTTTGATTAGCTGTTATTTCTAACAGCTATTTTTAAATACCCCACATTCTGCAAATTTTCATTTATCTGAGCCTGAGATTGGCCAGTTGTGCCAAAATAAATTTAAGATAAAATACATCTATATGTAAATTCTAGACGCAAGTAAGTCAATATGTAAAATATCTTGTATTCGATGATCCATCTGAAGGAAATGAAAAAATTTATCACTCGTAAGTGACAAAAAAATTAAGTGTGTCATAGGAAAACAAAATACCTTTGGAAACATACTAAATGTAGACTATAATATCTGAGTGGATAATTTTACCAAAGTCTATATAATTTTTTGTACTTTAAAAAACTATTTTATAGCATGTATTTATCTTTTTGAAAAACAAAATAAAGGAACTTTTCTCAGAACACCTCCTACCATAATGAATATTTGGGTAAGAATCAGAAAAACACACCTAGAGTTCTAGGCCCACCTTCGCCGTTACTTGTACAGTAATCTTTAACAAGATATGAAACATGCTATGTGTTCAGTGCCTTTCTCTATGAGATGAAGTAATTATATGAAAAATCTGTAAAATATTTAAAGTTCTAAAAATATAAAATTTGACAAGTCAAAATTGTCTTCCAGCTTTATTTTCTCTTTAACAAAATGAAAGGTCTAAATAACCTGTGAGATTTTTAATATTCTCAAAATTTGATCCTATGAATGTTTTGAAGTTACTGGTTAATCACGTCATTAAATGTATTATATTAAGTAGATGAGTGTGTTAGGAACTCTTCATCTCATGTTTAAAAAAATGTAATCAATTCCAGTTTTTAGTCTGATAATACATCATTACAACCTAAATATAACCCTGTTCATAAGATTAACTAAGATTATTAGTGAATTTTATATCAATGTATTATGTGCCGTAAGCATTGAAATGTGGGCTTTCCTTTTTCACTTTGATATCATTGGAGTTAATAATCTGACTCTCCCTGAGAATTCTCAGAGATAGGGTATGAAAAGAGGTTAAAACAAGGAAAATATAGACGAGGGAGAGGTAGATAAAGAAAGACAAAATAAACCACAATGTGTATTGTAGGTAGTTTCAAAGCCTGAACCAAAACTAACCATTGTAAAATGAATTGTAAGCTTTCTTTGCCAAGAGAGTTTGAACATTGTGATAAGATTAAAATCCTGGTAGATTTATATTGAATATTTTGATGTAAAATAATTATGCAAATGTTCAGCATTATGGCTAACACATAGTGAATTCAATTATTTTGTTTTTTTTTTTTTACTACGAATCTGATTACAAACCTTATGAGTTGCATAAATGTTTAGTTTTATTTTCATTCAATTAGTATGAATACTTCCAATATTTAATTTTTTTCATATTTTCTATGTTTACAGATCATTAAGTCCAACAAACTTATTTGTTTGGATGTATTAGGTAGGAAAAAGAATAGAATAGTGAGTAGAACTCTGACAATAACCTATAGAAGCTTATAATATAGTATGAGATGGGAAAAAGGGACTAAGGATAAAAACACTGTAGTATATTTTAGGTTAATTTTTAAAAAAATAATATGCAGTAATTAAAACCTGGATGAATATACAGCAGCAAGCAGCAAAAAAGAATAGTTCTAACAAATAGGAAAGTAGGAAAAGCTTAAAAAGTTATATTTGATCTGGGTCTTGAAAAATAAGTTTTAATCAGATTTCATGCATTTATTGATAAAGATAACCTATATAAATTAAACTTGAGTGTATTGAATGGCATCAATATTATGAATTTATTAATACAAAATATTGGTTGAAATAGACTGCAAACATGGGTTTTGCTTTCAAAACTGATTTGCATTTATTTTATATCTAAGAAATCTCTTTAAAATATTATATTTAAAATACTATAATTGACTCTTTCTGAATTACTGTTGACACACCTCTGCTTTTGTGTTTTTAGACAGGAATCTGGGTTAAATGACTTTGGGAAATAGGTTCCGTATTGCCAACAAGTGAGACGTCTTCAAGCAGCACTAAGGGAGCTATTCTACCAAAATTTATGCTCTAAATGTGTATAGAAATTGCTCTTTATCAAAAATTAGTATACTCACGGAACCCTCTAAAATATGTAAAATATTAATGTTATATATTAAATTTATAGTTTAAACATAAAACTCGGGAAACAAAGTGCAATATCCACTCATTTCCATATGTAGATCATTATACATGCATTATATTAGAATAATGAAACAGATGCTAAACCAGATTTCCTTTTCACACAAATACACAATAATATTGATTTATTCATCAACAATGTGATAAATATTCTGGTCATAGTACTAGGTTCTGGGCTTATGCTGAAAACATAAAGGACAAGACCCTTCACTAAGTCATGCTTAGGTTGTTATCTGAGATGGATACAAGGTGAAACTATACTGAATTTTGTTCATGAGATAATGAATCCCTACACAGTTTGGATCTATGTTTAGTATTTCATCTTTTAAGTAATTCAATGTGATAAAATCTTATACAGCATGAATAGCGCATTTTAAGCCCCTGAATTTCTGGTATCTTTCTTTCTCTAAAGAAGAGAGCCCTTTCTGTAACGATTTAAAGAAAAGGAGTTCATTACAAGTAACAGGAAGACAGAGGTAGTGCCCAAACACCTCAACCCATTGGTGGAGGAGTAAGGATAGTTTTATCTCAGAAAGAGTGCCTTTTTCTCCTTTACCAAGGTATTAAGTAGTAGCCAGGTCACGGAAGATCCATCTTTTCACATTTGGGAGTCTTTTAACTTTAGTACATTTCGGAGTTGCGTTGTTGGAATTCCTTAGACTTAATTTTGATTAATCTGAATACGTAAGCATGAACCTGCAGTGATTTCCCATCACATCTACAATAAAAAAGAGTAATTTTGGCATTGATTTTTGAGCTCACTCTCCCAAATTCCAGCATCCTATCCGCATTTACACCCCACTTGGGGAGAACATCTCCCTTTATACCTGGAATAGAGAAATGGAAAAGACAGACTGACTACAGAGAGACTAGTTTCTAAGAAAGAAAAAGATAGAGAGACACATTACCAGTGCATGCACAGCATCTTCTGCTAAACCAACCAATCAGAAGAATAATTCCTATTGTTCCACCTGCCAAGTCACATGAGGAACAGAGCAGAGGGCAGTAGGAAGCCAGGATCTCCCACTGCAGGCCGAAAACATTAGGAGGGGAAAAGCAGCTCCCCTCCCACCCCAATAATGCCCATTTTGCCCATATGCAAGCTTGCTACTTTTCCTCCTTTTTTCCTACTATTTCCCAGTATTTTTCCTACTATTTCCCAGACTGTAAGACAGACCTCCTACTATTCTGCCCCTCCAACTACATTGAACTCCTAATTTTTTCTCCAAGACTGTAAACGTGTTCCCATTTCAGGGAACTCTAGTCTCACAACTTAAAATGTCTTTTTTTTTTTTTTTTTTTTCTTTTAAGGATTCCCTGCAGTTTGTGACCTTGTTTCATTTGAATATCTTTTTAAATGGCACTTTATCTGAAAGGCTTGCCCAGAACACCCTTTCTAAGACAGACTAATGCTTTATTGGGTTCATAGACATTGTGACTATTTGACATTACAGAAAATCATTACGTTACAGAAAATCATTACATTATAGAAAATAATTTTTATTATTTTTGATTTCCACAACTGGACCTTAAGTTTTGCAAGGATTCTGTTAAATACATTTTCTGCAGTGTCTGCTCCTCCTGTACAATGACTAATAAATTGTAGATGGTCAATATTTGTTAAATAAAGAAAAAGAGTAAGTGACCTCTTTATGTCCAATAGGGGAAATCACGAAATACTAGGTTTATTCTCTTTTGGAGCATACATAGATTTAAAATAATTGCAAATCAAATAACTTTCACAAAGCCAAGATTAGCAATGAGATTTAAGCTTTTTTTGTTGTATCAAGAAATTAATTTTAGCCATCTTGAATCAATTAAGATAGGCAGTTTTAATTTGCAAGTTATTTATAATACCTCCAAAAAACCCAAGTTTAATCATATATAATAAGTTAAGCAGATTGATTAGACAGATTTAGGTTTTTAAGTCAGACAGATTTGGGATAAAATCTCTATTTAATCACACAGGCTATGACCTCAGAAAAATAGGACAGTTTTTTTTTTTTTTTTTTCCTAATCTTAAGACTTCATTTTGAGACAGGTAATACTGATACAAAATGAATTGCTTATATATATATTAAATTATTTACAGTATATAAAACATATATGGCATAAAGTAAATGTTTTATAAGCAGTAGTTATATAACAACATGACAAAACAATAATTATATGAAAACAATCTAAAATGTAATGTTTACATACAGTTGTGCAGAAGTGTGTCGATCAAATTACTGGTTGATATAAAAAAGTACTGAGTCATCCCTGATGATCTACATCAGTTGGAAACTGGAATATCAATAGGAGTCAGGCAGGTAGCCTGTGAATGAAGCTGGATACAAGAGGACTGTGGTAGGCTGGAACTCATGCTTCAACTAAAGGTGGCAGCTGAAGCTCATCACTGGCCAATTGTTGCCAAGAGATAAAACTGGACCACTATTGTAGGTCTACTGTTGTTGTTTTTTCATTTTGTGTGAATTTTTTTAAAATGTACGATTTGAAAGTATTGACCACTCTGCATACCAAACAGCATATCTTCCTGAAGTTTTCCTATTTGTTAACATCTAAAGTAGACATTTCATTTCCGTGTATGAAGACTACAATTGAGTGCATAAAGGTCATTAGGGTTTAAACCTATTATAAACTGAATCCACTTATTACACTGGTATCAGTACTGGATCATATCTCTGTTTTTCCATTTTACTGTGAGCACAGGCTAAGCAAGGATCATGTCTTCATCATGCTTGTATCATAGTACCTGTTACAATGGTAAGTCTATAGAAGCCATTATTCTAGTGTTATCACTGAATAAACCCTGATTGAAGGCCTGGACTTCCATACGATCATACCTGCGGTGGCTGGGAATAATTGCAGCCCTCAAAACAGTTAGTGAAATTCTTGGATCAGCACAACCAAGAGAGGGAGGATCGTAAGAGACAAAGGATAGAATCATTCAACTGTGAATGTCATGTATCATTTGTGTTTTCCCATGATACTGGAATTCAAAGGTGAAAATGTTCTTTATTGAAGAAGATGTCTTGGTTATTGCAAGACATATAACATCTCTGACCTCTGTCCACTGAATGCAATCAAAGCATCCTGATCATTATGAGAAGCAACAGTACATGTTGTGTCCCTGTCGAGAACCACAGAAAGAGGAGGGTATTAGCAAGGAGTGAGTAGAGTCACTGGCCGATGCAGTGTGGAAACACAACAAATGCTTCTCTTTGGCTCCTCTGCAGTTGGAGTTGAGTATCTAAGCTTTCTGAATCCCACTCACATTAAGTAGAGAGTTCCAGAGTAAAGACCTGGTTCAATCACGGTCTATTGAAGAAAAAACAATTCAAAATGTAGTCTTCCAAGGAAAGCAAAATTTTAAATATAAAAAATATCAACTTGAAATACTTGATCCAAATGGCTAGACAGACCAATTTCAGAGCAGGCCAAGAGTGCAAAATTATGAGAGAATAAGCTTGAAAGAAGAGTAAGGAAGAAATAATTTGTAAAATTGCTTAACGATATCCACTCCTACCTTTATCTCTTTAAAATATTTGTATTCAATCAAGTTAAAGGACTACCATTAATTAGAATGGCAGAGACAAAGGAATTATTCTTTCTCAATCCCTGTGTTTACAACAGCACCTAGAACTTAGTGAAACAAGTATTACACATATAAATACATATTCTTTGCACCAATGAGTGAACAAAGCAGCAGTCAAATCAGTGTTGAAATCAGAGAGGTGAATTCCCTCTTGACTCTCTTCTTCACACATTCACCCTTTGATGCCACCCAATCCGTTAATAAATGCTTTATAAGGAAAGGTATGCAAATTCAATATATTTTAAAATACTGATACAGTAGTTTTCCTTTCCCTTCCTTGTTTGTTTGTTTGTTTGTTTTCTCTTTTCTGCTCTATTTTCCTTCACTGAAATAAATGCGATACACATTTTGGAGGACTGAGGAAGGCCAAGACTAATAACTTTCTCATTTCTTGTGTTTCGTTTCTTCTTCAGTTGCTAATGCCATGAAATGTTTTTTGTTTGTTTGTTTTTATTTTTTGGTTTTAATGGATTCTTGATTTGCTTTTTAGAGAGTTTATTATGACAAACAAAGGGTACTTGATGAGAAAAGTGATAAGAAGGACTCGAAGGAGAAAGAAATATAAGTTAGTAGGCCTCTGGGTGTATTAGAATTGGAGAATATAGACTGGAGGTGCCAGTCAAGTAGCTTCAAAAAGGACCACTGATAAGACCACTGTTAAAATATCTTGGGACATTGTTGAATCAGGCTTTCTTCTATTGCTTGCATGTAAAACTCTAGTCCACCTGCTCTCTGTAAGGGTAAAACTCCACCATGGAACTCTGCTGACCTTCAGCACATCTGAATAGGCCGCATAGGTAAAGGCTTGAGCCACTGCTAATTTCAGTCTTGGAAGGATGTCTTGTGATCATGTTCCAAGAAAAACATAACATGGCAGGTTTGCAAAGATCTGGTGAGGCCTTTACTCATTTACTTCCGTATCTCCCACTGTCATAAGACAGTTTTCTGTACCTCCTAGGTTCTGATGAGATATGGGGCTTCCAGCACTGCCTCCCTCATATTAAACTTGTAGAATATAAAACCATTTAGTTGCAGACTAAAAGTGGTTCCACAGCAAAAGGGTACTCTCCAGTCTGTAATGTGGTCATCTAGGCCTCAGTGTTATCCTTTTTGGTGACTGAAACAAAAATCAGGAGGAGCAGGCATTTTTTGCTTATTCTTCTCTTCACTGTGTATTTACATTGTAAACTTTTAAATTCTAATGTTGGCTTATTTTTTCTGTTCTAGTTGAGTTCATCAGGTCTTGGCCTTGCTTTGTCTTGTATATGTGAGCTGAGACACTATCCAATGATCATGCAAGGAGATAACTCTGAAACATCTGCACTAAGAATTCTCACCAGTAAGTCATTCAGACAACTCCATGCCAAGTCTTTCTGCACCACGATTCTGGTTCCACACTATATCGGACAACCCTAGAAACATTGCACTCCACAACACCTCTAAGAAAACTCCCTAACTTCTAAGGAAATTGGGTGTTCCAGACATACAGAGCACTGGTTGAGAGGAGCATGCCTGTTGCTGAGCTTGTTCTCAAGTTGAGAGAAGAGGTAGGTTAATGAAGAGTGGAAACTTGCTTTTCTGCTAGACTCTATTTCTAAATATATGTTGATTTTATTCTCATGTCTACAAACCCACTGTCACCAAATTGGACAGCTAGAATAGAGATTAGTTAGCAAGCAGCCAGAAAACAAGAAATAGATAAAAGAAAAACAAAAACATTCTGATGGCAGGATAAATAAACCTTTTCAAAAATTTGGTAAGTGCTTTGCTGTCTCTTAATTTATGAATTGGAAAAGATAAAGAACTTGGCTGGGTGTAGCGGTTCAAGTTTTAATCCCAGCACTTTGGGAGGCCATGGCAGGTGGATCATTTGAGGTGAGGAGTTTGAGGCCAGCCTGGCCAACAAAGCAAAACCCTGTCTCTACTAAAAATACAAAAAAAAAAAAAAAAAAAGCCTGGCATGATGGTGCACACCTGTAATCCCAGTTGCTGGGGAGGCTGAGGCAGGAGGATCACTTGAACCTGGGAGGTGGAAGTTACAGTGAGCTGAGATCATGCCGCTGCACTCTAGCCTGGGCAATACAGCAAGACTCCATCTCAAAAAAAAAAAGAAAAAAAAGAAAAGATAAAGAACTAAAACTAGTGCTAGGGCCAAGATTGGGTCATCAAGAAGTGCAAGTCACAAGAAAGTGCATTAATGATTATTGAGTACCTTATTCATTCTCCATCAGACCAGAAAGTTCCAGATAGTGATGACTCAATGAGATAAAATGAGTTACAAAGAGTAAATTGTTCCAATAAATAATTTAAAAATGAAAATAAGTAAAAACAACAAATTACAAAAAAAATTCAATTTACATTGTTTTTACTATAGAGCAACATAAATGCTCAATAAAATAATCCAATCAAATAGATTACATTTAGGTAGAATCCTGTAAAAAAATAAATAGAAATATTGGTTAACAGGTAAATGGAAATACTTAAAATTGCAGTCAAATAATATTTTTGTAGGTGTTTTTAAGTGAATGACAGGATAAAATGACTTTAGATTCTATTGATTATATTTGTTAAAAGGATGGTTTAATTTTATAATGTCAATGGTATAATTTTAAAATGTGATAATTTATAATATAGTCAAAATTACTCTTTTAGCCACATGTATTTCTGATAAAAAATTTGAAATATAATTTTAAAATGTGCAAAGCAGTATATCATTTTTCAAAACATTTTGTAAAATGTTTGAAAAAATGAAAATGTACTAACCGTTATTGTTAAATAGCTTTATGTGAAGGGCTGGGGAGAATTATTTCCGTAGTGTAGACTCCTGATCAATCTTTCAGATGACGATCAACCACTCTAGGAATGAGAATTATGGATTTAGGCTCTATAGTTGTTAAGTAAACAAATACCTACCCTTCCATTTTATAGTGTAATGTTAATTTACACACACACACACCCACCCATCCTTTTGTCAGTATAAATGTATTTTCAAAGCATAGTACAGACACTGTAGCAGATTTTCACATAACTGACAATGATTCTTCTATAATATAAATCTGACCTTATCAATCACCTGATTTAAACCACCCAATGACTTTCTATGTTATTGAAAATAAAATGTAAATTTCTTAATGCAGTCTGTGAGGCACTCCATGATTTCCTCTCATTACGTTTTCAAAATTATTTCAAATTATTCTCTTCTTTAATGTGTTGCAGATATAGTCATGTGTGGATTACAGACAGGAATATATTCAGAGAAATGTGTTGTTAGATGATTTTGACACTGTGGGAACATCATAGAGTATAGTTACACAAATCTAGATGGCATAGACTACTATACACCTCAGCTATATGGTATAGCCTATGGCTCCTAAGCCATAAACATATATAGCATGTTACTGTACTAAATACTATAGGCAATTGTAACAAAATGATATTTGTATATCTAAACCTGTTTAAATGTAAAAAGGTACAGTAAAAATATCATACTATAATCTCATGGGACCACTATTATATGTAGTGTGTAGATGTCATTATATGTAGATGTCATTGTAGTGTGTCATCATTATCTGACCCATGACTGTAAATAGTTAGCTTTAAACTCCTGTACCACCCAACTCTTGTTTATTTTAGACCTTTACATTTGCTGTTTCCTTTTTTTCTTTTTTTTTTTAGGTTGCTCCAAATTCATTGTGTTTTTAAGTTTTATTTTAATTTCAACAGTTTTTGAGGAACAGATAGTTTTGGTTACATGGATAAGTTCTTTAGTGGTGCTTTCTAGATTTTGGTGCACCCGTCTCCCAAACAGTGTACACTGAATTCAATATGCAGTCTTTTCTCCCTCATCTCATTCCCACCCTTTCCCCACAGAGTCCCCAAAGTTGAGTATATCATTCTTATGCATTTGTGTTATCATAACTTAGCTTCCACTTAGAAGTGAGAACACGTGCTATTTGGATTTGCATTCCTGAGTTACTTAGAATTAATGGCCTCCATCTCCATACAAGTTGCTGCAAAGGCCTATTCCCCTTTCTTTACATTACAGGTTTTTCTTTATTCTTTGACTCTTATTTCAATATCTTTTTTCTCTTCTCTGACTTCTGTCTACCTTCATTTCTCTAAGACGGCTTTCCTTCCCTTACCCTGCTAATCTCTACCTCAGCATTTTCCATTTTTAATCAAGATATTTATAATAATTTTTAATGACATACATTTTTGTCACTGACTTACATGCTCTTTATTTGTCTGTCTATCCTGAGTTCCACCAAAGTTTATAAGAGGACAGATTATGCTTGTTTCATTTATCAATGTATACTCATAATATGACCTCATGTCTGAAGCTCTTTAATGTATCTGGAAAGTAAACACATTTGTGGTGTTTCATAGCTTTTCGTGTCAGCAGTAATAATCTATCTCTCTGGAAGTCAGGTTGTAAAGGCAATGTTTGTGCTTAAGGAAATGCTAATCCTAAACCTTCTGGATACAGATATAACTGACTTAGCAATATGGACATATAACTTTTAAACCACCTGTTATATCAATTTAATAATTGCTTGAAATCTTAAGATTTTCTTCATCGTGTGTCAATTTAACATCTAGTCTTTTTGATAATAAGTGGATATATTTCCAAAATGCTCACTATATAGCAAAACTTGTCATTTGTAATTTATGTGTATATTTAATTAAATCTTTATGGCACTTCACTGGAGTAGTCATTATCATCTCTGTTTTATCAAGGAGGATATTGAGGCATAGAGAAGTAAAATAGCTTACTAAAGAATAAAGACTGAGTTTTCAGTCCACGTTTGTTTGATAAAGGGCTACTACTGAAACCTTGATAAGAATTTATTAAACATTTAATTTTACTTTCAACTTTAGAGAAAATTTATGTCACTTCAAAACATGTGAGCCTACTAAAACAAAGGCTACTTAACATGACAGAATTTATCAAAACAGCCTCAAAATATAGATCTATTTTATTGCTGGAGGTACCGTGCTTCTAAGAAAAAGTATGATTTTTTAATAGAGTAAAAGTTTGTATTTTTAATGGCAGAAAAATATTCTAGCAATCTGCCAGAAAAAAAAAAATGAAGAGTAAAGAAGATACAGAACTGAAAATAACTGAAAACAAGAAAACAAGCATAAAGAACAAAATACCTCTTGTACAAATCATGGAGGGTTTATGCTATCTGGAAAGAAAGACTGTGCATGCCATACTTCATTTTTCATTTTGTTTTGCTTCTTAGTTCAAGGTTAGAAATGTGAAATCCAGTAGATTACAAGTTACAGTCTCCACAGCCTACATGACAAGCACAAAATACTGTGGAAATCTTCTATTTTTTATTTTTATTTTTTACTATTTTATCCTGACTTTAAAATGTGTCTGATAACCAAATTATAAAAATGATTAGAAATCATTACTGTAACTTCATTTATAGTGTTTTTGCTGTTTGCTAGCTATAAGAGAAGAAAACATGTTTAACTCAGTTATGATTGTCTTTATAATTGTGATTATCTAGATTCCTCAATTTTTCATGAAAATCTGTATAATTATGGAAAATAAAAAATTGCATAATTTAGCTTTAATGTTAAAAACTCTTCTCCTACTTTTACCAGTTTAGAAAGAAACAACGGGCTTTGAAATTAATATGAGCAAATATCATCAGCAGAGGGCAGAAGAGATGACAGTCTCCATGTGAAATGTAAAACTACTTCTCATTAAGTAAAACTATGCACATTTTTAAGCCCTGTTTTTCAGCAGTCTGTATTCTAATATGCATTAAAAAAGAGTGCTGCTGGCAAGAAAAACAAACAAACAACAACAACAACAACAAAAACTAATCAGAAATTCATAGTGAAAGAAGCAACTATCACAGAAGACATTTACCCATTTTATGGAGACAAAAGTCTAGATAACAGTTGTGTATGCTGTTTCTCTGCAAGTCCAAGGACACTTGAATGATCCTCTTAATTTCAGAGACAAGTAGTTTTTGTGAACTTTTATAAGAGTCAGAGCCAACAGAGATACTGTCTCAAGATGATTATGTTAATAGTTTCCTTTGTTCCTTCTTTCCTAATATCACCCAGAGAAATTATGTGGGTTTTAGACACATGTACTAAAATGTTCTCAGTAGTGGTCACATCTATTCTGTTCTATACAGAAAAACTTAGTTATTTGATATATTCTTTAGTGCCCTTTATATCTGCTTCTCATTATTTGATTTACAGAGGACTTTTGATTTTTGATGTTTGCACTCTATTATTTCTAATTGGCTAGCAAATAAAACAGTGGTCTTATGTAAAAATATGTGTATGATTATTATATACCTTATAATTATATGAAGGTTATATTCACATGAATCAGTCACATATATCCCCGGCTTTTATTCCATTTTTCTGACCCCATTTAGAACAAATTCCCCCAGAAACATTTCATTATTCTCCTCACTCTTTTTCTTTTTTCTTGAATTTAGATACTGGCTAGCATGAATATTGTAACTGAAAGGTTATCAAGTCAGAGGGTGACTGCATTAGTCATATATATTTTTTTCATTTTCTTAAATCAGTTAACTAAGACTATGTACCACCTGGCTTCCATAGCACCACTATTAAACTATACCACTTCTCAGTCACTAATAAATGTCAACAGAGTCCTATATTCTCACAATATATCCCATTACCACTTCTATGGTCTTCTCACATCTACTGCAAGAGTCAATACAGGCCTCTGGATCTAAGAGTGTTCTTGACAAGGCATATGTCCCAATACCACTACACTTATATCTCATCAAAATGTTCAACTTTAAGATCACCAAATCTCATCTCATTTTGTTCTTTCTTCTAGGTTATTTCAGTAACCACAAGAAGTCTAAGACTCAAGTCGCCTCTCATCTCATGTACTCAAACCCCCATAAGGTTCTGCCTTTCCTCCTTATGAAGCCTTTGACTTCCTTTCTTAAACTCTGAACTCTTTATACCATGCTTATTGGGACTGATAATCAATTATCTGCAAAATCGCCTCTATTCTGAACTTCTGTCCTAAATATCTTCTTCGGCTTCCTAGTCTAACTTGAAAATGGCTCTTTCCTGGGAACATACATTCTCTTTCTGCCCTCAAAACTCTTAGCTACTTTCTCTTCACACATTTTACACAATTGGGCCAAGAAATGTGCCAAGTGTTCTTCACACTGTTTTCTGATACTTTTCTTTTATCTCTTTCTGTTAGGCACTTCCAACTTTAAGTCATGTGATAGCACACCGTAGTACCCACAGAAATGTTGCATCATTATTTCATAGTACCCAATATGCCTCATTGTTATAAACTCCCTAGGTTAATTGCCTTCACTCAGTCGATATTCTATCTTCTAGCTCTCTGTTACTCTCTGATATTACTCCTATTGTAAGTACGCATAATTTTAGTAACAACTTTGATTGTTCTTCCAAAGCCCTTGACTTTCCATTTTTTGACTTCGTAGATTTCAAGTATTTTGTCCTCTACCTAACATTAGCCACTTAATCCCATAGTTGTAATATAGAATCTCTAATCGCAGCAACCCCCTCATTATTTTAATCTCAATATCTTTCTACTCTATCCCCAGAGTACAGCAATTACCTAATTGTTATATTTCTCTTCTCAACAAGAGCCTAAAATTAGCTTAGATCACTTATTTTCACAAATTATAACCCTCTTCGTTTCTATATTTTCATCTTATATAGGTTAAATTATCTGTTAGAGCATTATAATCAGTCCTTTGTATATAGCTTTAATCCTCATACCTTCTATTTCTTCCTAGTCTTTTAAGAAAACCCCAATCTTGTTTAAGTGATGTCTCTACCCACTCTGATTCTATAACCAGATAATGATACAAAGCACAAAAAGCCTAACAGTCTTACTGCAAATCTGTGGTTACTAAAGTGACCACTAAATGCTGCCCCAGTCATTGTATCGGTGTTTCATAATCTATTCGTTATACTATTGTTCTAGAAGACAATTACGTTTTCTCCTCTCTCCTCAAGTTTGTTAAACATCTCCCACATTTCCCATTGCCTCATGTATGTCTTATGACACTTTCTCTTTTACTGGCTTCCATTGCCTTTGTTTGAGGAAAATATCCACCTATCTGTCAGCATCACTAACCATATTCTCTTCCTTTCTTTCTCCAACTAAAGATGAACAATTTCTGTTCCTTCCTGGGGCTATCCTGTCTCCTTATGCACTGAACCCATCCTCTTTTGCCTACTCAGTATTACTCTGGCAATTCAATTCCTCTCTCTTGCTTTTTCACTGTCTCTCTTAATATTTTTCCTCATTTATTGGTATTATTTCCTGCAACATGCAACTGCAGTAGTTTATCTCATGTTAAAACACACACATAAATACACATATAGTAGTATCTATAAAAGCTAAGCATTACCAAGCCCAAAGGCCAATTCTTAGCCCTCATCTTGCATAACCATTGGATAACTATTTTCCTGTTAAACATTTCATTTATTTAACGTATATTTTGTTTGTTTGTTTGTTTGTTTTGAGGTGGAATCTCGCTGTGTCACCCAGGCTGGAATGCAGTGATGCAGTCTTGGCTCACTGCAACCTCTGCCTCCCAGGTTCAAGCAATTCTCCCTGCCTCAGCTTCTAGAGCGACTGAGATTACAGGTGCCCACCACCATGCCAGGCTAATTTTTTGTATTTTTTACTATAGACAGGGTTTTGCCATGTTGGCCAGGCTGGTCTTGAACTCCTGACCTCAGGTAATCCACCCTCCTAAGCCTCACAAATTGCTGGAATTACCGGCATGAGCCACCACATCTGGCCTTATATTTTTAATATAGAAGAATGTGCTTTTGATGACCACATAGTGATGGTCATGTGATGTCAGTAAAATACGACAGAATAAACTTTTGCTTACCTCAAAATATGCCTCTTCTAGGACATCTGTTCAAGACTGAGAAAAAGAAACTATGAAAATCTATTAATAGTATGGTTGAAACCAAAGGGGGAGCAGATTCCAACATAAACAGAACTAATAATATTTAAATGTAGAACAAAGAAAGGAAGGAGGTAGGCAGAGAGAGAGAGAGGGAGAGACAAGAAGGAGGGAAGTAGGGAAAGTGGGAAAGAACAAAGAACAACAATTGCTATTTGATACGGTTTCACTCACATCTCATCTGAAATTGTAATCCCCACATGTTGAGGGAGGGAGGTGATCAGATCATGGGGGCAGTTTCCCCTAAGCTGTTCTTGTGATAGTGAGTGAGTTCTCAGGAGATCTGATGGCTTTGTTTGTGTTAGAAAATTTCTCCTTCACTCTTCTCTCTCCTGCCACCTTTAGGAGAACACACCTGCTTCCCCTTCTGCCATGATTGTAAGTTTCCTGAGGCTTCCCCAGCCATGCAAAACTGTGAATCAGCTGAATCTTTTTCCTTTATAAATTACCCAGTCTCAGGTGATATCTTTATGGCAGTGTGAAAACAGACTAATACATTAATTATTAGGGCATTTTCCTATATTCTAGTTCATTTTAAACTTCAACTAGAAGTCTATGTTTAATGTGGCCCAGGGTTTTAAATGATGGATTAAATGGGTTTTCGTCTTACGTATTTAAAGTAAACAATTTCCGTTTTTGAAATATCAGTGCTCTTTATATGACATAAACAGCCTAACAATGAGTTCATGAACCCCAGTAGAATACTCAAAAACAGTGACTCAAGTATTTGGCAGAGATAAGTTGAAGTTAACCAAGCTACATGGGTCCTGACACACAAGGCCTGCCACAGGAACACTCAGCCCCAATTCAGCATAGTTTTGTATTGACTTGACTACTCTGTAAGTAATTTCAAAAGATACAGGAAATGTTGGTTATTGCATTAGTATTAACGTCATATGCGCTCTACCAGGAAAATGATACGGCATAAATGAAGCTAAATTATAAGCAATAGTTACATAGTTAATTTGTTGTTTGTTAATAACACAGATAGGAATATTACATCTTTGTTATTGTCAGGAGCAGCATTCACCATGCTTCCTCATATGTGAAGGCAATTATGAATGAGCAATTCAAGGTCTAGTGTAATAATCATATACAGTTTCTTAGTGAAGAGTTATAACCATTATCTAGTAGCACCTAAAAGCTGTAATGTTTTTTAATGTTTGTATTTTGAATAAAGGCTTATTTTAACTTATTAGCCTACTAATGATGCGCTCCATTTAGCTTCAACAACCGGCCAGTAAATTTCCATTCCTAAGGTGGTTCCAAGATGTTATGATGAAACAGGCCATAATTTGTTAAAAAATAGTTCTTATGTACATGGAATGTTATAATAATAATTGTTTCCTTAAGGTGCTTTTATGATTGCTTCATAGATTTGATTATCAATCTATTTCTACAAGGAAGGAGTGGAAAGATCCAAAATATATTATAAAATAACTAGAGCAGTGCAGTGAGAGAAAGACCAAATTAATTAGATAAGCACAAATCATATATTTTTAAGCTTATTTGGAATCAATTTATATTATTAATCAGGTGCTTTCTTACTTCTCTTTTTTATCTTGTCTTTTAATAACTTTTTTTTGTTATGTGGAAAAATTTCTGTCTTGTAGGTATTGACCCATCTTTTTACATATGGAATACTCTTTCAAATATGAAATAATCATAATTTTTCATTCAAACATGGTGTTTCAAAAATGAGATCATCAAAAACAACGTAAAAATTTCCTTGACAAAACTAATTTATGTAAACAATTCTAATAAACTCTATGTACTTCATATTTATAGAATATTGTGAATGTATAGTTTTCAATATACAAAAATACGTTCTGAAAACTTCAGGCAATTGTCACTATCATATAGAATAAATAGTATCGTATAACAAATACCTTACTGAAGAATAAAGTAGTTATAAAAGAATTAAAAATTGTCATGTTTCAGGCAAAATGCATTTTAAAATATTTTCTTAGCATCCTCTCATCCATATCACATTAGAAACCTCTTAGATATTAATGATGTTTGGAGTAATCTTGTTGAAATCACTACTAAGACTTGCTGGAAAGGGATTCTTTGCTGATGCTTTGAAATTTAATAGTAAGTTCCTGCAATACACTGAGATAGACTACTCCTATAATGCACTGTGAAATATGTGCAGTATCATGTTTTAGATCTTGTTAACTCTGATTCATAAAATGTGACATTTCTTATGCCATTTGCAAGGCAGTTAATTTATCCAGCAAATCTCATGATATTCTCTACACTCGAAAAGTTTTACTATTTAGTAATAAAAACTGTTTTGGAAGAGGTAGAAGTGATATAGATGTACAATGTGATAAATATGAGATTGTGTTATAAACTGTAAAGTAACCCACTCTAGAATGCTGAAATATTAGCTTCCAGATCAACAAGGTGCAAAACAACAACAATAAAATGTTAACTATCAACTTGGCACAATATTTTGTATGTAGCTGTATTAAAGTTTTAGTCTCTAACCTTTTAATTATACATACTTCTCTGAAAAGTGTCTCTGCAGAAAATTGTGCTATTGGTAAAAAAATAATATCACAGAAACAAGTTGCATGAAGTATTTGTCTCCGGTTTTTACTTTTATAGATAAATGCTGAAAACATACTAATTAGTCATTTGTCACAATGTCAAATGCTGTTATCTAAACATTAAATTTTTATACCTTTAGCAGTTTTAAAATGCTAGGAAACACAATGACTCATATCTTTTCAGCATATTTTGAAGTAAAGGAGATTCTAATGTAACTCATATTTGGAAAATAGTGTATGATATGATATATCCTGTAGAAAGCCAAAAATGTGAAGAAAAGAATAAATATTACCTGTCAATCATAAATATAGCTATGTCATTACATTGTATAATTGCTTGGCTACACACTTATAATTTGACTATTCCTAAAGAAAAATTATTAAGATATTACTTATGTCATTCTCCTTTTAAAATAATGGTAATTAGTCTTTAAAGCTATGGAATCATTGTGTTTTATAGTATTTTTAAGTGGTTACAGCTTCTTTAGAAAATAATAGATTTATACAATTATAAAGTATGTTACAGTTGTCTGTAACCTAGAAACATTATAAGTGCTCACTTCTTAAAAATATATGTGAATTTTTAAATATTCCCATAAACAATAATTGATGTAACTGCAGGGTGAATGGGTAATCTCAAGTACAAAACACAATTTTTCAACCACTAAAATCACCATGAATCATGTAAGCACTGTGGATCCTCTATCATCACTCATAATCATCCTTACATTGCTATAAATCATCTGCTAATATTTACTGGAAACTTTCTTGGTACACAGCATTTTCTTAAATAATAAGGAGGTTTTGAATGAGATAGCTTGTGGAGCAAAGAAATTTATGTAGCAAGCATGAGATAATATTGCTGGCAACTGAAAAAGAATAAAAAAATGGATTTTAGTACTTAGTTGTACAGCAAGATGGATGACTTAATCTCTAGATTTCCAATAGGATCTACTTCACAAGAAAAAAAGTAGTCAGCAAACAGAAAGAAAATGATTCCCAAGAGTCTGCTTGCAATGAGAATGTGCAATAGTTAGGAGTGTTAGTATTTGAAAGGCAATAATGTCTTACCAATTGTAAGCAGAGGAGGGACAGAATGAGGAATTAGAAGAAACAGGAGTGAGAATGAAAGGGAGAGGAAGTAAAGGTAAGAGACAGAAAATTAAGAGACAGAAGAGAAGCATTTTAGCAGCAGCAGAGTGTGAAAGGAGTACAATAAGGAAATATTTTGAAAGTAATTTTACAGAATTTTCACCTAGGGTTTGCTTTCAAAAAAAAGCCACTATTTTTGGCATTGTATTTTAAAGATTTAACTCAGATTTTTTTTAAAAACTGTAATAATGCCCTGGGGAAATCCCATATTTATGAAATGCATTTTCAGGCTTTTAATGGTATTTCTGGTTTAAGGCACAATGAATACTCAGGTACGTCCTAGATTAAATTTTTATCCTAACTTGACAAGATCACCTTTTCCCTATCTGACTACAGTCTTATCATTAGACTTCTGACTCAAAGAGCTGACATTGGTCAGACCTATACTTTAAAACTATGGGAAAACAGTAAAATACAATTGAGGTTCGGGAGAAAATATGCTGTTTGAGATTGGACATGTTAGAATGAGAATCAATTTGTGATAGGTTAAAGAAAGCTTGCTACATAGATGGAATGGAATAAAAACCACCATAAACATACAACCTGGAAATATATCATTAGCCAGCTATTAGAGACTGAATGTTTGTGTCGTTCCCCCACAAATTCATATGTTGAAACCCTAATATACAAGGTAATGAGATTAGGAGATAGGTTCTTTGGGAGGTAATTAGGTCATGAGGGTGGAGTCATGTAAGAACACAACAGAAACACCGGTCTGCAACCTAGAAGAGGGTCCTCAAGAGACCACAACCATGCTGGCCCCCTGATCTTGTACTTCAGCCTACAGAACTGTGGGAAATAAATCTTCATTGTTTAAAACCCACCCAGTGTGTGGTACTTTATTATAGCAGCCCAAACTGACTAAGACACTCATTTTCCAGGAATACATAATGTATTAAGAAATTTGAGGTCTTTCTGAATATAAGAAATTGAAAAGTTTCCAGCTTTTGGCTCTAATATGCCTTGGGATTCACTCTTCTGAGGAATTAGACTCTACTCTGGGACTGAAATCTATCATGCTTTAGAAATGCTGCTATTGGCCGTTTGCCATTAGCAAACATTAACTGGAAAATTTAATGAGGAGCCTGGAATGCTGTGCCAACAATCAGAAGATAAAATAACCACATAGGGATGCCCAGACAGTTTGGGCAAGAGGCATTAATTTGTGGAAGACATACTGTGACAAGATAGCTAGACTAGATATGCCATACCAGACATTTTAATTCTCCTCTGAGTCTGATGTGGTTGGGTTTTATCCCTGTAACCTGAAGTTTAAAAAAAAAAAAGAAAGAAAGAAAAAGGATGCAAATTATGCCAAGATTCTGTCTATAGATGCTTGTTTGCCTGGAAGAGAAAAAGTAGTGGACAGTGCCACTGCCTCAATCACCAACAGCTACTGAGGCACTCTGTGAACAGGGAAAATGATGAACAAGCAAAACCATTGTTAGAGAATGGCTTTTCACAGTCTAAAAATTAACTGTTTTCTCATTTCCCTTCACGTCCAGCTAATTCTCTTTTGCAGTAGGCCCAAAGAGCAAGTGTCAGCAGATTTTGATATTTTTATTTTTTGTAAAAATCTAGACAGTAAATATTTTAAGTTTTGCGGGTCATATGATATCTGTTTCCACTATTCAACTTCACACCGTCACACACACACACACACACACACACAAACACCCATCTCTGTTCACACAGTACTCAATTGAGAAACCAATGCTTGTGGGTATATGGCCCAGATTTACACTATCATCATAGTACAAGAATCTCCAAACCAATGGATTAATATCAAAATAAATATCTGTGGCACTTAGCAAAAAGTAAAACTGGCTAAAAAACATCACAAGCTCATGAGATCCTCACAAAAAGAAAACACTGTGGTTGAAGATAAAAATCGCAATGTAAAAAATGAGATGAACTCAAACGAGTTACTTAGAGCAGATAAATAAAAGAGGACCGTAGGCCTAAGAAATTTTGAACATGAAAATGGAAAGTCTATAAATTGTAAAGAAAAGGAACAGAGAGACTGTAAGCAAAGAGAATAGGTAGATTTAAACAAAAATAAAATTGTGGAAATAAATTGTGATGCTTAACTTTATGTGCTCATGTGGATGTGGCTAGGCCATGGTACCTAGATACTTGGCCAAACACTGGTTTAGATGTTGCTGTGAAGGTATTTTTTAGATATGATTCACATTTAAGTCAGTAGGCTTTGAGTAAATAGATTAACATGCCTAATATAGTAGACCTCATTAACTCAGTTGAAGCCCTTTAAAAAAAAAGACTGAAATCATTCCGAGGAAGTTGAAATTCTGTCTCCAGACTGTTTTTCAACTTAAGTTGCAATATCAACTTACCTGGGCCTCCAGGTCTGCTGGCCTGCCCTGCAGAGTTTCCATTTGCCAAACCCACAATCACATTAGCCAATATATGTCTGTGTGTGATAGATAAATACATATTTTGTGTGTGTGTGTGTGTGTATATATATGTTTGTGTGCGTATATATATACACACACACACACATATACCAATCCACTGTAACCTATGTAAATCAAATACCACCTCCTCAAATTTGTCTCTCTATATATATATATATACACACACACACACACATACACACACACACACACACACGCGTATATATATCCTAAAGGTTCTGTTTCTCTGGAGAACTCGGACTAATAAATAAATCATATAGCTCTTGCAATTAAGATAAATGAAAAAAATTGTAGTGGGTTGAATTGTAACACACTAAAAGATAGTTCCATGTTCTAATTAATGAAACCTGTAAACATTACCTTATTTGGGAAAAGGATTTTGTAGATTTAATCAGATAAAGGATCTTGAGATGAGGAGATCACTCTGGATTATTCACGCAGGTTCTATTCCAATGACAAGTGTCTCTGTAAGTGTGAGGCAGAGGAGATTTGGTAGACAGCATAAAAGAAGGTGACGTGAAGACAAAGGCAGAAATTAGACTGATGTGCTCATAAATTAAGGAATGTCAGTGGCCGGCAGAAGCTAGAAGAGGCATGAAAAGATTCTTCCCTAGAGAGTTTGCAGAAGACATGCTATGAACAGATACTTAGGTTGTACTTGTGATGCCAGATATTTTAATTCTCCTTGGAGTCTGATACGTTTAAATTTCATAGAGCCGCTGCTAGGAATGAAGTCCTGCTCACACCTAGATTTTAGACTCTAGACTTCCTATAAAATAATAAATTATTGTGTATTAAATCATCAATTTTGTGGTAATTTTATATGGCAGCCCAAGGAAACTACAAATTTAAATAGCAGATATGACAAATGTTTAATAGGAATTCTAAACGTAGAGAGTATTTAAAAAGTCAGTAATTATAAAAATTCTTTTTTGTGGTTGTGTTGTTTTTGAGACAGGGTCTTGCTCTCTTGCTCAGGCTACAATGCAGTGGAGTCATCAGGCTCACCGCAGCCTCAACCTCCTACGCTCAATGATCTCCCACCTCAGACTCCTGAGTGAACGGGACTACAGGCATGTGCCACCACATGACTGACTAAGTTTAAGAATTTTTTTTGTAAATACAGGGTCTGCCTATGTTGCCCAGGCTGGTGTAAAATATTCCAGATTTATGAAAGACAGATTAAAGAAGTACATGTCTTGAACAACAAGAAAAACTTTAATCCATTTCTATAGTCATGATAGAAAAATTGTTACAAGAAAAGTAACCACTGTAATTTAACAACACACTCTTAGATAAGCAATAGCTCAAAGAAGAAATCGACAGATATATTTTAGAATATATTTTGAGCTGAATGATAAGGGAAACAAGATCTAACAAAATTTGTGGGACAAAGCTAAGCAGTGCTTAGAGGAAAATTCACAACTTTGAAAGCCTATTATCAGAAAGGAAGAAAAATCGACAATCAATGGCTTTATCTTCCAAATTGAAAAGAAGAGCAAATTAACCCAAAGTAAATAGAAAATAAAAGAAATAGTAAAGATTGACTTCAAAATCAGTAATGGAAAACAAACACTAGTAGAAAAAATTAAGAAATCCGTAGGTTAGTTCTTTGAAAATCTCAATAACATTTACACACTTAGTGTGCTCAAGAAAACAGAGCATGTACATGGCCAAAACCAGAAATAAAATAAAAGTTACTAATATAGGGATTAAAAAGAAATTATTTAGGCAGTAACTAAGGGTCACAGAGTTCTTGGTGGTATTTTTTTCTTAGTAAAAAGGCAGCCCCCAAATCATTTCTTTACTAACAAAAAGCAATCTGAAAAATCAAGCTACAAGCATAGGTAAGCAAGCTGGAAGCATGCATAGGTAAATGCCAGTAGCTGTGCCAACAGAAAATGGATATCTGGAAGCCAGGTATATTCAAAATGGAGGTTTCATCTTCTCTTTTCTTTGTCGCCACATGTGCAGGTAACATGGTTCCAGCCAGGTGAAGACCTCACTTGCATAATAAAAAATTAGGATGAGATGGACAGCTGCCTGGCACACTATGTAAATGACACACACCTGGTCCAACCAATCCACTGTAACCTATGTAAATCAAATACCACTTCCTCAAGTTTGTCTACAAAACCAGTCGCATCTTGCCCGAAACTCAGAAACCCACTTGGGTCCCTTGCCTCTACATGAGGAAGCTATCTCTTCTTTAGCCTGTTAAACTTCCCTCTCTTAAATCTACTCCATGGGTGTCCGTGTTTTCAATTTCCTTAGTGCATAACAATGAACCTCGGGTATTTCCCCAAACAACACTGCTTCAATACCTCTATTGATTCTATAGACATACAAAGAAAATGTTACAAGAATGTTATGAATGTATTATTATGCTAGTTACATAAACAGCTTAGATGAAATTGATTAATTTCTTGAAAATTAAAGCTGACCAAAAGTAGCACATGATGAAAAAAATCCGAATGGTTACCTATCTGTAAAATAAACTGAATTTATTCCCATAAGTCTTCCCACAAAGAAATTTAAGATATCAGTAATTACATTGGTAAGTTTTAATTTAAATCAATTATTTAAAAAGATACGGTACCAATTCTACTTTTACAACATAGAAAAATGTTACCTAATTGTTTCATAAGGCCAGCAAAATATTTATGAAACCCTTGACAAAAACTTGACATAAAATATGAAATAACTTGTAAACATAAAACTTAACAAAATGTTACATAGAATCCAGTAATATGTAAATAAATGATATATGAAAAGTGTCTTAATCAGCCTGTGTTGTCACCAAAGACCAGGTGGCTTAAACAGCAGACATTTTTTTTTTCCTCACAGTTCTGGAAGATGGAAATCTCAGATCAGAATACCAGCATGGTCCAATTTCTTGGTGAAGAGAATTATCTTTATTTGATAAAGGATATCTACAAAAGAACAGAGGAAGAGGGGCAGGAGCAGGGAAGAGAAAAAGAGGAGAAAATAGAAGAAAAAAATCTGTAACTATGATCATACTTAATGGTAAAATATTGAAAGTTTTACCTCTAGAATTGGGAAGTGGAGGTTGCAGTGAGCCAAGATCACACCACTGCACTCTAGCCTGGGCAACAGAGCAAGATTCCATTTCAAAAACAAAACAAACAAAAAACTAGAACTATTAAGTAGAAAATTTATTACTTAGAACTGATTTAAGATTTTATAGAAGGCATAAATCTACAGACAGACCAGAAATCATCCTTCCTATTCCATCTGTATTCCCATTCCAACATTTATTTATGCTCATTTATATAATTGTTATAAAAATAAATAGTTCCTTTTAATTATTCAGCATTAATGCCTGTTTGCATGTCTTTGATATTTTCATAGTGCATACAAATGATAAATTTTTAGGTTCAGTTATCTCCAAATGTTTAAAAAATATCTTCCACAGATGCAAAAGAACCACTACAGCTATAAACAGATCATTTTAAAAGAATCTTCCTTTTGTGAGGGGATGCTTGTTTTTAATTACAAAATCAGTGAAAAAGACTAAGAAAATTAAATACAGAGTGAAAGATAAAAGCATTGAAAATTTTATCAATGGTTGAGAAAAATATGAAATAAGTCATTGATTTCTCAGCTGTGTTAAGCGACTCCTTAACACAAACAAAAACGATCTAAAGATAGTCAGGTTTCCTTTTCTCCACCAAAGAGTGGTGTTTTTAACTACCTGATAGAAACCAGGTAACCATGAAACTAACTTTCCAGTGTTGGTATTTTGAACAAGGACAAATAGAAACAGACTATCTGAGCAACTAGAAATATGAAATTGCAATGTACTGAGTTGTATAAAATTGAAGGATAATCTGGTTAGTCACAGGGGGACATTGTATTAAGGTTTGAACAAGTTTAAGTTCAGATGCTTATCAGAAATCCAAATACAGATTCTAGTAAGTACTTTGATAAATGAGCCTGGAATTTAGGGGAAAAGTTTGGTAGAGATATAATGTGGGAAATTATTTATACATCGTGGTCAAAACCTTGAGAATGGATGAGATCAATAAACAACAGGAAAAGTCCTAAGACGGTGGCCTAACATACTCCAGTACATAAAGCTCAGGGATATAAGGCAAATCTAGCCATGGAAACTGCCCTGACCAGCTCGGTTGTGGAGACTCTAACCCAGTGGCGCTAGAGGAATTAAAGACATACACACAGAAATATAGAGTGTGGAGTGGGAAATCAGGGAGCTGACAGCCTTCAGAGCTGAGAGCCTCGAACAGAGTTTTACTTACATATTTATTGACAGCAAGAAACAATGTCATGATAAACATTGTTTCTGTAGATTATAGATTAACTAAAATGGGAAACAAAGGGATGGGCTTTGGCCTGTTATCTGCAACAGGAACATGTCTTTAAGGCACAGATCGCTCATGCTATTGTTTATGGCTTGGGAAAGCCTTAAGTGGTTTTCTGCCCTGGGTGGGCCAGATGTTCTTTGCCCTCATTCCCATAAACCAACAACCTTCAGCGTGGGCATCATGGCCATCAGGAACATGTCACAGTGCTGTAGAGATTTTGTTTATGGCCAGTTTTGGGGCCAGTTTATGGCCAGATTTGGGGGCCTGCTCCCAACAGAAACTAGGAAACAGTGACTAGTGAGGTTTTTTTTTTTAAAAAAAAGTATGATGCCCAGGAAATTAGAACAAACATGTGGATTCAGGAAGGAAATAGTGATCAGTTGCATACAATAATGCTAATAGGTGAAAATATATGAGAAATGCGAATTAATCATAGATGCATTTTTTTAAAGCAAAGTCTTAGTCTGTCACGCAGGCTAGAGTGCAGTGACTCACTCTGAGTTCACTGCAGCTTCAAACTCCTGGGCCCAAGGAGTTTAGGCCCTCCACATTAGCCTTCTAAGTAGTGGGAAGCACAGGTGTGCACTGCCATGTCCAGCTTTACACATTTTTATTTTTTGTAGAGACAAAGTCTTATTCTGTTGCCCAGTCTGGTCTTAAACTCCTGGCCTCAAGTGATCCTCCCACTTCAGCCTCCTATAGTGCTGAAATTACAAGCATTAGCCACAATGCCTAGCCTATTTTTTTAAGGTAAATGTATTAAAGCTTATTTGTTTACTGATAAGATTGACCTATTAGATTTATAACAGTTGATGGTCATAGATAATAAGGCAAATTGCTGAAACATTATCTATGCAGTTTTTCTCACAATTGCTGTAGAAGACTTATTCACAAATGTTAATGAAATGATCATAGTATTGTAAACCAAAAAGTGTATAGGATAGGTCTCCATCAATTTAGAGGTTTACTTTGCCAAGGTTAAGGAAATGTCTGGGAGATGTCTTAATGATTATTTTGAAGGCTTCAATATTTAAAGGGGAAAAGTGGGTTGGAAGAAAAGGAGGATGTGGTCATCCACACGTTGCAAGGGAAAATGAGCAGGTCGAGAAATGATCAGTTATGTTTTTGTCTCAGTTATTCAGCACTTTTCATAAGATTACATGAACATAGAGTAGCTACCTGTGATATATTTAACCTTTTATCTGTACTTGTTTGTTTAGGAACAAAAGGAAAGGCAGCTTCTTGCATGACTCAGCTTTCAGCTGAATTTTTTGCTCTTGGCATAGTGAACTGGAGTCCGGAGTTTTTATGTTCCTTTCACAGTATTATTTTATAAGAGTAAAGTTTTGAAACGTTTTCAAGATGGATAAAAGTTGAAAGCTTGACTTAGGAAAAATAAACATTTCCCCCAAATAGTGCAAAATGGACATGTGGTATACAATAAATACTTACTTAATGTTGTCCACAGGTTCTTGCTAACTGTGACTTTAAGGGAAACAATATATGATAAGTCCTGGAATTACATAGTTTTGTTCAATGACAACTTGTTATATCATTGATGAGGGAGAAAATGGTTTTCTTATATTGTTGTTTTGTTTATTGTTGCATTTTCCAAAAACCTGCTCACATGTTAAATGAGGATTTACTGTTATGTGAATAAAAACAATATATCAATGGATTAGAAAATCTAAAAGTATCTCTCTGTGAGTGTGTATATGTGTGCCTGTGTGTGTGTGTGTGTGTGTGTGTGTGTGTCTGAAAAAGAGAAAGACTAAGGCAGAGAGTTCAATAGTAATTAATACCACAATGGTGATTAGGGATAACTATAGTCTTCCCAACTGGATGTCCATTTAAATATAAGCCATATTAAACATTTTGAGCAACAAATTTCTTAGAAAAGACTCTTGTAAGATTTTAATTATTTTCTAGTTTTTAAATTTTATGTACAAATGATGGGTGAAAAATTGTATCAAGTTACTTTGAGTCACATTCCTTGTTGAATAGGAAGTTCTGCATCTTTTTTAGGTACATATATTTTAATGTTTTTAAAAGACTTCTTTGTCAATTACATGAAACACAATTTTTTTTTGTAATATGTAACTTGTCTTTTTACTTTTTAAAACTTATACGGAATTCACTAATTTTAATATAGTCAAATTATTTAATATTACATTGTGCTTTATGGTTTTTGGTTCTCTATTTTTAAGAAACACTATCCTGGTAGATAATAATATAGATAAGTTTGATCTAAATTGTTAGTGTAAACATCCTGCATTTAAAGATGTGAAACCATTGATGGAGTGGCATGTTCAGCTGGAAATACAGAGACGTAATTCTTTTAACAGCTTGCAGATTCACTAGTGAGAGGTGGGCATATATTTTGTGTTAAGATACAGAAAAATTAAGCTAGCAAATTTATACCAGTGCAAAAACGTTTGTATTTAAATGCTTTCAAATAGATAGTCACCAAAAAAAGGCCTTTTTTTCTCCTCTATTTCTAAACTTCTCCTCTATTTCTAAATTAAGATACCATATGCGCATAGGACAACTCCAGAAAGACAATATTTCACATAATATACCAGGAAGGGCTTGCAAAAGATAGAAGCGATACGATTGGACAAATGCACTAGGAATAATTTTGATTTGGAAAGCTTCAGTTTAGAGTGTGTGGGTTTCAATTTCTCGAACCTCACAGCCAATATAGTGATTATTTTTGCTCCAGTCATCTAATAGTTTCTCTGCCTTCCAGTATGACTTCCCTCCAAACATCAATGTAATTATGTCATCTTTCACTTAAAAATCCTTCAGGGCATGCTGAGAAATTTCAGGAAAATAAGTCACTCTTTTTTTTGCATATTAGGACTCCACAATCTGTCAACAATTACATCTTTAGCTTCCTCTGCAACCAATCCATCGGCATATTTCAATAATTCCCTTAAAGTTTATTATGCTCTCTTAGGCATATATACATTTAAATGCAATATTCTTTCATCTTCGTGAGCTGAATTTTATTATTCTTTCAAAGCTCAGCTTCTCTGGCATTTGTAAGTTTTCCCTGACCATGAAGTCTGCTTCTTTAACACTTCTCCATGCTCTTGTAACACCTGGTGGTGTTTCTTTCTCTTTTATTGCTTGACACTGAAGTATGTTCACTTATTTTCTGAATTATTCTGTTTCATACATAAAATTTCAATTTACATCAAATTCTCTTTTTTTTTTTTTTTTTGAGACGGAGTCTTGCTCTGTCGCCCGGGCTGGAGTGCAGTGGCCGGATCTCAGCTCACTGCAGGCTCTGCCTCCCGGGTTTACGCCATTCTCCTGCCTCAGCCTCCCAAGTAGCTGGGACTACAGGCGCCCGCCACCTCGCCCGGCTAGTTTTTTGTATTTTTTAGTAGAGACGGGGTTTCACAGTGTTAGCCAGGATGGTCTTGATCTCCTGACCTCGTGATCCGCCCGTCTCGGCCTCCCAAAGTGCTGGGATTACAGGCTTGAGCCACCGCGCCCGGCCTACATCAAATTCTCACATAAAACAAACCACATCAATTATTTCATTGTTTTCTGATGTATTTGAAGATACAGTTCATTAAACTTATTTCTTATGTTGTATTTTTAACATTTAGGTTGTTAATAGTATATATATGCTATCACTCAACTGGAACTGCCAAAACATAAGAATGAGAGTCATTCATAACTCCTTTCTCTCATTTCCAATAGCTACTTAAAAAGAAAAATCTTTACATCCAAATATCTCCTTTGTGCCATTCTTTGTTCTTCTACCTCCAATAACTCAGCTGTGGTTAAACCCTTCATTAGTTGGTTTCAGCACAAGTAAAATGCCTTTTCTGTTTCCTATCAATCATTAACAATTTACTCAAATCTAAACGGCCTGTAACAACATTTTATTTTATTCATGGTTTTGTGATTTAGGAAATCAGAAGGGCTTCCTTGAGCAATTTTGATTTAGAATCATTCATGCAATTGCAGTCTGATGGCGATATTCAATTGAAAGTTCTACTGTGCTCCAGAAAGATATTCTCAGCCATGATGTCTGGCTTTCCCAAGGTGAGTTACCCTAGAGAACACCAGGGAAAAACTCTATGGCCTTTTGGGACTTTATATAAGATATTACTTCAATTGCATTTTGTTTTCTAGATTACTAAGAAGTCACTAAATTCAGCCCAGATACAAAGGGAGAAAATACAGAAATCATCGTTCCTTGAGCAGAGTATCAAAGAAGTTGTAGACTCTTCCCATACTTGTCCAGTGTCCACTTTAGGAGAATTCTTCCCATAAGTTTTAATATTCAAAAAACATACTTTTTGTATATATACAGAGATTATTAAACAAAATATTGGTAAAATAAAATCTAAACTTTGTTATAAAATGTGTAGAGCATATCTAAACATAAAATATTTGGTGAAATAAAATCTAAACTGTATTATAAAATGTATAAAACATAAGGAGTATGTCATATAGTATTAAGAATTCAATTTCTATAATTAATTATTCTATATAATTTGCCATATTTGCAGCAGATTTTTTTATTAGAAAAGAAAAAATCATGTAATAAACATAAAAGTTTTCAACAATTTGACTATTTTTCTTAACAAATGTATGTACGTATATATTTTTACATTTCACTACTTATGTATATTTATATAAGTTTTTCCTATTGTGTTAAAGTTTTTATAAATGTTATGATATCATGCAAATTACTGGGACCCGAGTTTCATTTAGAAATTAATCCCTACTGACACATTTTGAGCATATGTACGCCTCCTTTGCCTTAATTTGTTTTGTTTTGAGACGGAGTCTCCCTCTTATTTCCCAGGCTGCAGTGCAGTGGCAGAATCTGAACTTGGCTCACTGTAACCTCTGCCTCCCGAGTTCAAGTGATTCTCCTGCCTCAGCCTCCCAAGTATCTGGGATTACAGGTCCCTGCCACCACGCCCAGGTGCTAGAGAATGGCCATGTTGGCCAGATTGGTCTTGAACTCCTGACCTCAGGTGATTTGTCTGCCTCAGCCTCCCAAAGTGCTGGGATTACAGGCATGAACCACTGTGTCTGACCCCAAATAATATTCTACATCAGGTAATATATATCTAATATATTTATATCTATTAATTGAAATTTCAGCTAGTAGCTATTTTTATTACTACCAGACTGTGATTATTTTCTGAGTTGATATTCTTAATCACACCCTTACCAATCACCTTATAGTTTCTATTCTTCTACATATCTACTTCTTATTTTCAGATTTTTAAAAACTTTTGCTCAAGTTATAAAGATAAAATTTAACAGGTTATTTTTACCAGTTTTTATTGTTGCTGTTCTTGTTTTACACTTGCTTTTGTCAAATGTACTGCAGATACCCTTTCTCTCACAACATATGCCTTTTCTTTTCACTTTGTTTATTTTCATACTAAACATAAAATTTCCAGTAGTCAAATTAGCTAATTTTACTTTGTCCTTTCTGCTTTTTGGGTCTTATTTAAAAAATCATTTATTGCTTGATTTCCTAAAAGTAGTCCAAATTACTCTTCTTTTTTTTTTTTTTTTTTTGACGCAGAATTTCACTCTTGTTGCCCAGGCTGGAGTGCAATGGCACGATCCCGGCTCACTGCAACCTCCACCTCCCAGGTTCAAGCAATTCTCCTGCCTCACCCTCCCTAGTAGCTGGGATTATAGGCATGTGCCACCAGGCCCAGCTAATTTTTGTATTTTTAGTAGAAACGGGGTTCTCCATGTTGGTCAGGCTGGTCTCGAACTCCCGACCTCAGGTGATCCACCCACCTCGGCCTCCCAAAGTGCTGGGGTTACAGGCATGAGCCACTGCGCCCGGCCCAAATTACTCTTTATATAAATTAACATTATGCTTCTTTCATTCAAGTTTTAAAATCTGCTTTTTAAATTTTAATATTTTTACTCTTAGCTTTATTTTTTAATTTAAATAATTTTATTTTTGATTTTAATTTATTTTTAACCTTCAAAGATATGCAATTGTCAAATAAAACTCCTGGCTTTCACCTGTGCTATTTTATGTCTATGCTATAAGTATTTTCTATTTTGGCATAAATTCTATGATTACATTAATTTAAGAAAAGTTCCACTCACAGTATAAAGAAAAATATGTAAATAAAACATTTAATTAAAAGTCATTTTGTTTTTTATAAGTACTGTTAATGAGAATTATGAAATCAAGCTCTCTTCATGTAACCAAGATATACACACATATGTGTGACACATGCACAATCTATATATCAAAAACTCCATACCTTTAAGTAATTTTATATGGTAATACTACTTCTTTATGTCACAAAATATATGTATCTCAAAACTCATTGCCAAGCAAAAATTAAGTCATCCCAGGGCAAGTTCCTCTGCTGCATTGGGATAAGTAAAGAAAATCTTTCTTCACAAATGAGCTTATGTTTTCCATCCTTCAGAAGTTTACGGAAGGTCAAATCCTGTTTTGCATTAAAGACTAACTTCAGTGTTTTTATTGTGAGATAATTCAACACAGCCCAGGCTGGAGAGCAGTGGTGCCATCTTGGCTCACTGCAACCTCCACCTCCAGGGTTCAAGGAATTCTCCTGCCTCAGCCTCCCGAGTAACTGGGATTACAGGTGTATGCCACCATGCCCCGCTAATTTTTGTATTTTTTTAGTAGAGGCATGGTTTCGCCATATTGGCCAAGCTGGTCTGGGACTCCTGAACTTGTGATCCGCCCACCTCGGCCTCCCAAAGTGCTGGGATTACAGGTTTGAGCCACCGTGCCCAGTCCCAAACAGCTTTTTAATGTAAACTTAAGTTTTTTGATATAATTAGTTTGAGGGAGACAAAGATGGTATGCTTATAGTAAATACCCTTTAAACAATGGTAAAGTCAAATTTTGGAGTTTTAAGATGTTTTAGAAATCATTGAGTAAGATGGGATCATTTTGCAAGACAAATACTAAGTTCCAGAAAAAGTAAAGTGCACAGTTAAATTTACTGGTATACTTAGAATTCCAATTTTATCTTCCTAATGGAATGCTTTATTTACTACATCATACTAACATTAAGGGGATTAATTTATTTTACACATTCAAAAATTTACAAGGTAATTTATTACATCATTATTTTAAATTCTTTAAATAAATGTGAATTATATAAAAAATATCAGTATGCTAGTGTCTGAATATTTCTGAAGTCAACAATAGTCCATGATGAGAATTTAAAGAAAATATTTCAAAGTAATTGAGATTAACGTAATAGAATCACATGTACGCATATTGAACAAATCTGAAGCTAGTTCACATAATACCTTCTCCAAAGGATCCTAATAGAAAGCATCACTTGTCATGAGGATTTTCCTGGTATATTAAAGTTACAATTATCTGCAGAAAATAAATAATTATTTTCTTGGTCCACCCTCTCAAGTTGTGATTCACAGTTTAATTATCAGCACCATTTTATAATAGAGTCTTTCAATATACATCTATATGACAGTCTGCATTTTTTTGTTTTTGTACAGTGTCCTTTCAAAACAAATGCAGCAAAATGTTAGTTTAGTAATCAAAATTGTAAATACGGAAAGTAAGGATGGCCTGAAGATACACCTGGAAGTTCCGTTGGTGGTTTTCAGTAGAGACTGTACGCAAAAGCAATGGATCGATTTCAATATCTGACCGGAATTTTTCTAACAACTGGGACATTTTACGTTGTAAAGCATAAAACATACAAGATAGCAGATATCCCTTCTTGTGATCAAATATTGAAGACAATGTTTCTTACATTGCCACCTTTCCAGAGTCTAATGTATACATTTATTTTTCTTACTATTGACTTCAATCTAAAAATCAGAGACACAAAGTCTAACAAGTCCTCAAACTGCCTTCTCCCTTTTTTATCCCTCAATTTGCAGTTGGTTAAATATTTGTACAGATTTTGTTGGGCTCATATCTATGATAACTGTTTGGAATAGTACACAAATGCATGCACATACATCTGGGTGATGTGTCTTTCTTCTTTATGTAACTATGACGCTGTCATTCTCAACTGCCTGTGCTCAGCTGTAGTTGAAGACATGGATGCAGGGGGAGACTGTTTTCTGATTTGTGACCAATGCCGCAGTTTGCAGAACCTGGCACTGTAACTGCCTGTTACACCCGAGGTCAGCTCAAACCTGAGTTGAAAAAACATACCTCCTCTTTTCGCTGCTCCACAGGCTGATACATGTAATGCTCTTCATTGTTACAGCTCTGTTGGGTTGCTGAAGTTCTGTTGGAAACAAGCTTTGAAAACTTTTCTTTGCTTGCTGAATTATACCCTTTCTTGGTTCAAAGGGCTGATTGGTGTCTGTGGTGTAGGCAGTACATTCTTATTTACAGAACTCAAATTGTCAATGTCTTTGAGTGAATTATTTTGATTGAACCTGTATGAACTTTAGGATAACTTGGTCAGATGTTTTTATTCACATGTATTTGTATGCTGTCCTTTATTCTCCTTTTACATTATTAACTTGTCCTGTAAATGGAGGCCAGAAATAAACATTCCTATCTCACTTGTGCAGTGAGATAGGAATGAAATAAATTCCACTTGTTGGGATGTTTAGCACTGGTGACGGTTGAATTAAAAAGTTTCCTTTGTATAGTTGGATTAAAAACTTTCCTTTGGAAACAAATAATTATCTATATTAAGTGAACAATATACGTACGGTGATAGGTCCTGAGTTATGATTCGAAACAATTTCATGTAATGAGTTCACTCATCTTCAGGATTTCATAATCTAACTATATAGACTTATGTATTTGAATGTGCTACTTTAAAAAGTGAAAAATTGAACTTAAAAAATGACTCTCAAAATGATTAGTAAGAATTGATTATTTGTTAACTATATGAGATAATTGTGTTATTATTTAGATGTTATACCTGATTGATGCGTTTAAGTTATGAACTGGTTTATAAAAGAAAATTTGAACAATATGTGGGATCTTATATTAAAATAAAGTATATATAAGCCTCATGTTTTAAATACATATACACAAGTCACATTGATTTAGTTTAGAAAATTTTGGCCCAGCTTATTGAAACATTAGCAAATATATGAGAATTTATTAATTAATATTTATTTTAAGCAAATATTATGCATAATTCCATCAATCCTTTATACACATAAATACATGAAACATTCTTGTACATTCTTTGTGCAAATGATGTGCAGACAGTGTGACAAGTATAAAGATAAATTTATTTCAGTATTGTCTCACGTAAAATAATTCAAGGAAAAGCTCAAATAAACAAATCAGTTAATCAAAACAGGAAAATGTGAATATGGAGATATGTAATCAATATTAAATGAATGCTATTCTTTTTTGAATTCTAACATATGCCATTTGTAGCCATTGATATCCTGATTTATTTTAATTAGACCAACAGATCATATTGAGACTTTTGCACACTTCATACAGGTACATTGAACATCATGTCTTTCTTTTATTTATCTTTCTTGGTTTTTACCCACTGTTTATTGCCTAAGGCTACTGTAACAAATGAGAACAAGCTTATTGGTTTAAAATAAGAGAAATGTGTTATTTCACATTTCTGGAGACCAGAAGACCCAAATCAGTTCCACTTGGCTGAAATCAGGGTGACAGTAGGGTTTTACTCTCTCTGGATGCTCTAAAGAAGAGCCATTCTTTGCATCTATCAGCTTCTGGCAATTGCCAGCATTCCTCAGCTTGTGGCTGCATCACTCCAGTCTCTTGCCTCAGTAGTCACATTGCCTTCACCTCTTCTGCCAATCTTCCTCTGCCTTCCTTTTATGAAGATATGTGTGATCGCATTTAGAGACCACCAGATAACCTAGGATAATCTCCTCATATCAATATCCTTCATTTGAATCACATCTGCAAAGATCTTTTCCTTGCCCATAAGAGAAAATATTCACAGCTCCCAAGGACTAGAGCACTCATAGCTTTTGTGGAGGTCATGATCAAGGCTACTACACAAATTATCCTTTGTTATTACTTTATTTCCCAGCAAGAGTACCTTCCAGTTCAGACATGGATTTGGGATCATTCATAGTTCTTACACAGCATCCTCTCTCCCCCTTTAGTAATTTTGCACTTATTCTCCTTCTACCTTGAATGCTACTCTTGATTTACTTAATTCCTTCATATTCTTGTCTAATTTAGACTAAAACAAACAAATGAAAAATAAACGAAAACAACAACAAAATGCTCTGTTCAGGCTATGTTGGGACTCATTTCTGGTCCTTGTTTCCTGTGCACATTCTTATAACCTCATATTGTGGGGTTTTACTTTTTCTTTTTCTTTCTGAGGTATAAATAATGTAACTTTCCTTTTTAAAAAATACAGCAGTTGTCTTATTCTCTGACACATAGTGGGAGATCAATATGCATATATGTGTTGCCTTTTTGTGTGAATAGAGTTGACTTCATTAGTAGGAACGGGAATTTACTTTAAAATAGCATTCTGCCACTTGGGAAATGAACTAAATTGCAATTAGAAAACTGGAATCACATAGTTATCTATAAAACAGGCATTGTATTTTCTGTTATTAGAACAGATATTGATAACAAACCATTCCAAAATTATAATGCAGAGTATAAAGAAGGTTTAAAGAAATATATTTTATTTGACTCATAATATTTGCTTGCGTATAAGAAGGTTCTTAGTAGAAACTTAGGTTTATTTAAATGAAATGTGCCACGCACCTTGGAAAGGAGTCTGTCTTTCCTCTATTTTCAAAAGAAACGTTTCTAAACATTTCTTAACATAGTAAAACTTAAAAGAAATACACCATTCTACAAAATTTTCTCTTAAAACAACATAATGATGGTTATTAGTTTATTCTGTTCAACTCACAATCAATGAAAGATACTCTGAGCTGAGTACTAGAATGGTAAGGAGGATAGAGAGCAGAGTCAGATGTGGTAATGTACTAAGAAAATCTTAATGTAAGAAGAAGCGTAAATGAATTAGCACAATAATAGTAGAGTTTGGTAGGTGATACTGAAGTTAAAATGTGCTATAGGAACACAGACTGGAAAGTAAAGTGTAGGCATGTACACAGTCCCCACCCCTACCTACGCACAGGGGTAAATGTTAATGACTGTTGTAACTCAACGTAAGTGCTGTACCCAAAGGAAGACTGGGAACTTACTAGCCAGTCCAAGTCAGAAAGGGATAAGAGATATTTTAAAAATAATAATAATAAAGAAAGAATCAGAGAAATATGAGGAAAATCAAATAGTCTAGGTTATTGAGAGCAAAGATTCTCAAATTTGACTAATGTAAGAAACTAATTTGAAATACACTTTACAAGGCTGCCAGAGAGGATGATTCCTCTGATAGGGCCTGGCAAAGTAAGTTGAAAATCTTCTGAAATGGATTCCCCATTCTAGATGCCATTAAGAAAATACATGATTCATAAGAGGAGCCCAGAATGTCAACATTAACTTGAAGGAGTTTGAAAAGAGTTGATTCCAAAACTCGTAGATGACTTTGAAGGATTCAAGACTTCAGTGGAAGAAATCACTGAAGATGTGGTAGATGTCATATGGTTTGGCTATGTCCCCATCCGAATCTCATCTTGAATTCCCACATGTTGTGTGAGGGACTGGTGGGAGGTAATTGAATCGTGGCAGTAGGTGTTTCCCATGATGCTCTCCTGACAGTAAATATGTCTCATGAGATCTGATGGCTTTGTAAAGTGGAGTTTATCTGCACAAGCTCTCTCTCTTTGCCTGGCTGCCATCTATTTAGGACGCTGACTTGTTCCTCTTTGCCTTCCACCATGATTGAGAGGCTTCCCCAAGCAACATGGAACTATGAGTCCATTAAACCTCTTTCTTTTGTAAATTGCCCAGTCTTGTGTATGTCTTTATCAGTAGAGTGAGAACAGACATATAGTGGAAATAGCACGAGAACTGGAATTAAAAATGGAGCCTGAAGATGTGACTGAATTGCTGCAATCTCATGACAAAATTTCAGCAGATGAAAAGTTGCTTCTTACGGATGAAAAAGAAAGTGGTTTTTTTTAGATGAATCTACTCCTGGCAAAGATGCTGTGAACGTTGTTGAAATGACAGCAAGGGATTTAGAATATTATATATACTTAGTTGATAAAGCAGTGGCAGGGCTTGAGAGGATTTACTCCAAGATCTATTGTGAGAAAAATGCTATCAAATGGCATCACATGCTACAGAGAAATATTTCATGAAAGGAAGAGTCAATTGATGAGGCAAACTTTATTGCTGTCTTATTTTAAGAAGTCGCCACAGCTCTCTCAGCCTTCAGGAATCTCAAACCTGATCAGTCAGTGGCCATCCACATTGAGGCAAGACCTTCCTCCAGCAAACAGATTATGACCAACTGACAGCTCTGATAATTATTAGTATTTTTTAGCAATAAAGTATTTTTTAATTAAAGTATATACATTTTTTTGTCCACGCAATGCTACAGTACCCTTAATCAACTATAGTGTAGTGAAAACAACTTTTATATGAACCGAGAAACAAAACAAAATTGTGTGACTCGATTTATTGCAATATTCACTTTATTCTGGTGGTCTGGAACTAAAACTGCAATATCTCCAAGACACGATGTAGAAATCTTACTGGAATTAAGAGACAAAGGAATATTTGTAGTTCAAAATGTATTTGTTCATTTGTGATAAATACCTTAAAAATACTGCCTCTCCTTTTTCAAATTAGATCCCACAAGATATGTTACTTATAGCATTAATGTGCTTGGGAAGCATTTATGAAGCAAAACATAAGTTTCATTACATTGTAATGAATTATACCTTTTGGTCCTAATTATATGTATATTTTACTATAGAAAGTAGAAGATCGAGGCAAATATATTGTGGACATTTTTAATTAGGTTTTAGGTGGAAATGTTAATACTATATTTTCAGAATGATACATTTTACTAAGAAAATGTGAAAAAGAAAGTTAATGTGTTGTTGTAGTAAAACTAATTATTATTCTTGTTAGCATACAGTATTTCTTCACTGAAATTTTACTGATTTCATTAGCTGGTCCATTAAGTGCAAATTTTCACTTGTAACAGCCAAAATGAATTAGCGACTTGCTTGTTTTGTTATACTGTAAACTTAACACAAAATATCTGCATATATATATGTATATATATGCCTGTATATATATATGTCTATCCTGCCTGCTGAGAGCCTTTAGGCATTGCTATGCTCTGCAGAAACTCAGAATATGCCTTAGGTTTCCATTGGGGAAATTAACATCTCATATGTCAACATTTTCTGTCAAGTGAACTGAGTCTTTATTTTACCAACACATTTAAACCTTGTAAGCATTTGACTTATATATTTCAGTGTGAGATATATAACATTTTCAAAATGATTCTACTGTATTGTAACAAAAGTTGGTATTTTTCCTCCAAATGCTAAAAGGATACAAATCTGTGCTCCCGTTACAGTTTAAATACAACAGAATTGAATTAGCGACAATAAAAGCCAAGCCACAAACCCACATTTGGCAATCCTCAGACAGCACAAGATTTCGTTATTTTCTCCTTTGTCAAGCAGTGTTTATTTCACTTTAAAATTCTTCAAGCTATGGATCATATATCTCATCTTTGGGGAGACTATTCCACCATCAATACAGCTCACAGTTCACTAGCTATGTCGAAGTCCAACTTTACTGGCTGAGAATCAGAGTTGAGTAGAATTTCCTTCTAACAGAGGGACCATTGGACTCATTTTATTATTTTTATTACTGAACACCATAGTGAACTAGCCAGTCAACTGTGCAGTCAAAGACATGGACCTGCCCGAAGGACTCACATCTCAGCAAATGATCCCTTTCCTCTGCCTGGCTAGCCTAGCAAAGGACAGAGTATGCAATCATCTTGATCAATGAACCTGAGGAAAAGCAGAGCAGGCAAGACACTAATCAAATAAGTGGATCTGCTGAGGCTCATCCTTCAACCCCAAACTTTGTTTCTTGAGGGCCTGAAGGAGGTAAACAGGAAAAAAGAAAGCCTGACAATATGCTGTACTTGCAACGCTTCAAACTGGCCCTCTGCAGTTGCATTTCCACTTAGTTACCTTGAGAATACAAAGCAATGTCAGAGACTTACAAATGCATATTTTGTTTCAGATGGACTCTTACATATAATTTTGCTACTGTCAGGTGCCTTTCAAATTATGAAAAATCACACCTGTAATTGCAAGCATCATCAGAGAAAGACAAATAGGTAGAAAACCAATTTGAAAATAATTAGTCTTCATAAAGTTCCCCACATAATATTCTTCAGAGATTGTTACAATTAAAACACTCGAGAAAGAATCAGAATCAATCGAAAGTTGAACACCTATGAGCTATGCCACCTTGAGGAAATGATTTCACTTCTCAGCACTTCAAAAGTGTCTGTAAAACAATAATAATAACTACTTCAACAGATTGTTGTGAAATGTGGTTGGGATAACGCACTCAGAAAGACCAATCATAAAATGCAGTTAACATATTCTATGTTAGATTTTACTCTTCATTGCTAAAACAATCATTAACATATTAATCCTAATCAAAAATTCTTATAAACTTCTATGTGGTGTTTTGGGAACCAAAAAATGAAAAGTGACCAGTTTTCAAAAAATGAAATAAGAAACTCATATTAATAGGTCATTTTAGGGAATGTCCAGAGTAGGCAAATTATGTAATGGAAAGAGTTCGATGTTGTGCCAGACAGCAGAAATGATTGTTTTATTTATTAAATTTAAAATAGTATATGCTAAATCACTTATTCAAAATTTCTTTTCACTATCAGCCTAAACCTCTTTTTTTACATTCTCCTTTTTAATGGTATCAAGTTCTCAGCTTTAAATTGGAATATTTCTTTAAAAAATGTCTAGCAAAATCACTAGCATATTGAATACTTAAAATATTCATATGTGTGTTTACAATAGAATACTGTTCAGCCTTATAAAATAATACAATTCTGTCATTTGTGACATAGATAGAATTGGAAAACATGCTACGTGAAATAAGCCAGGCAAAGAGAGAACAATATTGCATGTTCTTGCTTACATGTAAAATTTGTTACAATCAAACTCACAGAAGCAGAGGGTAGATGGAGGTTACAGAAGCTGGATGATCAGGAGAATGGGGAGATTATGATCAAAGTGTACAAACTATCAGGTGAACAGGAGGAATACTCTTTTTAAATTAGATTTCTATTACACAGTATGGAGAATACAGCTAATAATAGAGTTTGTGTATTTCAAAATTGCTGTGTATTTCAAAATTGCTAAGAATAAATTTCAAATGTTCTGACAATAAAAATATTAATTATTTGAGGTGATGAATATGTTAATTAGCTTTATTTATAAGTTGTAACATCACTTCTTATAACTTCAAAAGAAAATACTACGTGTGTAATTAAATTTAGGGAATTTTTTTTCTTATGTGTCAAGTTTTCACCTGGTAAGGGAGCTGATGAATGGATTCCAATGACAACACACAATTGGGCATATTTGAAGGGCAGAATTACATCAAGGAGAACAGGAGTGTGAGAAGTTGAACCACAGTGAGATCTGCAATAATAAGAACTGGTGACTTAGATTCCAAGTAGTTATGTCTAAGAAACTTACACACACCCCCTACAGGACAATCAGCATTTGGCATGTCATGGAAAGGAGAATGAATATTGGCCAAAGAGTTTTGACAGCCAACATCAAGAGAAGTACACAAAAGATCAGTGATGTAAGGGATTATTTTGTCTCCAATATCACTCTTCTTCTACCCCAAATGCACTGGTAGAATCACCCCTTAAAGGAGAAAGGAAAGATGTGTCTCAGCCAAATACTCTACCCATCAGTGAAAATAATTAACATGTTTACGGTGACTGAGGCAGTCTTCTCAAGTGCAAAATTTAAGGCAGGAGATCAAAAGACTTAGTAGTCAACATAAATTATATTAATGTATTTTAAAATCTACATTGGAAAAAATTCCATGATGGAAGAAATATAAATATTTTTCATAAAGACAGATTCGCCCAGATGCAGTGGCTCACACCTATCATCCTAGTGATTCAGAAGGCTGAGGTGGGAGGATTGCTTGAGGCCAGATGTTCATGATCAGCCTGGGCAACACAGTGAGATCCCCATCTCTAAAAATATATATTTTTTAATTAGTTGGGCATGGTAGAGCATGCCTGTAGTGCCAGCTACTTGGGAGGCTGAGGTGGGAGGATAGTTTTAGCCCAGGAGTTTGAGGCTGCAGTGGGCTATGATCACACCACGGTACTCCAGCTTGGAAAACAGAGTGAGATCCCTTGTCTAAAACAAAACAAAACAAGACATATTTAGTCAGAGTCATGACATCAAACCTGTGATGCTGGAACAGGAGTTGGACACGTATTGCTCTAGGCTATCTAATAGCCTAGAACTAATAATTAGGAACTAATAATTGTCATTAATGTAGATTTTTTAAAAAAATCACAATACTAATATATACTCAAAAAACCCACTCTTGTCAGATAAAAATACTTTATGATAGGTTTTACTTTGAATTCAAACAATTCAATAATCTATTTGATATTTGGGCAAGGGGGTAGTTAGGCAGGATATACTGTACTGTCCTGTTTTAGCAGCTTCATTTCTATAGTTGATCCACAGGTTTCCTTCAGTCTCACAAATGAGACTCACTTCCTGCTGTGTTCTGTGTTGTCATTTGTCATTTTTATTACGTGATGGTGTTTGAGGGGCTATCAGAAACAAAGAAATGGGTCCCTTTTATGCGTATCTCTGTTCAGACCTGATTGTATTTTATTTTTTAATTTAAAAGCAGAGTTGGAAGACGGTTATTTCAACTGATTTTTTCTGCATACTTTACTCCAGCTGGTATCTCTTAAGATTTACTGTTTTAATTAATTATAGTTTAGACACCATGAAATTATTTAGAGTTAAAAGCAAGCCTGATTTTCTTTGGAACTTTGATAACCAGGGGGAGCTACGGAAATATGATGAGGGGTGTGTGTGTGTGTGTGTGTGTGTTCACCTATATAATAAATATATGTTATGTAGCATATTTACATAATTATATGTATGGCTTATAAAACTATGAAATATAGTTTATGCCAAAGGCTGAGTTTGTCTTTTTTATTTTAATCTGTCTCTTGAGAAGCATTTAAAATGTGCTAGCAGGTTGTATAAAAGACATAAGAAGTGAAGCTATTTCATGAACTCCCAACACATAACTTGGTGATGTCTTTTGTCTGCAAGGCAACCTTCAATAAATCACCATGTCAGAGAGTATGCGGGCACCTACGATCTGATTTCTAGGCCTGGCAAGTGTAAAGGCAATGCTGGAGGGTAGTTCCCTCCTCCTATTTCAATGCTTCTGAAGCCCTGACAAAGAGTACATGGTGGATGCAAAGACCTTTCATGCGAATGAGCTTGCAGTTCTGATTTCTGTCATCACAGACTATTTTTATATGACGATAGATTAACCTAGATGAGTAGATACTTAATTATTTAGAAATTAAAAGAATAAAAACGTCTTCCATTTTTTAGGTTAAAAAAAAAGAATTTTCTCTCAGTACAAGTTATGTATGGTACATTTTTCTGATTTCTACTAAAAAGATGAGCTATAAATATTGGCATGTAACTCCCAGTAAAATAAGAAAAACACTATTTTTAAGTTATGCTTTTCTCTGAAAGGCCATTTCCAATTAACATTCCTGCCTGCAATAAAGATAGGCTCTGAAGTTGTCACTGTAGTCATGACATTGTAGTCAAGATTTGACTTGACCTATAAACTATAAAAAAGCAAACGAGGCTGGGCACAGTGGCTCAAGCCTGTAATCCCAACACTTTGGGAGGCCGAGACGGGTGGATCATGAGGTCAGGAGATCGAGACCATCCTGGCTAACACAATGAAACCCCGTCTGTACTAAAGAAATACAAAAAACTAGCCATGTGTGGTGGTGGGCCCCTGTAGTCCCAGCTACTCGGGAGGCTGAGGAAGGAGGATGGCGGGAACCCGGGAGGCGGAGCTTGCAGTGAGCTGAGATGGCGCCAGTGCACTCCAGCCTGGGCGACAGAGCGAGACTCTGTCTCAAAAAAAAAAAAAAAAAAAAAAGGCAAACGAATAGGAAAATGAATGGTACCTTCCTTTTTCTTTTCTTTTTTTCCCTCTCTCTTTCCTCCCATTTCCTTCTTTCTCTCTCTCCCTTTCTTTTTCTTTATTTCTTTCAAAGAAAGTTGCAGTTACATCAGTTTTTAATGGTGACCTTCTACAACTATATTTTCTTAGAGATATACAAAATTTAATGGTAGTGAATTTTATTAAAAAACTTCCTGATAGCAATAACATTTAATTATATTTTATAGTTGTTTTATTTAGGAAATAATTTTTGATCTTCACTCTTATGATACGGTTTGACTGTGTCCCCACCCAAATCTCATCTTGAGTTTTAGCTCCCATAATCCCCACATCATAGGAGGGACCGGGTGGGAGGTAATTGAATTATGGGGGCACATTTTTCTCATGCTGTTCTCAAGACAGTGAATAAGTCTCATGAGATGTGATGGTTTTATAAAGGGCAGTTTCCCTGCACATGCTCTCTTGCCTAGTGCCATATAAGACACTGTGGCTCTGTTCCGCCTTTGCCTTCCGACATGATTGTGAGACCTCCCCAGCTATGTGAAATGGTGAGTCCATTAAACCTCTTTTTCTTTATAAATCATTCAGTCTTTGGTGGTTCTTATAACAGCATGAGAATGGACTAATATATCTTAATTCCAGAAAAACTGGTTATAAATCTATTGAGCAACTGAGAAAACCAAAAAACAATAATACACAATATAGTCATTTCTATAATTTCTATTAAAAGTATAACTCCAAAATAATTAGTAAACTGTTTTCAATATTACTAAATAAGATTAATAAATATAAATATAAAAACAAAATTTTAAAAATATTGACATCTAGTAAAATTAAGCAAATTTTATATGAAAACTAATTCCAATCACTACAGACTGAAATTTGGCTAATTTTATTATTTCAAAACTTTCTAAAAGTACTTAATAAGTTTAGAACATTGATTTATTACATGTAGACAATATATTTTATAACTTGTTGGAATTGTGTTGTATAAGCAAAAAAGCTGTTCTTAAAACTTTCATGTCACTTACATGTCAAAGAAGATGGAGTAGGTATATCTTTCTCTATTCTTTGCACTAAGTGCAACTAAAAGCTCTGGAAATCATATATAAGACAAGCATAAATGGACTCTAAAAGGCAAACAGAGAAAGGAAGATCATTTAGGGACTTTGGGACCCAAGGAATGACTTGATAGCGTGTTATCCCAAATTTCTTTTCGCTTCATACATTCTGAACTTCAGGCTGAACAAACTGACCAAAATGCCCATAGGTCTGCACAACAAAAGCCCCAACAAAAGCTTGCTATCTCTAGACAAAGGACCAGGAAAAAGAACAGCTTAGCAAGACAGAAAATCTTTAGAAAATAACTGCTCTTTGCCTGCCTAAAAGCACAGGAAAACAACAACAAAACTGGTTTCTCACCCACCCACATCAGCAAGAGTCTAGTGGGAAACCTAGATTTCCTAGGCTGTAGTGAGTCACCTCAACATCCCACCACAGTGGTATTAGACAGAGTACATAGGGACCTGAGGTTTTTATACCGGCCAGGGGTCCACAAGTACTTGCACCCTCTGATATCTGTAAAACAAAAACAGAATTCTAAATCCCTCAGTTGACTAAATGGACCCCTCCTCTCAGTCAAGGCCATTCCAAAGTAAACCTGAAAAACTAGTGCATTCATCATGGGAAGAGGGGTGTCAGACATGTCTCATTACACCGTCCTCCCTTTGGAATTAAGGCACAACTGACCAGGATTAACATTAAAACAGAGATCTTAGGACTGACAAACAGACTCTTTACCACAATAAAATACCTAGTTCTAACCTGACTCTAATATAGCATCACATGACAGATAGCAGGCCCTAAAAGAAATCAAAGTATTTCATCCCAAAATATATTTCATTGACATATTTGAAATGGCCCTGCAAAGCTCTCACTTATGGGGAAAATCTATATTCTGCAGAAAATCTTCCCCTCTTTCCAAGCCTTTTGTGACACAGAAGAGATTTAACTGTCTGGCACCTTTTAGGGTCTGATAAGAGATATTTATTGTCTATTCTTTCTGAAGCCAGCTACCTGAAGGCTTTATCTACATAATAAGAACTTTGGTCTCCGGAGTCCCTTACCTTAACTCAGAAACTCCTTTCTATCAATTCCATATCTTTAGATAATAACTTCACTCTATCAACCAATTGCCAATCAGAAATTTTGAATCCACCTCTAACCTGGAAGTCCCTCAACTCTGAATTTTCCTGCCTCTTCAGGCCAAACCAATGTGCACCTAATACATATCGATTGATGATCACCTGTAATATCTGTCCCCCTAAAATGTAAAAAATCAAGCTGTAACCCAACCACTTTGGGCACATGTTCTCAGGACCTATTGAGGCTGTGCTGTGGGCCTTGATCACTCACATTTGATTCAGGATAAACTTCTTTAAGTGTTTTACTGGAATAAAGAACTGGAATCAGGACTTTTGTGATCTTCTAGTGACAGAGAGTTCACCCCCAGTGCAATGTTACAGAAGACCACATGGGAGGCTAGAATGCCCTCAGTTCCCCCAAAAGCAAAAGCAATCCTTCCCTCGGTTATCAAAGGAGAATAAGTGGAGAAGCTGGACTTTTACCTCTGCCTGTCAGAGAAATGGGTACCTCTGCCTATCCTTCCCCTGTCAGAGTGTTGTCAAGAGAGATACTGAAGACAGGAAATCTAAATAAGATCATATTTTAAATATGTAAATATCCAGGTTTTAAGCAATCATTTCTGTCATTCCCAGAACCTGCAAGATCTCAAACTGAATATACAAAAAGACAGTATGTGGATGTCAATACTGAGATAAGAGAGAAGCTAAAGTTATCTGAAGCAAAATGTAAAACAGTCATAAAAAAATTGATGAAGTGAGTAATTATGAACAGATTTGAAACAATTGCAAAACTAGCCCCAGTAAAAAGAAAACATACAGGTGAAACAAGTGGAAATTTTGAAACCGAAACATACAATAATCAAAATTCCAGGAATGGATTCAACAGCAGAATAGAGGAAACAGGGCAAAAAATCAATCAATTTGAAAATGGAATAATAGAAATTATCCAACTCGAATGACATAGAAAAATAGACTAAATAAATGAATGAACAGACCATCAGGGTACTGTGGGAATCCAACAAAATACCTCACATTCAGGCCGTAAAATTCCATGCCTTGGTATTTCATTCCATTTTGGATTTTTTTTTATACTCTAACACCAAAAGCATATTGAATTAAATTAGCCAAAGTCTCAAAACTCCTGTGAACTATTTTGAAACACCTGTTTCTAAACCTAAAAGCTTGGCATATTAAAAAAACGTTACTTTAGGTTTTCACTTTGCCAAAACACACATTTCTGTATTCTGATCCAAGAACTTCCCCTGAGCCCAACAAATCTATCTTGGTAAAATTACCTAGTTTTTTCAGTGCAACAGATATTTATTAAGTACCCACAAAGGGTCAGGTTCTGATTCACTCTCTTTTCACATGCTGTTCTTCTTTCCTAGGATGGCCTTTCCTGGTCCAGCTGGTAAACTCCTATTCTTCCTTCAGATTCAGTCCAAATACAGTCTTCAGTAACGTGAGTTCCTTGAGCTTGACATATAGTTTACTTGTCAGTGTATTTGTATGATACTCAACACATCATGCACTGATTTTTTCCTTTGTGACTAAACTGTATATTCGTGGAAGTCAGGACAGCGTCTTTTCATCCTTATTACTCCAATTGCATTGAAATCTTCCTTATCACGAAATGTGTTCAGTAATTTCCTGTTGTGTAAATAAATGCATTGATGTATTCAGCTATGCTTCTGATATTTTTAAATACCTACTTCCTACTAGGCAGAGTAATGGACCCAGGTATACATGGTGAATGAATGATGTTACTCCTCGTACTAAAGATTGCAAACTTTAGCAGAGATGATATACCATTGGAATAAAGAATTAACCATAATAAAAAACTTGTTGTAAGATTTTAAGAATAAGAATGATCTTGTTCTTATTCTAATGTATATCAAAACTTAAGGTATCCTTTTGAAATATGCTAGGTTTTAAGTAATAAAGAATAGTGCCTTAAACACATAAGAATTCAGTTTTCTCTTAAGAATTACAAAGAGAGGAAGTTCAGAGCTGCTGCATGTGTTCAAGTAATTTTACATATATCACTGTCCTTCAATCTTCTTCTGTTGTTTCCAGCATGTGACTTTCATCTTCATGTTCACATGATCGCTGCTACATATTTCACCTTATATTTGTTATACAATCAAGAAAGTAAAATCAAAGTGAGGGAGCATAAAAGGCAAGAAACTGAAGAGAAATGTCCTTACAATATTTTCTAGCACAGCTATTCATTGTATTTCAATGGCTAGAACGGGGTCACAAGTCAACCCTAAGATGCAAATATGTCTGGAAAGATATTTAGGCTGAATCTGCAATAACAGGAAGAAAATGAAACAAAAAAGGATAATAAATGACTTTTGGGCAAATATTCCACTTTTTAAAAATTTAATTGGCTATCATAGTTGAAAATGGCAGTGACTAATGGGCAAAAAAAATGACGAATATATTAAAATCAAAATAGATAGCTATTTTGTCTCTGATAGTTATTTTGAAAAGTACTTGAAAGGTATGATTCAAAAAATATGTTTTTAAGATATGGCCTTAAAATCGCCAGAAAATTTTATTTCAATTTTAAACAAATAAGAAAAAAAGTTTCTAAATTATGTATGCTATAATATGAAAATTCATAAAGATGAAGATTTTTGTAATGAAATATTATAATTTTATAAAGCTCTGAACCTTTTTTCCCAGTGCTCTTTCTCTCTATAATAGAGTACACTGAAAATGAGCAGTCTTTGGTAGCACTATCTTTAAACCCTCAACGTTGCAAAACTCTCAATATTCCCACAGAATTCTCACTTACTGGACTTGGTTCTTGACTGAGAGAGTGAGGCAGAGTAAGTCTATATATAAATGTTGGGAAAGATACTTCTTTCATTTTGGGTAAAGTAGAATAGAATAGCTTTGTTTGTTTGTTTGTTTCATCCAAAGCAGATGACTTTGGACACCATTGGTGAAAAATAAGGTAAAATTCTTGAATTTCAAATTTTCATAGCTGGGTTTTAAGAGCACCACAGTAGGTGTTATTTATAATAATCAACGCCTTTCTAGGATATGGTATCGTAGAAGGTAACTTTCTTGGAAACTTCATTGAAAGGTAACATCATAACCATTGGGTTTGAAATTCAAAATTTGGAACTGGGGCCAAATCCTTTCTGATATTACTATATTACTTCCTTTTTCACTGTTTCTCAATTTTCTTTTCTTTTCTTTTCTTTTTTTTTTTGTTTTTATTTTTTTTTAATTTTAGTTTATTTTATTTATTTATTTATTTTTTATTATACTTTAAGTTCTAGGGTACATGTGCATAACGTGCAGGTTTGTTACATATGTATACTTGTGCAATGTTGGTGTGCTGCACCCATCAACTCGTCAGCACCCATCAATTCATCATTTATATCAGGTATAACTCCCCAATGCAATCCCTCCCCCCTCCCCCCTCCCCATGATAAGCCCAGTGTGTGATGTTCCCCTTCCCGAGTCCAAGTGATCTCATTGTTCAGTTCCCACCTATGAGTGAGAACATGCGGTGTTTGGTTTTCTCTTCTTGTGATAGTTTGCTAAGAATGATGGTTTCCAGCTGCATCCATGTCCCTACAAAGGACGCAAACTCATCCTTTTTTATGGCTGCATAGTATTCCATGGTGTATATGTGCCACATTTTCTTAATCCAGTCTGTCACAGATGGACATTTGGGTTGATTCCAAGTCTTTGCTATTGTGAATAGTGCTGCAATAAACATACGTGTGCATGTGTCTTTGTAGTAGAATAATTTATAATCCTTTGGGTATATACCCAGTAGTGGGATGTCTGGGTCATATGGTACATCTAGTTCTAGATCCTTGAGGAATCGCCATACTGTTTTCCATAATGGTTGAACTAGTTTACAATCCCACCAACAGTGTAAAAGTGTTCCTATTTCTCCACATCCTCTCCAACACCTGTTGTTTCCTGATTTTTTAATGATGGCCATTCTAACTGGTGTGAGATGGTATCTCATTGTGGTTTTGATTTGCATTTCTCTGATGGCGAGTGATGATGAGCATTTTTTCATGTGTCTGTTGGCTGTATGAATGTCTTCTTTTGAGAAATGTCTGTTCATATCCTTTGCCCCTTTTTTGTTGGGTTTTTTTTTTTTTTCTTGTATATTTGTTTGAGTTCTTTGTAGATTCTGGATATTAGCCCTTTGTCAGACGAGTAGATTGCAAAAATTTTCTCCCATTAAACTAAAGAGCTTCTGCACAGCAAAAGAAACTACCATCAGAGTTAACAGGCAACCTACAGAATGTTTCTCAATTTTCTATACCAATATATTGCAACTCAAAGAAACTACTTAAAATTTCTCACTTATAGAATGAGTACTTGGAACAGTTCCATGTTATAGTAGACTTAGGTTAAACTTGTTTCAACAGGTTATACTTTTAATGCGAATTTAATACTGGATGCATTAGGCTACATGTTTTCTTCTTCAAAAGAATGTTTCGTTTTAGGATTTTGGAATCATACTTGGATGACATTTTATTTTAAATAGTTACTTTCCATTTTTATGTAATTTTTTACATAGGATATTAAATTAATGTTATACACACTAGTCAAATCTTCACCATTTTTAAAAGATATTAAGGTCTAAACTACTTAATTACATGTGTTTTTTCATACCTCTGTTTGATTTTATCCCCAAGTAGAATTTCCTATTCAAAAATGGATCTAACTTGATAACATACCTTTCTCATAGTGAATAGCTAATATACATTGTTAGCACATTCATTTTGATTATTCTTTAATTACTAAAGCTATATTTCCTGCTTTTTAGTTATTAATTGATTAGTATGATAACGAAACAGTTGGAGAAGTGTATTTTTTTTCCCAGAAGAGAATATGTCTTGAGAAGATGACTATTTCTTACAACCATAGACTTATTTGTGTTCTTGAAATAATGCTTACCACAATACTAGCAATGTGGCAATTAATGATAGTTATTGAACTAAAATTCCATGTCCTTTCATGTAATAAAACCAACATATTAAATAAATAAATAAAAATGACTTATCAAGGTTTATATACCTTTCCTTTAAAATATTATATTTCCATTTTTTAAATAAACATTTTGAAAATACATTTAGATATTCTTAAATATAGATTTGATATTATCCTTTTGGTGGAAGAATATGATCTTGCAAAGACTTTTAAATGACCCTCCAGGGGCTTGTCCATTACTCACAAATTTTAAGTTGCACTTTGTCTGTGTGAGCAGTGAGACTGAAACTTATGCAAATTAAAGCAAACATTTAATCATATTATGATTTATTTTAGCAATAAATCATCCTTGCCAGTTATTTATACATGTTGAAGGTTAGTGCAACAAATCACCTTTGCTTCTACACTGTGTCAAACACTTTCCCTCAGAAATAAGAAAGGAGAGATCATTATAAATCTGACTCTAGACTCTATGATAGTGCTTGTCACATTAATTAATGTAATTCAGGTCCCTGTATCACATCTTTAAGCACGTGTATTCAGTCATAGAGGCATATATCAGAAAAAGGTGCTATTGGTGTCCTTTTTTATTTTTTAATTTACTTATTTGTAATTTTTATTTATTTATTTTTTGTGAGCAACAAGGCTGTTTATTTCACCTGGATGCAGGTGGGCTGAGTCTGAAAAGAGAGGCAGCAAAGGGAGATACGGGTGAGGCCGTTTTATAGGATTTGGGTAGGTAGTGGAAAATTATAGTCAAAGGGGATTGTTCTCTGGTGGGCAGGGGTGGGGCAAGAAAGTGCTTATTGTTTACTTTTTATTAAGAATAAAATTGTGACTTCAATGGATGAAGCAACTTGTCTGAGGTCCTGCACCTGGTATCTCACTCTACAATCACATGGACAAAGTTTTCAGACCCCAATGCCAAATTCATAGGACTGAGGCAAAATACTTAATAACAATTTCTTTTCTCTTTAAGTAAATTTCTTTGACCAAATTGATTTCCAAACTGCTGGTACTAAACAGGGAATAGGACTACTTTTCAACTGCCTACAGTATTTATCTGCCACTAATTTTTCAACTACATAATGTAGTAGAGTTCTTGAAAACAGTCTTAGGAGGCAGCTCCCACTCTTCACCATTTTCAAATGAAGACAATATGGCTGAGAAGCTCTAGATATTTTGCATAGTGTCATATAACTGATAAGTCTTCAAGCTGAAATTGAACTCTTTTTTTTTTAGCTATTTATTTTTCTGCTACTTCCACTGCCTAGGTGTTCTTTTTGATAAATCTTGGCAAAAGAAGGCCAATATGCCCTACCACTCATCACACACCTCGGCTTATTCCAACAATGTGTATAAACATGTTGTCACAGAAATAGGAAATGAAATAGGAGTAGTTTAGGTACCTATATTTATCCAACAATAGAGAGAAGGAGAGGAATAGGAGGAGAGAGTGACAGAAGAGTAGATGACTCAGAACACCTGACTCCACAGACCAGGGCAAAACAGGGATTTGAATTCACCTAACTCCCTAGTGTTAGCCTCAATAAAGGAATTCAGAAGCTTATTACTGGGGTTTACAAACTAGCAGAGAGATACGTTCAGCCCCTGCTGAAGGAATTATTTATTCTTTACTAAATGACATAGGCCATGTAATGACAAGAGAACAGAAACTGGGAACTTCCTAGTTCACAATTTAGTAACACAGGGTTTCTGGGTGAAACAAAAATGGATTTGTTCTTTAATTAGGGCAGTTAATTAGCATGGTAGTAAGACAAAATACAATCTGCTCTCCTCCCACCTGCCTCCCACAAGCTTCATTTCCGATTATATCTTGCTCGTGAATATGGTCTTTGCTTGCAATATAATTTTACATGTGTTTTCCCTCACCTGGATATGCATTCCTTGCCCAAGGTGTTCTTTAACTAGCGTTTTCTATTTCTTCAGTAACATCTAGCCTCTGAAGTCTTTTGGTTGCTTATCTGGCTTCACAAATATCTAAATTTTTTGAGGGAAAGATTGTGTCTCATTTAGTTTATTGACATCAAGCACAAGTTCAGGTAATTGTATAACGTAATAAATGTTAAAGAACTGGATGAATTTATACCATTGGTTTTCAAAAATAACAAGTTATGGTGTTTCCTTCTAGACAGCTAAAGAGAGCATATTCTGTTTTCTGTAGGTCTTTTGATTAAGGGAAATTCCAACATCTTCTTGTTTCTTTCTGTTAACAAATAGGTGTGACTCTATTAAAGTGTGCTCATAACTACGTCTGCAAGAGATTGTAATTATATCAAATTATGATGCAGTACCATAAAATTCTACATATTTAATTCGGAAATAAAATTTATTGGAATTTCTAATTTATTATACCACTAAACGCTCTTCCTTAGATTTTATGCAACATAGTAATTGTTAGATTTTATGCAACTTAAAGAAATTAAAGGTAATCCAGTAATCAGTAAGAAAGGGTCATCTAGAAAATGAATATGGTACATACCTAATACTGTATGTCTGTTTGTGAAAAACCATGGTACATGCTCAAATTTTCTGTATTTTGTTTCTGTAGACAAAAATACTCTAAAAAACAGCGATTTTTCAAAATTTAATGTGCATATAAATCACCTGTGAATCTGGTTAAAATGTAAATTTAGATGCGGTTAGTTTAGGGTGGTGCCTGAGTATCTATCTGCCTTTCCAACAAGCTCACCAGGTTCATCAAATATACATTAGAGTGTGAGACACACTGACTTGAAAAGATATTTGCATTTATGTCTAGCAACTTAAAAAAAAATAAAAGTGAAATATTGAGTAGAATCGCTCCTTCACACTTACCCAGTATCTATTTTGATCAAGAGATGTAACAAATTGAGGGATAAGGAGACCATTTGGAATTAACTTGAACTACAATAATATGCTTTTGAAGCCACATGACAAGTGTAGATTCAGTGTCCTGGAAAATGATAAAGATTCTCTCCTTGACCAAACTTTAGTAGGGCTCTTCAGAGCCCAGCCAGGTCCCATCTTAGGGCATGTCCCCCTAGAGCCCAACTGTAGAAAACTCCTGCTAAGTCAGTTTACCCAGAATCCCCCTCCCTTGAAATCTGATCAATATCCTCATCCTCTCAACCTGACCTACCTTCAACAAAAATCCTATTAGGTGAGTTGAATCAGAATCTCCCCGGACTCCTGATGTTTCCTCTTAGTAATTTTTCATCCACTCCTTCCCTATGGTCCAGCCTGTAGCTGTAAAATCCAACTTTATCTTATTGTATTTAGAGTTGATCTGAATCTATGCCCCCTACTGCAAAACCCCTCACAGTAGTCCCAAATAAAGAGTGCCTTACCTTTTGAAGAAGTGTCATGAATAATATTTTTCTTTAATAGAAAAAAGTCATCCCCCTGAAGCAAGAAAGTATGGAGCTATTTAATCAGATAGATAGAGCAATATAAGTCTGTGCAGAGAAGGGGCAAATGGTTCCAGGTGGAACAACTAGTTTCAACTTGTTATAACTAGAAAATGCTTCTTAATTGTCCTAGTGAAGTGTATACACTGGGAGCCAAATGTCCAAAAATAAATAATTACAAAATAAAATTGCTAAATATTTTTGCTATCACCTTCAGTCAAGTGAATAGCAATTGAGAAAGCTTCAGTCTACCACCCTGGCTAAACAGGAGAACAGAGTCATAAGCCTGAAATGGTTAACAAACCTACCCAAAAGAGACCTGATCCCCTATTAGTGAGGCAAACTTGACATTTGAATAACAGATTAAAAATTGTGCATGTCTCTGTAATTTTAGTCCAACCATATTAGCAAGTAAACATTGTAATATATAATGTAAAACATAAAGTTACATTATAATCCTGAGAGTTTGCGACATATTCTGAATGTTAAAACATCTTAGGTATTTTGTGTAGTTTGCTTTTTAATATCTTAACCCTAATGTCAACTCTTTGTGGATGACAGCTATAACAATCAAATTTAAGCATACTAAATGTTGTCATTTAAAATTTTAATGGCATAAATAATTACTATAAAAATGTTGATTTCTCGTTGTCAGTGGAAATTACAATGCAATACACAGCAAGCTTTTAACTGAGTGAAAATGGGTTTTACAGTGTCAGTTTATGGCATTGCATAAATAATTGTCTAAGCAACCAATTATATGTTTATTAGGGAAACATATGGCAAAACAACTGAAAGGTTAGTGTAAAATGTTTATATTGTTTTCTTTTTGAACATTTGTGTTACATTTAAATGCTGGTATTTCCAAGTTTATATTTATTAATATAATGAGCTCCAATTGGGAATATTTTGACATTCAAATACAACTAGAAAGTATTATGTTGACTACAAAATCCAAAATGTGACACAGTTGTAAATATTTTTATGAACACATGCACCATTATACTCTACAATAATTTTTTTTCTTGCAAAGTACAAGGGCACATTGTAATTCTATGAATCACAGGAAACATGCAAATGGCCACAGGGTAAAACCAAAAATTACAAAATATCCCTGATAAGTCCAATGGACCTTGAAAGAGGAGGAGGGAGGCATCTGATAGCCAATTAATGGCATTTTAGACTTCAAGAAATATCCTAAAAGTCGAAGGTCTGAGGAGTAACAGGGTTCTCAGAGCCACAGTGGTATCTCAAGATATCATTTCGTCATTTAGACAAAGTGTCTACTGCTAATTACTGCCAACGTTTTATTGCTTTCATCTTCAGGTATTCTTAAGCTCAGTTGGCCCTTTTGGTAATGCAAAGCCCTCTAAGCATTGACTTTGTCCTCCATCCAACCTTAGCAGCTATGCAGTATAAAGGCAACCTTCACCTTTTTGACAAATGTATTTACAGATTATGTTTGAAATTTAAAATAACTCAGCATATAGAGCAGTCTGCATGTGTGCATGCATTAATTTTATCCTATACCTGAGGGATTTTATGCTACATGTGTAGGACCCTAATTAAGAATACACTATTTGGAGGTAGATAGTTAGCATTTGAAGGTCTTTGATTGGGGATTCATACTTCAGAAATCTTATACAAACTCTTTATACATCATTAAGTAAATATGCAACGCAAGGCTCATACTTAACATTATGAATATTAAAATGTTTTATTTGGGAAGAATAAGGGATGTTCAGGATATATGGTTGTCTAAAAAGAGTGTATAGTACATTCACACATCATACCCACAATTTTTCTCGCCCTCTTCTTTTTCTTAATCAAATATTCTGATACCTGAAACAAGTAGAAACATGGCTCGTCCTTCTATCAAGTTATACTTTTATCTGCTTTAGAGTAAACTGAGAATTTCAAAGTTCTTGTAAAAGTGCTTCAAATAGACCGGGCGCAGTGGCAGTGGTTCACGCCTGTAATCCCAGTACTTTGGGAAGCCGAAGTGGGCGGATCACGAGGTCAGGAGATCGAGACCATCCTGGCTAACATGGTGAAACTCTGTCTCTACTAAAAATACAAAAAAATTAGCTGGGTGTGGTGGTGGGCGCCTGTAGTCCCAGATACTTGGGAGACTGAGGCAGGAGAATGGTGTGAACCTGGGAGGCAGAGCTTGCAGTGAGCCAAGATTGCGCCACTGCACTCCAGCCTGGGTGTCAGAGTGAGACTCTGTCTCATAAAAAAAAAAAAAGGTGCTTCAAATAAACACCAACACTATAAATTACATTATGTGGTTTTTTATATATTTGGTGATAAATGTTTGTATGTTTATCAGAATCCATTCTGAGGTCTACTTTCATTGTAACATGTTCCACCATGGCAGGTTAGAAAGAAATTTTATACAGACACCATCTGTCTCTGTTTACTAAAAGAACGTGACAATTGTTCACTGCAAACATTTGCTTAGGTTAATACACCACAACTCCTCTGATTGTCAATACCATATTAAATTTATACATAATAAACACATTAATACATATTAACAATTAAAGTAATAACAGAACACACTAAAATGGATATTTAAAGACAAGCAATATAAATTAGTGTTATTTACAAAAATTCTGAGCCTTAAAATGAGAAGCTTCAAATGCAATAAGCACACAAATCTAAATTTCATTTTACAAAAACAACACATTGTCCAAATGATTATAATTGTAAGTAGTATGTTAATATGTATATACCTAATTAACGTACAATATTGATTATAAGCCACTTGATAGTCACAAAACTTTTAAATGAATTTGTACTTCAATAATTACATAGAATAATTTATGTATCTTTCTTTTTATCTTAGTATCATAAGCTCAGAACACATGCACTATCATTGTAACATGTTCCACGACGGCAGGTTAGAAAGAAATTTTATACAGCCACCATCTGTCTCTGTTTACTAAAAGAACCTGACAACTAAAGAAATGGGTGTCCTTGGACATGTTCTGCTACAGACACTCCTGCACCAAATCCTCTGGCCTCCACATCTGGCATGCTGATTACGGAAGATGTTTTCATCCTGTTGATGATGTTGCACCCTGTTGCTGCCTACTTAATATCTAGTCTTTTCTATTTCCTTATCAGCAAAGTTTCCATTTTGTCTAGGGTAACATTTTGCCCAGGTGATAAACTGCATTTCTCAGCCTCCTTTGCAGTTCAGTCTAGTCATGAGACAGAGGTATTACAAATGAATATCTGCTAGGGATTTCTGGGAAATTTTGTTTTCTTGATGTAAGTATCACCTCTTTGTCTTCGTTGCTTATTTATTCCTGTAACTATTCTGGCATGGATTGCAAATATGAAGCCACAGATAGAGCATGACCATACAACCATATGTTATTAAAACAAATAAAAGGCTTGTACTCAAGATAGTCAGGCAGAAACATAGAAGGAGATTGGGATGTTGCTGATGCTATAGAGCCTCAGCTGAAACTCCAGACTCCTTGCCTTCGAATATTTCTTTATGTGAGGGGTCACTGGTAATAATTCTATTACTTGTAGTCAAGGAAAATCCCAATCTGCTCTAAAAGTCATGATAACTTATTTTCATCCTACATGTCAAAAACAAGACCAATATTAAATCATAATTCACTAGAAGACATTTCCAATAAAAATATAATTTTACATACATTTATTTTAATTTTTATAAGGAAAATACAAGCATCCATTAACTCGCAGACCAATTTCCAAAGGAAGCAATTTAAAAATTTTACCCATGATAATCTGAAATTCACATTTTGGGGGCAAAAAATAAACCAGTCATAGAGAATTAGTCTCGGTCTATATATATATATATATTTTTTGTTTTGTTTTGTTTTGTTTTGTTTTTGTTTTTGAGACGGAATCTCGCTCTGTCACCCAGGCTGGAGTGCAGTGGCCGGATCTCGGCACACTGCAAGCTCCACCTCCCAGGTTCACGCCATTCTCCTGCCTCAGCCTCCCGAGTAGTCGGGACTACAGGCGCCCGCCACCTCACCTGGCTAGGTTTTGTATTTTTAAGTAGAGATGGGATTTCACTGTGTTAGCCAGTTTGGTCTTGATCTCCTGACCTCATGATCTGCCCGTCTCAGCCTCCCAAAGTGCTGGGATTACAGGCTTGAGCCACCGCACCTGGCCTCAGTGTATATTTTGAACATCTGTATTTATTTTGTATGGATAATCTAACTTTGAATAATATTGAGGATAATAATAATTGTTGACGATAAATGAAACATTACTTTACTTTTGAACATTTATGTAGCATACCATGTACTTTTACATACCCATTATATTTATACTTATAATAACTTAAGTGAAATATTTATTTTCATAATTTTAAAATAAAAAATAATTGAGGCTAAGAGAAGTCAATGACTTGCCAATTATGGCTGCTATGTTGAGAAGTCAAATTTCACACATTCCCTCGTTATTCTGAATTGGTTTCAATTCTGAAGCTAGACTATTCTTTTACTTACCTTTGTTATGGTTCTAGGAGGAGTTTGGAAAAAAAGTTCATGTGAGTCAGTAATAATGGAGTTAAAACAAGAGTGAAAAACATGAAAATTGTAAATAGAGTTAACACTCTGAGGGAATTGGTGAGTTGAACGGGCAAGAAGCAATCCACTCGTACCTTAGGCCTCTGGAATCCTGGCAGGACGAGACCCTTGACCACTGCTGCTTAGAGAAGTGGTAAGATAAGTGGTATTTATTTGTTTATTTATTTATTTATTTTTAAGATAGAGTTTTTTTTTTTTTTTAATGACCCCATCGTATTTCTTTCGATATAGGAGTTTTGAACTCAAATACATAGGAGAAAATAAATTAAGATTGTGCTATCCTGCAACTTATTATCAGTGACATATTGCAAAATGAAACAGCCTGGAAAAGAGGATGGGAGAAAAGGGAAGCGAGAGAAGGAAGACAAAGAAAAGGAATTAAGTTGAACAATTGGAATTATTTTTCTTTTTTTAACTCTTGGGAACTATGAGGTCCTTGCAACCACAGCTCGTTTCTGCAGATTATTTTCCAAACATGTACAAAATTAAACCAAAACAGAGACTCCCTTAACAACCTGAAAAGGTGCAACATTAAAAGCTATGATTATCCAGTAGCAAGTGTTCCAGCCTTCAGTTGCCAGCTGCTTCCACCTCCTATGCCCAAGTTAGCAGGATGAAAGGATCTTCCATGTGATCAGCATGCTTGGAGATGTGGAGGCCAGAAGGTTTGGTGCAGGAGTGTCTGTAGCAGAACATGGGCAAGAACACCCATTTCCCTAGGCTTGACTTGTTCCCACAGCAGACTTTAGGCCTAGTGGAATTGTCTTACCTGAATTCTGCAGGGCAATCTTGCCCATTGGACTGGGCAGTCTGACTTAAGCACCACTTGGACTATTGTCCTCTCCTGGGACCCCCATCTTGTCTGCACCTGTTTGCAGGACAGCCTCAGGTGCCCTGGGACCCCACATCATAGCTCCTGTGCAAGTGGACCTTTCCTGAACGGTGGAGAAATCTAGGGGTTAACCCCTGTGGCCATGCACCAGCCCATCCACTTCCTGCCCATATTGCAGCTTCCCACAGGCCCACAGCAACCAACCACATAGCTTTACTAGTATGTGTGTGCATGGGCAGGTTTTGCCATCCTTGCCCTACCAGTGCATATGTGTTTATGCACCTTGCTCTGCCACTGCTGAGGCAAAGTTCACTCGGACCCTATGCCCCCACTAACCTGCAATGTAGTTATAGCCTTGGAAGACACACAGCCAGCCAGCCCAGCCCCACCAGTGACCCATCCTTGCACCAACTCTGCTGGAAGAGTGAAACTAGGCAGTGAGAATAACAGATCCTCCCACACCCTGAGCAACCACCCCTGCCTGTGGCACACAGACAGCATACACAGTCCTGTTCCTACCAGTTTCCTGACCTCATGATAACACCAGCACCAGCAGGACAACACACAGTCACTAGCAGGGATTCCTTGTCCCACCCACCATGATGCCTCTGCCACTGTGGTGAATGCTCACATAGAGGCAGGCATCCCGGCACCCACTAGCACCCTGCTACAACCTGTGAGCCTGCACTCCACTGCACTGCCACTGCCACTGCTGTTAGCAAGTGAGAATGAGGACAGATCCCACTGCCACCACATTGTGAAATGCTCTGGCTGACACCACCCTCAGAATATAGTGACCAGTTGTCCAGGAGCAGCTTGTCCCCACCACTGCAGAGGATTCTTACCCTTGAGTATTCAGAAAACAAAGTAGGGGCTAATTCAAGACACCCAGAGTTAGAGCACATAGTCCAGAAGTTGGGAGCTGAGCGCTGACCCCTAAAATCTTCCAGAAACAAAGCCAGTAAGCTGAACCCACCTTATACCACAATCAAACACTTAAGGTAATTAAATAAGATAAAAGGGAAACAAACACATACAAGCAAACAAACAAAAACAAAGGTCAGCAACTGCAAAGACTGAAGAATCATCAGCCCACAAAGATGAAAAAGAACCAGCACAAGAGCTCTCTGACAGCTCAAAAAACCCGGGTGCGTTTTTTCCTCCAAATAACCAAACTGCCTCCCCAGAAAGGGTTCTGAGTCAGGCTGAGATGGCTGAAATGACAGAAATAGAATGCAGAATATAAATAGAAATGATGATCACTGAGATGGAAGAGTATGTTGAAACCTACTCCGAGGAGGCTAATCATAGTAAAACAACAAAAGAGCTGACAGACCAAATAGCCAGTATAGAAAAACAATGTAACCCATCTGATAGAGCTGAAAAGCCCACTACAAGGATTTTATAATGCCATCGCAAGTATTCACAGCAGAATAAGCCAAGCCGAGGAAAGAATCTCAGAGCCAGAAGACTGGCTCACTGAAATAAGATAGGCAGACAAGAATAGAGATCAAAGAATGAAAAGGAATGAACAAACCCTCTGAGAAATACAGAATTATATTAAGAGAAGAAATTTAGACTCATTGGTGTCCCTGAAAGAGACAGGGAGAGTGCATGCAACTTGGAAAATGTATTCCGGGATATCATTCATGAGAGCTTCCCCAATCTAACTAAAGAGGCCAACATTAAAATTCAGTAAATACCAAAAACCCCACAAAGATACTTCACAAGATGATAATTGCCAAGACACATCCTCATCAGATTCTCCAAGGTTGAAATGAAAGAAAAAAGGTGCTAAAAGCAGCTCAAGGAAAAGGTCAGGTCACCTACAAAGAGAAGCTCATCAGACTAAGAGTGAACCTCTCAGCAAAAACTCTACAAGCCAACAGAAACTGGGGGCCAATATTTAACATTCTTAAAGAAAAGAAACTCCAACCCAGAATTTTATAATCAGCAAACTACACTTCATAAGCAAAGGAGAAATAAGATCCTTTCCAGAGAAGCAATAGCTAAGGGAATTCTTTACCACCAGATATGTCTTATAAGAGCTCCTGAAAGAAGCACTAAATATGGAAAGGAAAGACTTTTACCAGCCAGACAAAAACTCACTTAAGTACACAGACCAGCGACACTATAAAACAACCACACAAACAAGTCTGCATAATAACCATCTAACATCATAACAAGATTAAATGTGTGCATATCCATATGAACCTTTAATGTAAATGGCCTAAATGTCCCCGTTAAAAGACATAGAGTGGAAAACAGCATAAAGAACCAGGGACCATTCGTATGCTGTCTTCAAGAGACTCAGAGACTCATCTCTCATGAAATAACAACAATAGGCTCAAAATAAAAGAAGAAAAAAGTTACCAGGCAAGTAGAAAACAGAAAAAAGGCAAGAGTTGTAATCCAAATTTTAGACAAAACAGACCTTAAACCAACAAAGATTTTTTAAAAAAGCAAAGAAGGACACCACATAATGATAAAGGATTCAATTCAAGAACAACATCAAAATATCCTAAATATATATCCACCCAACAAAGGAGCACCTACATTAATAAAGCAAGTTCTTACAGACCTTTAAAGAGACTCAGACTCCCACGGAACAATAGTGGGAGACTTCAAAACCCCATGGACAGTATTAAATCATCAAGGCAGAAAATGGACAAAGCATTCAGGAACTAAACTGACTATTGGACCAAATGGACCTGAAGCCCTGTCTTTGTTGGCTTGAAGTCTGTTTTTTAATCTTTGTTGGTTTAAAGCCTATTTTGTCTAAAATTTGGATTGCAACTCTTCCTGTTTTCTGTTTTCTATGTTCTTGGTAGATTTGTCTTCATTCCTTTATTTTGAGTCTATAATTCTTATTGCATGTGAGATGAGTCTCTTAAAAAAAGTGTATTAGTCTGTTCTCTTGCTGCTAATACAGACCTGACTGAGACTGTGTAATTCATAAAGGAAAGAGGCTTAATTGACTCACAGTTCTGCAGGACTGGGGAGGCCTCAGGAAACTTACAATCATGGCAGAAGGGGAAGCAAACACATCCTTCTTAACATGAAGGCAGCAGAGAAAAGTGCGGAACAAACTGGGGAAAAGCCCATTATAAAACCATAAGATCTCATGAGACTTATTTACTATCATGAGAACAGGATGGGGGAAACTGTCCGCATGATTCAATTATCTCCACCTGGTTCCTCCCACAACACATGGGGATTATGGAAACTATGATTCAAGATGAAATTTGGGTGGGAACACAGCCAAACCCTATCAGACAACATGCCAATGAATTGCTTGCCACTCTATGTCTTCTAATTGGGACATTTAGGGCATTTCTAAAGAACTCATCACCCAAAAATAACAGAATATTTTTCTTATTGCCAAATGGCACATACTCTAGAATTGATCACATAATCAAACACAAAACACTCCTCAGAAAAGACAAAATAACGAAAATAATAAGAACCACTCTCTTGGACCACATTGCAATCAAATTAGAAATCAAGACTAAAAGTTCACTCAAAATTATACAATTACATGATGTCACTCTCTTCTAGTTCCTTTCTTACTTTTTTGGCTACTGTGGGGATAGTAAAAAACAAACTGTTCTTTTGCTATTTCCTGAAAAATCAGTGTTTACCATAAGTAACCCTACTGTTGATCCTATATCCAAAGTATCTCTCATATGTTTTCCTTTCCTTCAAATGAATTGTTTTCTACTACTATAAGACCACATCTAATACTCATAACATCATGCATGATTATATTTATTTATTTTTGATATCCATTTCCCACAGAAACATAACTATTGTTTCTTACAACAACTAAATTATATTGTATATTTATAGGTAAAACAATGAAAGCTGTGCTCAAAAAAAATGTAACCTGGAATTGTTCTTTATTGTCTGGCTCTGAGAAATATTTTCTAGTACCATTTTCAGAAGTTTTTCCCTGGAAAATGTCGTTCCAGCTATGCAAAAATGGCTTGCAATTATGAAAATGTGATATGCTCTAGCACATGTGACTTGTAACATATGCTGTTCTTTTCCTGTACTGCCCTTCTTCTGCTCCACCAATCAGGTTAATTTCTATTCTTTCTTCAGTGGTCAGCTCAAAAATTACTTTTCCCAGTAAACCTTATTCTAAAATAGTGTTAAGCCCTTCTTCACAGTTCTATAGAGTTTGGTATCTACTTGCATTATATCAATTAGTCATACCAAATTGTAGTTTTCTAGCAATTTTCACAATATTAATAAAAGCTGTTATTTGAGTGCTTTCCATGCAAACATGTATTTTTCTTAGTAACCCTGTGAGATGGGGTATGTTGACATTCCTGTTTTATAAATGAGCAAACTGAGGCTCAAAAATGGTTAAGCAACTTGCACAAAGTTTCATGTCTACCGAGTGACAAAGGCAGGACATTGTATTATGAATTTTATTCCATTTTCATATTCCTCTGTAAAAACCTCAACAACCAGCATATTGAATTACTTATAGCAGGGAGCTAATGTGTGTTTACCAAATGTTGAATGAGATAGGAGAAATATAGTAATAGACATGGGAGCATGCAAATAATCCAGTTAAGTACTTATTGGAGTTGCTCTATCATGTCTGCTTAATTACTGTTCACATGAGAGGCATCAACATTTAAAGGTTAACAGCTCATGTGCAAACTCACATATGGCAAATTCTCCATTTTTTTTCTTTTTTCTCTCAGGTGGGAATGAATTTAGTTGACAGCCAGTTACTTAATTTACATGTGTAGCAGAAATGCTAAGGAAGAATTGAGCAGAAATGTAGAGAGGATCAATGAAATCATAAAATAACATTCCTTTCTTGCTATCCTGAAAGTCTCTAATGATTCCTCTGAACTCTCCAGTGGCATTATTTTCTAATCCTGGAACCCTATATCATTTTAATGCTTTGGGAAGACACATTAAGTACGTAATTATAAATCACAGTGAGAAGGGTAGAGCAAGAACACTTTGTAGGCTCACTGGTCCCATTGTCATTTTTTTTTTTTTTTTTTTGAGACGGAGTTGCCCAGGCTGGAGCGCAGTGGCCAGATCTCAGCTCACTGCAAGCTCCGCCTCCCGGGTTCATGCCATTCCCCTGCCTCAGCCTCCCCAGTAGCTGGGACTACAGACGCCCGCCACCTCACCTGGCTAGTTTCTTGTATTTTTTAGTAGAGATGGGGTTTCACCGTGTTAGCCAGGATGGTCTCCATCTCCTGACCTCGTGATCGGCCCGTCTCGGCCGCCCAAAGTGCTGGGATTACAGGCTTGAGCCACCGCGCCCGGCCCCCATTGTCATTTCTTAATGAGAAGATGCGTCTGTGTGTTTAAATAATAAGAGAAAGACGATTCTGAAGGAAACATGAGCAACTTTCATTTCAGTTGTTATTTTACATCAAAAATTATATGCATTATCTAAAAATATTTAAATTGATAAATTTAAATTTAAAAAAATTAAAACTTTATATTAGCAGTTTATAATTCTTTTACATGTAAAGTTATTTTCCTTCAAAGTCCTCATCAAGCTTGTCTTACATATACTATGTTCATTGATGACTTTACTCCTTTTCTCCATTTGCTGAAAATTTTATTTTCTTACCATATCATACCCTACCTTTCCAGCGTTTCATGAAATAATAGTCTTAACTGAGTTCATTTGAATTTTTCTAAGGGTTACAAATCTTTTCTACATTATATAACACTTCATTCCTTATATTGACCTTGTTTTGTACATTGTTTACTCACTTAATAGGCCTTCACTGTGCAACTATTACAAACCAAGTATTATGCTGGCATCAAAATATAAGGTGGTGAAAAAGACAAAACTGAGTGGTGGAGCTAAGGAATGTGGGAAACAGTGAGCTGGAAAACTGTTCAGAATCATAGACTGGGCTCTAATCAAGAAACATTCCCAAACACCCGTGAATCGTCCCTTCGCAATTTCTACCCAGTAGGATCAGGATACTAAGGAAGAGTAACTGCTATGTGCCTTTCTAAATGGGATAATTAAATGTGATTATATTATCCCCATTCTACTTCTTTTATGCTAAATGTATGGATTCAGAAATCACAGAAGGAGGTGAGAAGTAGATAATTTGACAATGTCATATATAGATCTCTGAGTTTAATGGAATCCTATTGTGGTCTAATGTGGGGACCATCAAAAAAAATCCTCACTTGGACCTGATGTCATAAGTGAATGGGGCAATGCATTGTCTACCTAGAAAAATAATGAATATATATTTTGTGCTTACGTTAAAAAAAAAGAAATACTTTGAACATGAGGATGGATTCTGTCAGATTCTGTTGGTATTGTCAAAAGATTTGCTTTTCCTCTGTACCAGATATAACCTTGTGGAAGAATTATAATTTCTGTTGGATTCGGATTGGTCATATGAATTGCTTTTTTGAATGAAAGGTGGGTTTGTAGTGCGTGTGTCACTTTTGAGCAAGAGCTGAAGAGTCTTCATGAGAGCCTGCTTTCTCTATTTTCCCATGTGTCACGGGTCTTGGCAATCAGACAAAGGCTACTGTTTAGCTGGTGTACTGTAATAAAAAAGACTTGAAACAAAGCAAAAGTTGACAAGCAATAAACATTAAAATGTGTAAGAAATAAACCTTGGTTCTTGCAAGCTAATAATATTTTGCAGTTTTTTTTCTATAAGTTAACCTAGTCTAAGCTGATAATGAAATCAAAACAAAACACACATTGTATATACCTTCATGAAACTTTAAACAAGGAAAGATTTTTAAAAATATATTTTTAATTTTTGTGAGTATTCGGTAGTTGTATATATTTTTGAGGTACATGCGATATTTTGATACAGTTATACCATACATAATAATCACATTAGATTATAATTACCAGGGCCACTTAAGAATCAGCTTGAAGGACTGATAGGTGAAAACATGGAAGTCTGAAGAGATAATCAAAAAAAAAGCAAACACATCCATCTTCCCAAGAAGAATCTTGGGAGATACAGAGGGGTTAAATACATACAAGCCCCCAGGGGCTTAATCCTAGGGTCTTAACTCCTAATTCTGAGGGCTTCTCTGTATTTAACACCGTAAATTGCTTGGGGGCCAAGTGTTGTCATTTGGGATGCTTTACTACTAGGACTGATATTAGAGTTGGTAATGGTAGTGTGAATAATTAATTATGATGAGGTAGAAATTGTAATCAATTTTAAAAATATGGAAAATTGGGTAACATTTGAGGATGAGGAAGTGGGATTACTTGGTGAGGATTCTATAGGTGTGGCCGCATAATATAGCTATGAGAGTTTGGTGGTGGTTGCTGATTAGTCTTTGTTTGTTAGTATTTTTATTGCAATAGAGATTACCCAGAGAAGTAGGTTAAATGATTAAGAGTAAGGTTAGGAGAGATGGAATAAGGAAAGAGAAAAAGTGGAGCATAATTAGACCTTTCTGGGCAGATACAGTGGTGGAGACTATGATCTGAAATTGGGCAGTGTTTTTGGTATGGTATTTTCTATTCAGATTAGATTTAGTAGAAGGGAGGCTATATTTTGGCTTGCAATGAAGTTTGAATATGGTATTGCACAGTGCGTTGTGGTTGAGTAAAATCCTAAAACATTGGAAAATTTAAATATTGGTGATGGGTGTTAAAGTTTGAGGTTATTAGTGATAAGGTTGAGTTATAGTGCTAGTGAGAAGCCTAGAATAGTCATGCCCAGAACTGTGAACTTTGTATGGAGAGGCATAATTATTTGGGGAATTGATATTGGGGAGATATTGTTGGAGATGAAAATCTGGCAAAAATGCTACCAATTGTTCAATGTTTAATTGAATTAATTAGGAGGGGATTATTTTTGTTGATAACAACTAAAGTTGTGAAGCGAAGTTGTCCTAGCAGTGCGAAGAAGATAATTCAAGTACTGTAGACAGCTGTTAGGGAGATGGCAATGAGTGTGATTAAGAGGGCTCAGGCATTGGTATATGATGTATTTGTGGCTTCAATAATAAGCTCTTTGGAGTAGAAGCCTTTCAGGAAAGGTATACCCTTGAGTGAGAGGCTGCCAATAATATGTGAGGAAAAGGTAAAGGGCAGGGCATTAAATAGCCTACTTATGTTTTGAATATCTTGCTCATGGTTGAGGTTATGAATAATAGACCTGGAGCATATAAATAATATAGCTTTGAAAAAGGCATGTGTACAAATATTAAGAAATGCTAGGTAAGGTTGGTTAATGCCAGTTGTAACTATTATGAGTCCTAGTTGACTCGAGGTGAAAAATGCCACAATTTTTTAAGTGCCATTTTGTGTTAGAGCGCAGATTGCTGTAAGTAGTGTAGTAATAGCTCCTAAGCATAATGTGAGCATTTGAATAGGTATGTTATTCTCTGTTAGGGAGTAACATTGGATCAGTGGGAAAATGCCTGCTACAACTGTTGTGCTAGAGTGGAGTAGGGCTGAGATGGGTTTTGGGCCTTCTATAGCTGACAGGAGTTAGGGGTGGAGAGCAAATTGAGCTGATCTGCTAACTGCTGCTACTAGAAAACCAATTAGTGGAAGAGTACTGGGGCTAGGTTTGAGGGTAAATATTTGCTGAAATTATCATATATTGGACAAGAGAAATCGTGCTCTTGCTAGGATAAAGCCGATGTCTCTGATGCAATCATGTCAGACTGCTTGAAGGGTTTCTGTGTTGGTGTCTGTCCTGCTATACCATCAGCCAATTAGCAGGAAGGATCTAATACCTGTTAGGTTTTGACAGGAAGGTAAAGGTTAAAGAAAGACAGAAAGAGAGTAGGCAGCTCTACAGCAACACAGGTTTATTGCCAGTACTACCTGCGGAGGTGGGGGACCAGCTTAATGCCAGAGCCCACTGCTGCTTACAGGCTGGGGCAATTTATAGGTGCAGGGTTGATGCTCTTTGCGGTATGGCTTGCTGTCTGGGAGGATGTTGATAAGGATGTTCCTTCAGTTGTACCTTTGTCTGGCAGGGTATGATAAGGATGTTCCTGTGCCTTGTGGTCAAGTGGTTAGGCAGGATGGTTCTCATGGCCCGAACCCCCATGGAATGTTTCACTCTGATCAGGGTCTGCAAAGTGGTGCTTACAAAATGGTGCAGTTTGGACTAACAATACCTACCCCTTTCCATTAGATAAAGAGTTGGAATAGGTTGTTGGCAGTGACTAGAATTAGTATAGTAATGAGAAAAATGAATAGATATTGAAGAGTTGATTTACGTTGGGACTGTGTATATATATATATAATATTGAGAATGCTATAATATATCATGTGACAAATAGTGCTACTGGAATGAATATTGTAGAGAAGTAATCTAGTTTAAAGCTGAGTGAAAGCTTTAGGGTTTGGACTGTCATTCAATGTCATTTTGACACAATAGTTTCTTGGCCTGCATAGATAGATCTGGTGGTGGGGATGAGGCCTATAATAAAGGTACATGCAATGGATGATTTTACATCATTGGGGTACAAACTGTCTTTATAAATGCTAATTGAGGTAATAATAATTGGAAAAGTTAGTAGGACTAGTGAGTCAGCATAAAGAAAGAAAATGTATTTATTACTTTTATTTGGAGTTGCACAAATGTTTTGGGTTCCTAAGACCAACAGCTAAGTCTTATCCTCTAAAAATTAAGAAAGCCTTATTGTTAAATACGGAGGCATGAATTAGCAGTCTTTGCATACTTTTGGTAGGTAAGAAGTTATAGACTTCTATTATTAGATCCATAATCTAATGTTCTAATTAAACTAAAGTTACATTATGTAAACCCCAAAATTACCCCAACACTACAGCTACATTATATAAGCCCCAAAATTATAGCTTGGGGTTTAGTGACAACAGGAGAAGGATTAGAAAATGTTTACATATTAGGGTATTTTCTCATGTGACGGATGATTTGATATTGTAAGTGTGATATGTGAATACTCTTCATTGTGTAATAATTAATATATACAGAGAATAAAGGGCTGTAATAGATTACATTCTACAAACATAATGGTAAGGTTAGATCAAGAGAATGAGGCTATGGTTATGAAAATTTCTCCTACTAGATTAATGATGGGGGGTAGGGCAAAGCGAGTGAAGTTGGAAGTTGTTGAGGTTCGAGGTTGGGCGAGGTTGGGGAGTCATAATGTGGCTGTTATCATCATGTGACAGGAGAAGCGTTTGAAGGCCCCAGGCTAGCAGTGTGGTTTGGCTATGGACTCATTCATAGTTTGAGTTTGCAACACTGAATAATATGGATGAGGTGAGTCAATGGGCAATTATTATGGTCGTTACTCCTAGAAAACTTTAGGAGGTTTGGATGAGGATGGCTAAGATGACAAGTGCTATGAGGCTTTCAGAGGAGTAGGCAATGAGTGACTTTAGTTTGGTGCAGGCAGATGAAGCTTGTTATAATTATTTCTCATACAGATAGTATGAAGAAGGGGTATGATATAAATTCTGTTAGGAGTTTAAGGATTTAGTTGACTTGCATTATTCAATAGCCACCTCATTTTAGGAGTACTGCTGGGAGGACTATTGACCCAGCAATGGGGGCCTGATCTTGGGCTTTTGGCAGGCACGGGTGGAGCCTACAGAGGGGTATTTTTACTATAAATGCTGTGATGTATCATAGGCATAAAAGACTATTGGACTAGGAAGTTGTTATTTCTTGAGCACTATATGATGTAATTAGTATATTTAGGGAGTCTAGGGCATTTGGAGTATTAATGAGTATTATGAGTAAGGGTAGAGATCCAAAGAGCGCATAGCAAAAGAAGTATAGTCCTGTGTTAAGACATTCTGTTTGATTGCCTCAGCAGGTAATGATAACTACAGTAGGGACTAGTGTGGCTTCAAAGAGGATCTAACGTAAGATAATTTTGTGGCAGTAAATGTTATAATTTAAAATATTTGTGGCGAAATTAATATTGAGATGTAAAGATTTTTTTTTTTTTAATGGGAGTGACTCTTTGGAGAGGGATATTGGCTCACTATGATTATGAGAAGCAATAGTCAGGCTGTTAAAGTTAGAAGGGGTGGTGATAATGAGTTGAAAAATAGGTTAGTGAAAAGTTAGATGTATCATCATTAAATTGTTTAAAGAAGCTACCAAGCTATCTTAAGGGCATCTGTGTATTTAACACCTGTGTAGCTTCTCAGCCAAGCACTTAAAGTCATTCAAGGCCATTGGTCAACAGGGCCAGCAGTTGGGAAGACAAATTGGATGCAAAACAGATAGTAGCTGGGACTCTTGTCTATGTCTGCCACCATATGTGAACATTATGGCTTTTAGAGAATAATGGCTACAGCTTCACTTTTGTCCTCCAAATCTCATACAAGATCCTTTTTAGAATATTTCTAATTTGGAATCCTAGAGGGATAGAGGGTCCGGGAAATCCAGTTTCCATCTTAACCAAGTAGATATTAACACAGTCCAAGAAACAGAGCATGCATTCAGCTTAAAAAAACAGTTTAGGCTGCCCTGAAAATCATTTTATAATATCACTTAAATATAAACACTTTCCAACTTACTCTTCCTTAACTTGCTGAGAAGAACAACTGCATAACACAATAATTATGCCAACAAGATTATATTTCTCTCAAGGCTCTTCATCTAATAGAGTTGTAACTTATATTTCCATAATTAAATCAAATAAATTAATGTTTATAATTCAGGTTTCCAAAGCGGAAATGTAAATATAACACTCATGTTTAGTATCCTCGGAATATAACTTTTAACTATGAGGTATTTTGTGACGATAAAATTAGCAAACATTGTTTGCCATCAGAAATTGTATTTTTTTCACTTAAGTATGAAATATTTAGTATGGAAATTTGCTCACTTAATCTGTATCTTAGCTCTTCATCCTAGTATAGGTTCTCATCAGGGGCTATTTTGCCTTACTCTTTCATATGGCTGCATAAAAAAATCATAATAAAATTGTCCCGGAGAGAGCAGAATCAAACCCAAGGCAAAGTCTGATTTTGTTCCACAGTGGTTTCACTTAAAATTCATGACCACAGACTTCACAGAAACTTGATATTGCTTAGAAATCTAACATGTCCCCCCGTGTTACCGCTTTTCACTCTTGAGACTAATTTACACTTTTAACCTTTTTTCTTAATATTTAACTCCTGTACGTCTTCTTTTTCAGCCACGGGTCTCATGTCAAGATTGTTTGAGAGAATAAAAGTATTCAAGGAGGAGCTCAAATTCTTAACCCCAAATCTCGAAGCCATCCTGTGCCTGAACTATGATCTTAGTCTTTTCTCCTGCTAAATGGAAGAATTATCCTGTTTCCCCTTGAAGTTCAAATATTACTTGCCCTCTAGACCCCAAAATTCTATTAACTGCCTGTTTTATATTTATTTATCTACTTCTTAAAATTTAACAAGAACTTAATGGAACAGATGACTCCTCTACCTCAGTTTATTATTCTGCCAATGCTCCTTGTTCTAAAATTAGCGCCACTCTCTTATCAGCCATTTGAACCAAAAACTCAGTAGTCATGCTTGAATTCTCCCTGTATTCATCCAGCCCACCAGCAAATTCCAGCTACAGCTCCAAAATACATCTCAAGTCCACTATTTTTTTCATGCCAATTGCTGTTACTCTAACCACGCCCCAATCATCTCTTACCTCAGATTTTGCAATAATCCATTTGCTTCATTTTACTTTGCCTGGCTCAAATCCTGCTAATTTGCTTGCTCAGTCACTAGAGCTATGGGAACATAAAGAGTTTTCAAAGATGCTCTCTTAAGAATCATGACTTGTGGTGTGGAATGATGTAACAGTGTTTTTAAGGTGCATCACCTCAGGGTCCCGTCAAACCCTTTTGGTAATAGTACCCCCAAAAATCTTCTTTTTGTTAGTCTATTTGTGTTACTACAAAGGAATACTTGAGACTGAGTAATTTATAAAGCAAAAAGAGGTTTAATTTGCTTATGATTTTGCAGGGTGTACAGGAAGCATGGTACTGGCATCTGCTTCTGGTGAAGCCTAAGGAAGCTTATGATCATGGCAGAAGGTGAAGGGGAGCAGGCACATCACCTGATCAGAGTGGAAGCAAGAGGACACAGAGGGTGTTTCACACACTTTTAAACAACCAGATCTCCTGAGAACTCACTCACTCCGGCGAGGACGGCACTAAGCCATTTGTGAGGGATCTGCCTTAAGACATAAACATCTCCCACTGGGCCCCACCTCCAACATGGGGGATTATATTTCATCATGAGGTTTCAAGGGGACAAATATCCAAACTATATCACTCTTACTTTTAGATGTCTTCATAACCAGTGTCGCCTACAAAATCTGTGATAAAATGTAGCTGCAAACTTAATGGGACACATTCAAGCATCTACTCTTTTAAATAGTCATGTGGAAAAGGAAGTCATAAGCTTACTATGCCATCATCTTAGACTGAGAGAAAACTCACTCAAGAACACTCTCACCAAACTCTGTAGTGATTACAGCAGAAGAGTAGGTTTTGTACTTGAATAAATTTACATCTAGTGAATGTTATATCACTCACATGTCTTATAAGCACTGCCCGTAAGTGTGAGTGTTTCCCTATGAGAATCTTCCATGTGATACAGTAGAAGAAATCATATTTATCTCCTTTCACTACTTCTCTTAGAATATTTAAGTATTTTGTTCTGGCATCATTCCATATGACTACTGGTCATTAGCAGTTTTGTGAACTAAAATGTGTTGATTTGAAATTATAAATCCTATTTCTATGCATTAGCTTCAATATGGGAAGAACTGAAGTCCTTCTAAACATTCTGTTACATGTCCCACTTACTAATGTTCTGATTGTATGCTGCTGTTGTTAAACATTGAAAGTGCCATAAAGGGAGGAACTGTATCTGTGGTGCTTAGTATTGTATCTGTCATCATTAAATCAGCAGCAAACACATTTTCTAAATCGGTAATTGTTAAATGGATGAAAGAATAAATGGATGATGAACGAATTACACAACATATTATACTAGTAAAATTTGAGTTAGTGAATGGTTGAACTCCTCCTGTCTATTGGATTACCAATTCTTCCTTCTAGAAATATAACTATTGTAACGTGGGGATGCTGATGTCTGCACTACACATCTAGTAGGCAGTAAAAAGAAGGTATGATTTGAATTACAGACATGGAAATTATAAGCATATGAAAGAAATTTGAACCTGTTACATATCCAGGGAGAGAATGGAAAATAATGACTTGCCTCAAATAGAAATCTGGGTATTACGCTGGCAGCAATTAATATTTATTGAGCAATTACCTTATGGCATGCATTATGCCAACTGATTTTCATGAATGACCTAATTTATTCTCAGTTTTACAGGTGAAAAACTAAAGATTAAAGAGCTTAAATTTCACCTCCAAGATGGTTATTTCTAACCGTAGGAGGCAAGATATAGAACACAGGGAGCTGCTATTTATAAGTACTCTGCTGTCTTATTCAAAAAGAATTGTGCCATGAAGAATAAGAGTCCAATAAATAAGAGAAAATTAGTATAATTTTGTATGTTATTTGCATTACGCCATCCTCGCATTGCTCTAAAGAAATACCTGAGACTGGGTACTTAAAGAAAAGAGGTTTAATTGGCTGACGATTCTGCAGACTTTACAGAAAGCAGTATGCTGGCATCTGCTTGCCTTCTAGGTAGGCCTCAGGAAGCTTACAATCATGGTGGATGAAGAAGGGGGAACAGGTCCATCACATGGCAAAAGCAGGAGCAAGTGAAAGAGTATGGGGAGTAGGAGATGCCACATACTTTTAAGTGACCAGATCTCACCAGAACTCACTATTACGAAGACAGTTACCAAGCCACGAGAGATCCACCCCCGTGATCAAAACACCTCCCACCAGGCCCCACCTCCAGCACTGGAAAGTACAATACAATATGAAATTGTATTGGGAAGCGACAAATATTCAAACTATATCTGTGTTCAAGGCGTTGTCTCTCTCCACATTTAGAAAATTATTTTCAATTACTTTGTCAGGTTCCTTTTTCCTCTTCAATTGAAAGGTGGCGTTGAAAATTATTCAGTGACTTTGGTCCTGTTGTGTTTATTTATTTTTTGCCAGGTCTTATTGCTTATCGGAGTTTAGGCTTAGCTCCATAACTTCGTGAGAGTTGTTAGCTATTTATATGCACAGATTTATGACTTCTGATAATAACTGACTTCTAAGTGATCCCTCAAATAAAAACCTCAGAGCTAGCAATTTTGAAAATTATTAAGCAGACTTATTAATCTTCCAAAGTACAACTATAGGATCCCTCAAGAGGGCATTCTAGAAAATGCCCTCTTCATACCACCTACTTGACCACAGCTGTTTCTTATATTGCTAATGGAGCAAAATCTACACCCTCTCATCAGTTAACAGAATTGGGCAAGTTGTGCCAATCAGTCTTTTCCTAGAAATGTTAGAAAACAAAACTAGAGAATAAGACCTGTACTTCTAATGGTAGTTGAAATTCTAACATTTAAAAATAAGAGTCCATCAACATACAGGTCCATCCAGGTGAAACACAAAGGAAAAGGCCAATTCTTGAAAAGATAATACACTTGATTAGCATTCTTACAAAGATAAGCAGAGACCAGAGGGAGCAAGAGACCTGTTGACATAAGGATCCCTAATTCCAACTGGCTGTTGAGACCTAGTAGGATTTCTATTGTTGAGTTCTGTAAGATGTTCCAGTATATTACAACAAATTCCTATTTAAACCTCGACTAGCCCAGCTTACTTTCTGTTACTTATGTTCAGAAGAGTGCTAACTATTACATGTTCCTTAGATAATTCCTGGGTTGCATTTCTAGAGTCAGACTCTGCAGTTTCTTTGGTTACTGGACACAATTTCAACCTAATGTCAGGACAAAATATGTTTTCTTTCTTTGCTTGCTCTATGTTTTAGTCAAAAAATTATTTTTTTGATACTGGCATCTATTGCACTATCCATCACAGCCCGCTGTATTGTAGCCACTTATGCGTGTTTATCTCCTGCAACACTCTTTACCCCTTTCCTGGAGATCAAGACAATATTTTACGCATCATTCTATCAGTGCTATTACCTAGAGTAGTTCTTGGCATACGGATGGGGCAAAATAAAATATATAGTAAATTATGTTGTATGATTTGAATATTTCACTTAAATTATAAATACATTAAAGGGTGAAAGTGTTGGTATTACTTCATTTAATCCAATAAAATGTGTAATGTGTTCAATGAACAGTATAATATTAGTTCCCAGAAAATGACCTAATTTATCCTGATCAGGTCATTACTAAATAGTTTAAGAAGCTGTGTATTAATGTAACTGCAATTTATGATTTTATAAATAAATTTGAGTGTGCCTTTAACTACAGGCTACATTCCAAGTATTATTGTAAGAAGTGATTCATGCATGTCGTGCTTTGCAGTAACTTTCTTCAATTATTAAATGACTTTGTTTTACAGTTTATCATGTGACCAGGCAGTTCATAAACTTCTCAGTAACAGGAAAATTACTATATATTAATTCAAAATATGTTGACAGTGTATGAATCATTAAAATGCATTTTAAATTATGTTTCACCAATTTGGAGCAGTAATTGAGTTATATTCATCTGACAGAGTATTATGGGTTTTGTTTTGTTTTGTTTTTCTTCAGTTTGTCAGTCCTTGGATTATGAGTGTTAGCACAGTTTTGACAGCAAGATATTTCATCAGAATAAGGGAAATACTTGACAGAATCTAAGATACCTAATAATTTTAACCAAGGAAGAACTGAGGAGTCTGCATTAAGATGGTGTATTTACCAAAAATCAGCAAAACAATTAAAAGAGAAAAATGTCAAGTAAAAAGTAAAAAAGAATTACATTTGTGTTAAGGTCACCAAAAAGTAATTCTAATACTTCACCAACAAGTAAGTAAATAGTTTACCGATACAAGAAAAAAATAGAGAACAAGACAAGACGGATGATCAAAACACAGGGAAATAATCAGATATCAGGTTTTTTCATTAACATAGTAGATAATTAATTTATTTTTTCTCATTTGCTCTCCAAATCTCACCTAAGAGAGAGCCAAAAGAGCAAACATAAATGAAATAATATAACACAAAACAAAAAATATGGAGTATATCCGTTATAAAAAGAAGAACATGAGAAAGGAGTAATAAACATATAGGATATTTTAGTACCTTATAAAGATGAAAACCTATGGGTAACATATATTTGTCTGTTGTACCAATTACCTTGATGACCTTCCATAGTCTAATCTATTGACAGGAAAAAACCCACAGCAATAACATTATCATATCAAGCTCAATTCAGTGGGACACAAGGCTGATCTTTTTACTTTGTCAGTTAGCTATGCTGCTGAGCTGCCTCTTTGCTCCTGTCCCCTTTCCTTCCCTTTATAGCATTTCCACATCAACAAACTTAAGAAGGGGGACCAGACGATACTCCATTAAAAAAAATGTTTGTTCAAGAACACACTCTTAAATAAAGAGAAAATCACCAGTTCATACTTTTAAAATGAGAAATTGAATTATGATTATTTGTCTAAATTTTGGCCAGTCATCTTACTTTGTTCTCTAATAACTTGTTTAACAGGTTACTTTTTACTTGTATATTTTGATATTAATTGCTGAGCCATTGACATCTGTCTTTTTCCTTGTTTCTCAAACTGTTATTTGAAACTCTATATATCATCATATCAAGCAAAATCCACTCTATCATCAGCTTAATATTGCCCTCATGTAAAAGAGAGAGAGAAACAGAAATATGTCTCTATTGTTTAAGTTTGGTGTCATTTGAAGGATTCTAACACAATAGGTTAGAGCTGACATTGGATATGGCAATTCGAAATACTTAAGAATTGCACAATTACAAAAATATGGAACCAGCCCAAATGCCCATCAATCAATGAGTGGATAAAGAAATTGTGGTAGATATATAAGATGTAATAGTACTCAGACATAAAAAGAAATTAATTAATGGCATTCACAGCAACCTGGATGGGACTGAAGACTATTATTCTAAGTGAAGTAACTCAGCAATGGAAAACCTAACATCCTATGTTCTCATTAATACATGGGAGTTAAGCTACAGGATGCAAAGGCATAAAAATGATACAATGGACTTTGGGGACTCTGAGAGAAAGGGTGGAAAGGGGGTGAGGAATAAAAGACTACAAAATAGATTCAGTGTATACTGCTCAGCTGGTGGGTGCACCAAAATCTCACAAATCACCACTAAAGAACTTATTCATATAGCCAAATACCACCTGTTCCCCAAAAACCTATGGAAACTAAAAAAAAAAAAATTAATCAAAATAGATAAGCATTGTCAGAATACTACTTCATGCAATTTATGGCTCTTTAATTGTTAACAGAGATAGAACTTTACCTAAGTCAGAAATTTTTCTCATTACTATAAAGAACAAGAATAGCAGTAATAATTTCTGGAAAGCAAAATGGGATGTGCTGAACAGTAAGATTTTACATTTCGTATTATGTTCATCAGACCAATTTGATTTGTGTCATATGCATGTAGGACAGTCACACGTACTCAGATTTTTTTCTTTTCTTTTCTTTTTTTTTCTTTGAGATGGAGTTTCGCTCTTGTTCAGGCTGGAGTGCAGTGGTGCGATCTCGGCTCACTGCAACCTCTGCCTCCCAGGTTCAAGTGATTCTCCTGCCTCGGTCTCCCAAGTAGCTGGAAGTACAGGCACTCACCACCAAGCCCAGCTAATTTTTGTATTTTTAGTAGAGAAGGGGTTTCGCCATGTTGACCAGACTTGTCTCAAACTCCTGACCTCAGGTGATCCACCCATCTCGGCCTCCCAAAGTGCTGGGATTACAGGCATGAGCCACCATGCCTGGCCTCAGATTTTGTTTTTAAAGAAAGAATCATTAGCTAGCCATTAATAGCATCAGCAGGCTGACAAGGCATATAACTGAGGTGAAAAAAGTCTGGAGAAAAGTAAAGACAAAATATCAGAACAAATGAAATTCTAGGACTCAGAAGGACAATACTAGTAGATACAATTTTCCTTTAGAAATTTCAGAGACTTTAACCTCATCGTTATTGAGATAGAAGCAGTACAAGAATGGGTGACTGTAATTGTTGAGTGGAAGCAAAATCTGAAGGACTAGTTTTATGGGTAAAAAAGAAGTAAAAATTTCTGGCAGGTAGATATAACATTCTCATTATATTTTATGCTTTTACAAAAACTGTAAGAATGTTTTTTTCAGTCTCATATGCTGTATATTTATATCTGAAATCAGAAAAAGATGTTTGTTAAAATTGGGCCTCCACCACTCATTGTCTGAGCGAAATTTGAAATTGTTTTTGCTTAGTGTTAGTTTTAGCATTGGATAAATGAGAGTAAGGAGAGCATCTAGTTTACAGTAGGAAAATTAAATAATATGTTTTATGTTTATCACAAAGAGTCCAGAAAAATACTTATTCTAAAGAGAGAAATAGAAATTAACTTGAATATCACCTTGATCAGAGATATTGCAGTGTAAAATACGTATATAGAAAAATATTAAACTCTTGGTAAAACATTTTGTGATACAAATTCCAATACATCTTTACTATCCTCTATAATGTATTAATTTAGAAAAATGCCAGAGAAGCAGTGAACTAATGCATTCTTCATTAGGCAATTTCACATACACCAGCTGATTTGCAGCACACCAAAAATGTGCTATTTTTGTAATAAGGAAAATGAAATCAAAGCAGTATTATCCTACAGTTAATAATTACAGAGTCATGAACTGAAGCCAATTTTAGTTTTAATCCTAAACTCAAAATTCCATAATACCTGTTATAACAGCTATAATACCATGCTGTCTGTCAACAGGGAATAGCAAATGGGAAAAGAAAAGTAACTTCCTTGATCCTCATGTTCATATTTAGCTATAAATCCACCTCTACATCAAGTTTCCTCAATTTTATAGGAAATGACCTCCACATTAACGGAACACATATTTTGATACCTTCTTTGAGGGTTCTTTGAGATTTGTTCTTTGAGATCTCAAAGCTGGTCTCCTTTGTGTGCCTTACTGATTATCAGTAACAGGGTAACCTGTTCCCTCTGGTGCACATCAGCAATGAATGTAAACGTGATGATAATATTGCTACAAGTAGCAGCAAGAACACATTACACACCCATCTCTGGTAATGCATATACACACATAGAGTTTCTCAGATGAATGCTTCTGTGATATATTTGGAAAAACATTTAAATATATGAAAAAGCTATCCCAATGTGAAGTAAGAAGGAATTAATCATGAAAGTATGAAGTTGTATGAATAGGAATTGTTTGAAAAGACAGATATCTGTTGCAGCGAAAAGATGCAGAGTTTCAATGCCATAGTAATTATTTTCTTTACATTAAAAAACAAGAGATCATGTTTGATGGTAATTAAGACCAATTTAATAAAATAATAATAGCATTGCTTTATTTCGAGTACCTCACCAAATTATTTCATAAACTTTGCCCCCTCTTAGAATCTCATAGACATACAGTAACATTTCAAATTTTAAACTATACTTATTTATTCTTCAGTGATTGAATGATAGGTGTTTTTGACAAACAAGAATGATTTCAGATCAAGTTTTGAACATTATTTATTTTTCATCATCTAAATACATGGGTATTTTATAGTTTTTAGTAAAATATAATAACTCTTTTAATTATGACTTTATTTCTGAAAATATGTATTTAAAACCAATAACTATGATCTAAAACGATTTTGCTAGAATGCCACTAAAGGAATTTAGACAATAGACAAGCATAATGCAATTTACGACATTTTAACATGATTTTACACTACGTACATTTTTACTGATGGGGCCAAAGTACTATGTGTAGCTGTGTTAAAAGCTACTTAGTTTTCAAAAACATTATAGGGCCAGTTTTCAAGGGGAATGCTGCCAGCTCTTGCCAGTTCAGTATAGTGTTGGCTGCAGGTTTGTCATAGATGACTCTTATTATTTTGCGGTATAGTCCTTCAATACCTAGTTTATTAAAAGTTTTTAACATGAACTGGTGTGGAATTTGATTGAAAGCCTTTTCTGCATCTGTTGAGATAATTATGTGGCTTTTGTTCTTAGTTCTTTTTATGTAATGAATCACATTTATTGATTTGCATATGTTGAACTAACCTTGCATCCTGAGAATAAAGCCTGTTTGATCATAGTGGATTCACTTTTTCATGATTTGCTAGATTCTCTTTGCAAGTATTAATATTCTGTTGAGAATTTTTACATCAATGTTCATCAAGAAGATTGGCTTGAAGTTTTCTTTTTTTAGTTGTGTCTCTGCCAGGTTTTGGTAACAGGATAAAGCTGGCCTCATAGAATGAGCTGGGGAAGACTCCCTCCTTCTCAGTGTTTTGGAATAGTTTCTCTTGGAATGGCACTAGCTCTTCTTATCCTGTGTTTCCTCCCCTCCCATAGGTAGGCTATTTATTACTGATTCAGTTTTGAAGCTCAGTATTTGTCTCTTCAGCGAATTAATTTCTTGGGAGGGTATATGTCTCCAGAAATTTGTTGATCTTTTCTAGGTTTCTAGTTTGTGTTCATAGAAGTTTTTGATGGTTATTTTTATTTATTTGGGGCCAATAATAACATTCCCTTAATCATTTCTAATTACGTTGATAAGCTTCTTTAAAAGTGGCATAAGACAAGGATACCCTCTCTCATGACTCCTCCTATTAAACGTAGTATTGAAAATCCTAGTCAGAGCAATCAAGCAAGATAGATAAATAAAGAGCATCACATAGGAAGAGAGGAAGTCACACTCTCTCTGTTTGCAGATGACATGATTCTATGTCTAGAAAACCCATGGTACCGTCCCAACAGCTCCTTAAGCTGATAAACAACTTCAGCAAAGTTTCAAGATACAAAATCAATGAAAAACTATTATGAGCATTTTTATACACCAACAAGAGCCAAGCCAGGATCCAAATCGGAAAGGCAATCCTAGTCATAATTGCCACAAAAAGGATGAAATACCTAGGAAGGTAGCTAACCAGGGAAGTGGAAGCTGTCTACAAGGAAAACTACAAAACACTGATTATAAAAAAATCAGAAAAGACACAAACAAATGGAAAAACATCCCATGCTCATGAATAGTAAAGAAGAATCAATATTATTAAAACGGCCATGCTACCCAAAGCAATTTACAGATTTAATGCTATTCCTATTACACCACCAATGACATTCCTCATAGAACTAGAAAAAGCTGTCTTAAAATTCATATGAAACCAAAAAGTGCCCAAATAGCCAAAGCAATCCTAAGCAAAACAAACAAATCTGGAGGCATCACATTACATGACTTCAAACTATACTACAGATCTACAATAACCAAAACAACATGGTACTGGTAAAAACAGGCACATAGACCAACAGAACAGAATAAAGAACCCAGAAATAAGGCCACACACTTATGATCATCTGAGCTTCAACAAAGCTGAGGAAAACAAGCAATGAAGAAAAGACCCCTTATTCAATAAATGGTGCTGGGACATCTGGCTATCCACATGCAGAAGACTGAAGCTGGAATTTTTCCTTAGACCATATACAAAAATAAACTCAAGATAGATAAAAACCTTAAACATAAAATCCAAAAGTATAAAATCCCTGGAAGACAACCTAAGCAATACCATTCTGGACATAGGAATGGGAGATTTCATAACAAATACACCAAAAGCAATTGTGACAAAAGCAAAAATGGACAATTTGGATCTAAGTAAACTTAAGTGATTTTGTACAGCAAAAGAAACTATCAACAGAGTAAACAGACAACCTACAGAATGGGAGAAAATTTTTGCAAACTATGCATCTGACAAAGTTCTAATATCCAGCATCTATAAAGAACTTAAAGAACTTTACAAGAAAAAAGAAACCGCATTAAAAAGTGGGCAAAGGATAAGAACACTTTCCAAAGGAAGACATACATGCAACCAACAAACATATTGAAAAAGCTCAATAGTACTGATTCTCAGAGAAATGCAAATTGGCCGGGCGCAGTGGCTCATGCCTATAATCCCAGCACTTTGGGAGGCCAAGGCAGGTGGATCATGAGGTCAGGAGTTCAAGATCAACCTGACCAACATGGTGAAACCCCATCTCTACTAAAAATACAAAAATGGGCAGGTAGTGGTGGTTTGCACCTGTAATCACAGAAGTTTTGGACCCTTGGCTAAAAGGATTGTTTGTCATTAAGAAACACTTGGCAGCCAGGCACAATGGCTCACACATGTAATACCTGCAGTTTGGGAGGCCGAGGCAGGTGGATCACCTGAGGTCAGGAGCTTGAGACCAGCCTGACCAACATGATGAAACCCCATCTCTACTAAAAATACAATAAAACAAAAACAAACAAACAAAAAAGGCTGGGTGTGGGGGTGTGCGCCTGTAATCCCAGTTACTCAAGAGGCTGAGGAAGGAGAATCTCTTGGACCCGGGAAGCGGAGGTTGCAGTGAGCCAAGATCATGCCACTGCACTCCAGCCTGGCTGATAGAGCGAACCCTGTCTCAACAAAAGAAATGCAAATCAAAACCACAAAGATATACATTTCATAGAGTCAGAATAGCTATTATTAAAAAGTGAAAAAGTAACAGATGATGGTGATGTTGCAGAGAAAAGGGAACAGTTACAGGCTGTTGGTGGGAGTGTAAATTAGTTCAACCATTGTGAAAAGCAGCACAGCAATTCCTCAAAGAGCTGAGAGTGGAAATATCATTTGATCCAGCATTCCCATTACTAGTTATGTACCCAAATAAATATTTGTCCTGAATATATGCATGCATATGTTCATTGCGGTACTATTCACAATAGCAAAGACATAGAATCAACCTAAATGCCCACTGACGACAGATTGGATCAAGAAAATGTGGTATATATACACCACGAAATACTATGCAGCCATAAAAACAAACAAGATCATGTATTTTGTGAAAAGAAATGGATGGAGCTGGAGGCCATTTTTATTAGCAAACTAATGCAGGAAGAGAAAAGCAAATACTGCATATTCTCAGTTATAACTGGGAGCTAAATGATGAGAACTTACGAACACAAAGGAGAAGGCAACAGACACTGGAGTCTACTTGAGGGTGGAAGGTGGGAGAAGGGAGAGGAACAGAAAAGATAACTACCGAGTTCTGGGCTTAATACCTGGGTGATGAAATCATCTGTATAACAAACCCCCATGACATGAGTTAACTTATATAACAAACATTTGCTTGTACCCCTGAACCTAAAATAAAAGTTAAAAAAAAAATTCTAAACAACACATCTGTGTATTTCATGAAAAAGCTACATTTTGGTACCAATACAGTATTAATTTAGAAAAACAGTATTACTTACATCTATGTTCTGCATAATCTAATTTCTTTTTTTCTGTCTAAATTGGATAATGTTTGTGCTTATCCCTTGATGTAAAGAATTAACAGTATTTTTTTAAAAAAATTACCAAGAAAGTATAGTCATGCTAAAAGAAAATACTAACCTAGATATTTCTTAGATCAATATATGGAAAAAAGCAAAATATAAAGCAAAAAAGAATGTTCCAAAATACAACTACTCAAAACTGTATTTTCAGTAAATTTATTTTTGTAAGTTGCTAATGATTTTCTGATCATAATTAATTAATAAGTCTGACTTACACAAGTACTGTTAAAGTATATTAAACTTTCTTGCTGATATCTATACATATAAAAAACTATTTGATTATGATACAAAATATTCGGTGACAACAATTTTCAGCATGTTAAACAAAAATATTGATATAGATTTTTATTTTAGTAGAGGAGGAATCAAATTTGCATAATGGAACTTAAGATGCCATATTCAATTGACTGATGTTAAACAGCCATATCCAAGATTATGAAGAAATTTTAACAGTTACAGAGCACCTAAAGGGAGGGAAAAATATAGTAGTGTGAGATGCCTGTGCTCACTTTTCATGTGTTTCTTTAAGTCCCTAAGAGTGAACACTATTACTGATTTCCATGGACATAAGAAAAATAAATTTTAAAAGCATAATTATTCTCGGCCTAAATAGATTCTATTATTGAGCAGACTTTACAAGCCCTATAGTACTTCATTGTGTATAGGTAAGATAAAATTGACAAGTTAGCAGATGCTAGCTTGATGAAGAATGCTTTTATTAATCTATAATAATATTCCAAAGAATGCCTGCTGGGTGCCATAATAAAAAAAAGTAATATATTTAAATTCTATAAATTGTGGCATAAGTCCTAGAGGGCAGGGGATATATGTTTGTATATAGAGTAGGCAGCAATATAAAATTACTATGAATAGGGTTACAGAGTGAAAGAAAAGATAAATCAGAAGAAATGCAAAAATATGACTATGTTTATATATTATTCTGTAGGCAAACTATGGTAATTTAAATAGCCCACTAATAAAATGTTATTTGACAGCATAAATATCACATTTAAAAAATTTATTTACTTAACTTTCTGTTAAAATATTAATTACATAACACCTGATCCCTATTGTTTTAAATCAAAAATTATATTTTTTCCTAAATATGTGTGATATTAATGAACACTAAAGAAGGATTCAGCCTTTGTCAATTTTAAACTTATTCTGAAATTTCCACTTGAACTGTTCAGGCTCATGTTGTGTGTGTGTGTACGTGTGTGTGTGTGCGTTGTGTGTGTATGTCTTTGTGTGTGTAGGAATTTATCATATCATAAGGATGAAATAAAAAACAATGAAAACAAATGAAATTTAATTTTTTAAAGTACAAACCATGCTACACATGCACATATGCAACTGCATAGACAAAAACAAATGTCAGAATATACAATAACTGGTAAGAGTCGTTATTAGGTAGCCCTTAAAGTATGTTTTGAAACCTGAAACTTTGTTCTTTTGTAGATTATTTTTGCAAGATTAAAGTTATTTCTTGAAAGAAAAAAATAGGTTTAAATAACTACATTCTGATTTCTCTTGTCACTAAACTATTCACTAAGACAGGGAGTTCTGATAATCCAGGGTTCCCTTAGATGTAATGAACTGAAATGATACCCATAATAATCAAGCCCTGCTCATAAGTTTCTTTGAATTTCTCATATTGCAAAGCTCCCCTTGAAGATTAGTATGAAATAAAATACAACATGTTTCAATATGAGCATTTTGGCTGTAGGAAAGAAAAAAATTTTACATTTTGGTAAACTTTCCAAAGAATATGTCAGTAAAAAATGAACATTTAAAAAATGCACATTTTTACAGCCCAAGTTATCCTTTAATGTCCCTATTTTGCTAGACAAGTACATCTGAACATATTTTATATAATAAAAAATTAAAACGGCAGGTATAATTGTTTAGAAAACCACAAGAGTCAATTACATAAGAATTATCAGAAGTTGTATAATATTTTATTAAAAGTATTTTAGTCATCGTTATTTCCAAAACTATGAATTAGCCCAATTTCTTGGCTATTATTTTAATTTAGCCATTCTTCAATCACTTGAAAAAGATAGCTAGAGATCAAAGTGTAGATATGACATCCTGAAACCACTGCCATTCTAAATGAACAGTAATCAGAATTTATCTAGAGAGCTCTACTTAACCTCTGCTCACTACTCAGCTAAATAGTTCCAGCGCAAAGTAGGTCTGGAAGCAGAGCCAAGCAAATGAAGGTGAAAAAAAAAAAATTCTTTAGAATAATCTTTGTACTTGACCATCAAAGTAAACTTTATCCAAACTATCACTTCAGTTTGGGGCATAACATGAAGTTATGTTGTATGGTAGGTGCAGCTGGTAATATCTTTGTGATTTATTTCTAGATATACCGGTATATGACTAATTCTTGAACATTTCCCAGGTCTCCTTACTGATGTGTGATATTATTTTAAGAAATAATCATGTCTTCAAATAATAATCATAGTGATAAAATGGGGAAAGTCATAACTTTACTTGTCCCAGCTGCTGATAGAAGATCTATCATTAGAGAAATCACACTTGGGAACTGTTTGGGATGTTTGGAACAAAAATTAGGATAGATAGGTGTATTAGCTAGCTGCTGATAAATACATACCCAAGATTGTGAATAAAAAAAGGTTTAATTTCTACCCAAGACTGGGAAGAAAAAAAGAACTTACACTTCCACATGGCTAGGGAGGCCTCACAATGATGCAGAAGAAAAGGAGGAGCAAGTCATGTCTTTCATGGATGGCAGGAGGCAAAGAGAGAGCTTACACAGGGAAACTTTTTTTTTTTTTTTTTGAAGCAGGCTGGAATGCAGTGGCACAATCTTGGCTCACTGCAGCCTCTGTCTCCTGGGTTCAAGTCATTCTCCTGCCTAAGACTTCCTAGATGGGATTACAGGTGCACGACACCACGCCCAGCTAATTTTTGTATTTTTAGTAGAGACGAGGTTTCACCATGTTGGCCAGGCTGGCCTTGAACCCCTGACCTAGTGATCTGCCTGCCTCAGCCTCCCAAAGTGCTGGGATTACAGTCATGAGACACTACGCCTGGCTGGAAACTCCAATTTTTAAAACCATCAGATCTCATGAGACTTATTCACTGTCACGAGAACAGCACAGAAAAGTTCTGTCCCGTAATTCAATCACCTCCCCCAGGTTCCCCGCACATGTGGGAATTGTGGGAGTTACAATTCAAGGGGAGATTTGGGTGGGGACACAGCCAAGCCCTATCAATGGGAAAGAAAGAAAGGTCACCAGAAGAATCTAAGAGGTTACTTGAACTGAGCAGTGTCATTGACTCAGGTTTCTCTTCCCTTCCACACTAAGGCTTTGACTAATTCAGAAGAATCTGCATTTAAGTAGAAATCAGAGGAACCAAGTTATCAAAGAATCTTCAGTTTCTTTTGAATTCATAATGTCAGATATTAAAGTAGTAGGCAATGCCACATCTTAAACATTCTCAGAGAAAGAGACTTTTAGATAAGCACCTTCGTGATCAACAAAATGTTCTGCAGCCATGCTTCTCACAGTTTAACAAGAATATGAACCACCTGGTGGATTTAATTTAAATATATATTTTGACTGAAAAATCTGAAGAAATCATGCATTTCTAGCAAGATCCTGTGATGGCAGCTCTGTGTTTTGATCATATGTATCTTCAATGCTCTCCTGGGTTAGCTCTCTCCTAACATTATAAAAATAAATATTTTGGCCGGTTGCGGTGGCTCACGCCTGTAATCCCAGCAATTTGGTAGGCCGAGGTGGGTGGATCACCTGAGGTCGGGAGTTCGAGACCAGCCTGGCCAACATGGCGAAACTCCATCTCTCCTAAAAATACAAAAATTTGCCAGATATGGTGGTGGGTGCTTATAATCACAGTTAGTAGGGAGGCTGAGGCAGGAGAATCGCTTGAACCCAGGAAGCAGAGGTTGCAGTGAGCTGAGGTTGCACCATTGCACTCCAGCCTAGGCAACAACAGCAAGACTCCATCTTAAATAAATAAATAAATAAATAAATAATAAAATATTTTACTATGAATTATTAGACATAATTATTTATATTACTATAAATTAGTAGACATAATTATTATAAATTAGAAGACAGATGTACCAGAGATTTGTATTTAAGGGCTTTATTCACAATGATTTTCTCCTGTTTTTGATATGTAATGTGTTTGGTAATGCAATCACAGAGATGTGTCATCATTCCTGACTTCCAGAAAACCATCTAAAAAAAAAATCTTATCTTGAAAAATTAAGGGAGGAGAATTATTAGAAAGAATAATCCTGATAAGAAAAAAGAAAAGGGGAAAAAAAGAGAGTTAAAAAAGAGGAGGAAGCAGATTCTAAATCTTTTTACCTTAGTCACTTCAACACTGTTCTTTTAAAATATCATGTTTCACTACCATCCATCCTGATGCTATTTGAGAATCAAGCTCTAACAACTTGGCATTTCACACACATAGTCTCATTTAATTTCACAATGACTCTGCCAGAGTTTTATAAAAGGGAAAAATACAGTTCAGAAAGGTTAAGTTACTTGAGAAACCTAAAAATTGGCAGAGCTCTTATTTGAAGCCAAGTCTTTTGTCTTTAAAACCTAAGTACTGTGCTCATGACTCTATTCTGGGGGAAAAGGTGACCAATGTCTACCAAAAAAAAAAAAAAAATCCTTTTCCTGTTTGACAGCCTTGACCAGGGCACTTCTCTTTGGAACTTCAAAGAAGATACTTTTTTTTGGCAGTCCTAGGCTTAATTCACCTGTTTCAGACACAAGGGACCATACAAATAAAGTGAGTAAAGTGCAATCTCAAGGGAAAATCTATTTGAGTGCTCTGAAAGGGACGCTTCCTCTGGAAATAACAGAAGCTTCAGGATGGGAATAGTAATGGGAGAAAATAGCTACATTTTGATGGAAAGAAGATGAACAGATTTCCCTCTTTTGCTTAATTTTCCAATCGCAAAAATGATATTATTTAAAGGACATAATTACCCATTAATAAAGGAAGAAAATTGTGACAGAGTAGAGTAAAATTACATTATCAATATGGTATATGGAATAGACAGTAGTAAAGTAACGATACAGTGCTTAAGTCTGACTGTTAGCTGTTTTATTTGGACTTGTGATGAGCAATTTTATGTGGTCCTTTGAAACGGCCACAGAATGCCCAGATACTTGGTTGAACATATTCTGAGTATGTCAGTTAAGGTGTTCTGGATGAGAGTAACATTTGTACCAGTGGACTGAGTAAAGCACACTGCCCTGCTTAAGTGAGTGGACCACATCCAATAAATTGTTAAGCCTGAATAGAGCAAAAAAGACACTACGAGAGAATTTTGTTTCTACATGACTGTCTTCAAGCTGAGATGTCTGTCTTCTTCTGCCTTTGGACTTGGTTTTGGACTGGAACTATACCATTGGCTTTCATGGGTCTCTGGCTTGCTACTTGCGGATTTGGGAACTTCTCAGGCTCTAAAACCGCATAAGCCAATGTCTTATAACACATACATACATACTATTGGCTTGGTTTCTCTGAGTAACTCAGAATAACATAGCTTACTTCTGAATGTGGGATTTCAGTGCAATATTTCTGAAAAACTGCCCACATGTAAATCTATGCTTATTTCATTCTACCTTTTCCAATTAGTAAATATTTCAGGTTCATGATGAGTCACAATATTTTTGCAGGTCGTAATAGCTTGCTTGAAACTAATAGATGAAAATATGACTTTAGAAATACAGAGCATTTATCTATACATTAGTGCGGAAAGTTTCCACTAACAGACACTTGGCCCACCTTTCTCTTTACTCTCATTTAGTAGTTTTTATGTCCTAATGAGACTCAAAGTAACCAAGCTTAGGGAACAGAATGTTTGACACACTCTTAGGAGGTGCGATGGATGTCACAAAGCCTGTAGGCATTTTGGAAATAGGCTGTAGTCTTACTGTACATGAGTTGTATGGACAAAATGTAATAAGGCAAAAACCTTTTCCCTAGTCCAATATTTCTAAAGCTGTCCCTAGCTTAAATATCCTTCCATCACCTAATTTACATTCATAAAATTTTAGGTGACATTATTAAGGGTCATGCAAAGGCCAGAGAAACCAATAATTGCTTTTACCATTATATTAAATTATTCTTAGAAAATTTTAAAATTCTAAGTCATGCAGTACCATCTCATGAGCACTACTGGTTGTCAAAATTATATTCAGGCCTTACTCTAATAAATTTTTCATATTCTCAAGAGAAAAAATGGCTAAGTATTTTAAAAATACATTGATATATAGACAAGGAAATGCATAATCAATTGTTGAAAAAAGGGTATATCCAAATTGGAGGAAATATTCTGAACTATTTGTTAAGTAGATGTAACCTGAAAAAAATGATATATTATAAAAAATTGTTGCTTCTTTTTGCTCTGAATTAGGTGTTAATGCTGGTAATACCCATTAACAAATGTCCAGTGTCCAGCTGGCTTCCTTAATTTTTTTTTAGATAGCTTTATTGATATATAAAAGTGCAGCTATTTAATGTATACAATTTGATGAGTTTGAGCATGTGCATATGCTGGTGAAACCATCATTATTTAGTTTTTTAAACTTGATGTCCTTCTCTAATACATTTGTGTGCTCTTAGGAGGGAATTCAGTCTGTAGGATGTTATCTCCAGAGAGTCAGGGAGAGATAAGGCATTAGGCAAGTTCAATGGCAGAACTGTAAGTTGGCCAGATCCGTTTACTATTTAGACAGTTGCATCTATTGAATCTAATTAAGAAAAGGGAACCAGTCTGGGAAAAAATAAAGGTGATAAACTTCCCTGGGAACCATTAAGTAACTTTAGACAACTAAAACTCTGCAGATTTCAGTCAAGTCGTTACAGAAAGAATTGTGTACGGGTATAACGAATGCATAAGATGCAGGCAGTGAAAACATTCAATCTCAAAGATGCAGCCTTATAATTAACTACTGTCTTAGAGATGAAAATAGGAAAATAACGGGCCCAGCTCTACCACAGCGAGAATTTACTGTGCAGGTTATAGGCCTTGGCCTCTGCATCCTGCATCCTGTCTAAAATTGAAATTGCTGTCAATGAAACTCATAAATTATAAACCAAGTAAACTTAAGTACCCAGAGGTAAGTCTGTTTCTTAGAAGCTGAGAGGTTTACAAAGCTGGGAAGACTTAGAATTAAGTATAAGAGTGATTAAATTAATCCAGTTTATAGAATGGACATCTTTGTGTAACATTTAGAAACACTCTTTGTATGGTTGTTAGAGTGTTTAAAATATTTAACAGCATAGGAATGTTGGCAAATATTACCAATTTTCTTATCAATATATTCTCACTTATTACACTATTTCTAAGAGATTTTTAAGTATTTGGAGAATGAGCTTTTTCTGCTTGTTAACAGAATGAGCTTTTTCTGCTTGTTCAAGTTCTTGAAGTCATGGAAAATAAAATTATAAGCATTAATATAAATGTAGTTAATTAGCTGATTGTTTAAGGGTATTCTATTAAATTTGAGATAATCAGACAATAATTAAACTTTCTTCGAAACAAATGTTTTATTTTACATAAAATTTATATATTTATAAATAGGTAAGCCATAATTAAAGAATACTAGCCCTTTTAAACTTGTCATTTCAATGAAGTAGTAAACTCCATGTAATTCTAAATAGTCTTTTATACATATAAGCTTCTCTCAGTCACAAAAAAATCTTACATTCTTAAAAATAGATTATTATAGTTCATTTAATAAGGGGTGTATGTAGATAATAAATACTACTATTCATATTTTAAGCCAAAAGAACAACAATCATAATGATAGTAATACAAATTATATATTTTAAAATCATGGAAGTGCTAAAGCACTGGAAATTAAGGGGCTATTTTAGGCTTTTTGCTTCTAGGTCACACCACTGCAGCTGAAATTGAGATTTAGGTAAATGTTTCTGCTTTGGTTAGCATCATTGCGGCAATCACACTGCACCACACCACAAAACTAGAGGCTAGGAAATCCAGCCACTGCTAACACTCTATTTTGCCAAAGTCTGCTATTTTATCCAAGATGAAGCTTGCTGAATCTGACACAAGTGTCTGAAAAAGGAGATATGGTAATATAGAATTTAACCTTCCTCCTCCTTCAAGTAGAGGAAGGGTAGCATGAGGGTTGAGAGGGCTACACGATCATCATGCACATGAATGATTAGAAAGTTTCCAATAAGTATGAGTGATAAAGATTTTTTTTTTTTACTTTAATTTCTGGGACATGGGCAGAACGTGTGGGTTTGTTACATATGTACACATGTGCCATAGTGGTTTGCTGCACCTCTCAACCCATCGTCTAGGTTTTAAGCCCTGTATGCATTCGGTATTTGTCCTAATGCTCTCCCTCCCATCGGCCCCCACCCCCAGTCAGGCCCCTGTGTGTGATGTTCCCCTCCCTATGTCCATGTGTTCACATTGTTCAACTCCCACTTATGAATGAGAACATGCAGTGTTTGGTTTTCTGTTCCTGTGTTATTTTCTGACAATTATGGCTTCCAGCTTCATCCTGCAAAGGATATAAACTCATTCGTTTTTATGGCTGCATAGTATTCCATGGTGTATATGTGCCACATATTAGAAATAAAGATTTTTTTAATGCCTGAACGAAATGTGTTTTGACATTGAAATTTTACAGATTAATTGAGAGGTGCTTATTTTGAAACAATTAATTTTAGAAGGGCTACCTGTAAGAAGACACTTTGTTTTAGCAGTTATACAAAGCAACATCATTAGGCAGCATAAAACACAATCGGTGCATCTTCAAGTAACATGAGAAACAGATTACACATCTCCTTTTCCTAGTGCTAAGTCTGACATCATACCTAAACCTCACACTACTTTAGTCTTAGAGCATAGAATTAATATGACTAAATTGAAAAAGGTACTTTAATATGTCATCCTTAACAATATTGTTAAAAGACATTGTCAAAGTGTTATCTATAAATCCCCTGCTTTGGTGTTGAAAAATATTGTGGTATAGGAATAAAGAAGAGTAGCAGGAAAGGAAACACAACTGAAAAATATAAGTAAAAATAAAAAAATATATATATAAGTAAAAGTAAAAATAAAAATAAAAAAGTAAAAATAAAAATAAAAATAAAAATAAATTCCTATTAAAAATAATAGGAATAAAGAAGAGTAGCAGGAAAGGAAACACAACTGAAAAATATAAGTAAAAATAAAAATTGGTAATATATTTTGATCCTAAATTATAAAGTTTAAACACACAAATTGTGAAGACAGGCTAACATCTGATAATTCTGCTTCTCTGTTATTGGGTTATTCCACATGCAAATGAAAAAAATCTCACAGGATGATGAATTCCACTTAGTTGAAAAATACAGGATCATTGTAACAATAGAATAGATATATATTGACAGTAAGTACACACAAAAGTTGTACCATTAATATTTGATTTATTTAGGCAGACAAATAGAAGATATAAAATAAAATGGAAATCCTATGAGTCAAGAGGTAAAAACTCAACTTTGGTTCAGAGAAGTGCTGCTTTGAAGTCCCAATTTTACTATCTATCTCTTAAAAGTCCTAATGTACCTCTAAATGTATGCAGATAGTTTCATTTATAACATCATCAGATAAATTAAGGATATTCAATCATAATTGCCATAAATGTTTCAAGTATTTTGGCAGGTCTTTTAAAATTTATTATTTCAGTTAATGTGGAAATGTTGTTATTTTTATTTATTTTAAAATATTAATCTTCCTCTTACAGCACAACACTTTGAAATGCTTTTCTTATTCCAAATTTATTTTCAAGTAACCTACATTAAAATTTTGTTTTGATTTTTTTACATTTAAACTCTACTGCAGCCAAAATGTATCTGGACTTATGATATGACTTATTCGTCTCATTTGTGTGTGATTACCCAGCGTTTAACTATTGGTTTTGTGTCATCCCTCCCATTTTTTTTCCTATATAGTCTCCTGCCATCATTGCATAGGGACCAATTATTTTTCCCTTGTAACATGGATGTGAAGCTAAAGTTAGCTGAACAGTTACCTGAACATTTTATCACTTTTCTTCAGAAAATTGACATGTATCTTATTTTTTTCTTTTAGCCTTCTGAATGCTATTTCTTTCTCTTTGTACTTCAGTATTTTTCTTAAAATTTGCAATAGTTTCCCCAATTTTCCTTGATATTTTATCTATTGTGATTTGGGTTTTTGTTCCGTCGTGTATTTTTTCTGTTCAGAAATGTTGTGTGAGTTTACTTTGGTCTAAATCAGTCTCCATTTGGACTTTAGAACATGCTCTCCTGGCAGTAATAGGCATAATTCAGGCCCTGGTCTAATTGCTCCTGTGTAGCAGGCATCATATAATGCAGCTCTACCATACTAAGCTAACTTCTTTTTATTTAATCTTTTTAAAATTTAAACTTTTAATTTAGTCTTTTTATTTTTATTTAATTTTTATATCGCTCCCAGTAGAAGCGATATAAGTTGCTTTAAAGAAGGTAAGGCAGTCTACATTTTTTTTTTACCAGCCCAGAATACTCAGTCCCTAGTGTTTTCAATTATTTCTCTCCATGATAATTCTTTATGCAAGAGTAGTAAACATTATACACATTACTGCTTCAATCATTCGCCTCTATGCTCCACTTTCTTTCCACCTAAACCATAAGGAGTAGAAGAAGTAAGGTTGGCAACACCCTGTCTCACTTGGAATGATGTACTTAGACAGTTGGATAGTGAGTTAAACCATTTTCTGGTGGAAGAAAATATTGCATTTCTAAGTAAACTTAGTGAAGAAATGCCAAATCCATTCCCTACCTACTTGGTAAAAGTTGGTACCAATTTATTTCTAAGAATAAATTGTAATGTTATTATACATATATTTTAATTTTTTTCTTTCCTTTAGTAAATAAAATTTAACTGGAGTAATCCTCAGGTTGGACAGACACTTGTATTTTGCATAGTCTCCACATATATTTATGTGATAATGAGGAAAGATACATTAGTGGCTTTTAGCATGATGTGATTTAAAAGCAAAAGTCCTATTTTTAAATATTGCCTTTTGAATGGAATACAATTCTTCAACAGTGACCAGACAATATAAAATATCACAGGGTTTATATTACCTTGTTCTGTACCACGAAAGTATAAAAGCCAGATGATGCTGCGCTAGGTAATTTTGACATCTACATTTTCAAGTTACTGCATATTACACTTAACTGCAGTCTATTTTCCATATTATATTTTTCCCACTTGTTAGTGCTGATTGCTTATGTTTTCCTATATTTGCTCAGTTACATTTTTGAAATAATGTCCATCATCTAATATTTAGCTCTGAACATTCCAACTTTTAAAGCTTGCTACCAAACTATAGTATTTCAAATTCCTTCAGGATCCTACATTTTTGTTATCTTGAATACCTGTCACATATAGAAGATTCTTATTTTCTACAACTAAAAGGGTGATTGGTATATAAAAAAATGGATCACTACATCAAAACCAAGAAAATCCTTTGAAAGGTCATGTTATTTAGGCATCATTGTTCAATGAGTTACTTATTTAACAACATACACTAGTAAAATTTTCCTTATGAGTCTATATCTTGTTCACAAATGGAAAACAAAATATTTTATTATTTTGATATCAGCTCAAATATTTTTTATTTAATTTTCAACTTTAATGTTAAAATTTGTCCCTAAAATTTAAGTTTTATAGCCACATAATCACTTTCAAATTACTCTAAGCAACTTTCAAGTAGCACAATGCCTGGCACCTGATAAGTTCTGTAGTTCCATTGTTCTTTATCCTGACAATATTCTAAAGAATGTTATTTCCTTATTTGGAAGTGTCAATATTTTCTTAACGTATTCTTCTGAAGACATTATTTTTGAACCTATAATTTCTCAATTGAATTTGAACATTTTTAACCATGTATTTCAGCAATTCCAGAGAAAAGCATTTTAGAGTTAAGTACTGGTTATCTCTAAGGATCTCTACAAATATTGGACATCAGGTACTTTTTACAAATTATTGCTCTATTTCTTTACTTAAACACTCACTTTCTTCATCAGAGGAGCCAGAGACCAAGAAACAAACAGAAAATGAATATGGATATTTAGTTTATCCTTGTAAACTGACATTTAGTCTTTGTCTTAAAGTTACACATTTATTTAATTTTTTTTTTTTTTTTTTTTGAGACAGGGTCTCACTCTGTTGCCCAGGCAGGAGTGCTGTGGCACCAACTCACTTCATTGAAATCTCAACCTCCTGAGCTCAAGCAAACTTCCCACCTTAGCCTCTCTAGCAGTTGGGACCACAGGTGCATACACCATGCCCAGCTAATTTCTGTGTTTTTGCAGACAGGAGGTTTTGCCATGTTGCCCAGACTGATCTGAAAGTTCTGGACTCACGCCATCTGTCTGCCTCGGCCTGTCAAAACGCTGGGATTATACACGTGAGCCACTGTACCCAGCCTATACACTTATTTTCTTCATCATTTTATTCTGTACCTAATTGTAAAGATTATTTCATTGTCTTTTTTTTTTTTTTTTTTGATTGTATGGAATTTTGTTTGCAGAAGAAAGGAGTTAAACTGCTCTCCTGCAGTTCCTTTCACTCCCGTTTCCATGAGGTCACTTTCATTGAGGCAGGAAATTTTCCCTGACCCCTTTGTGGGTGGGAACTAGAGAGCACGGGCACTAGGACTAGCCGGCCACTTCCATGCCAGCAGGGGCAGATTCCACTCACTTGGTCCTGCTGAGTTCCACCCCTTGCAGGAGGGGGAGAACAGGTGAGCAGGTGCAGGAGCTAGGGCAAGTGCCTTTGGGCACTGGCAGGAGCGAAACTCTGTGAGGCCCTCTGGCAGCATCAAGGAGTTGCCAGTGACCCCTGAAACTCCAGAAAGAGAGTTACAGTCAGTTGTCTTTTAGCTTTGCCATCCACGGAAGGCTTATTTGTTAACAGGTCAGTGGAGGGTCAGTGTGACAGTTTTTTGCACCGGCACCTGAGTTCTTGTCCAGCATCTGGGAGGAATAAGGGCCTATAAACAAATTGGAGATGGTAAATGTGGGTGGTTTTATTACCATGAAAGTGGCTCTCAGTGGGAAGGGGAGCTGGAAAGGAGATGGAAAAAGAAGGTAATCTCCCGGAGTCCAACCATCCCTAGCTAGACTCCTCTCCAAAGCTACACCATCAAGCTGTCCCTTTGAAGTCAAGCTGTGCTTCTCTCCAACGTCAAACCATAGTCTCCAATGTCCAGCTGCTTTTCCTCTTCTCCTCCTCTCCTCTGCTGGTGGAGCCTGGGGTTTGTATGGGCACAGGATGGATGGGGCAGAGTGGGCCATGGGTGGTTTTGGAAAAGGCAACAGTCGAGCAGGAAGACAGGAATATATGTTCTCACTTTGGGTCATGGTTCCAGGCTTGAGGGTTAGGGCCCTCACCGGGGAGGCATATCTAACTGCCATTGCAATACGGATGATGACTGGTCTTAGCTACTTCCTGCTCACAGGGGTATTGTTTTGGGGAGAAAGCAGTCAGAATTCTCCCAGAGGCCTATCTATGGGTCCCTGGTGAAAGGGAGTCATTGTCCAAGGGTCCAGTTGCCTGATTGTTTGGAATTTCATGGCCTCTGGGCTAGTAGAAACAATATTTACAAGGTTAAGTATGCATGGATCAAATATGTGTATTATACAAAGAGAGATAAAAGGAGAGAATCTAATGCCAAATATTACAGAAATAGACATGAAATATACTAATCATTCTGAAAACAACATTGTACCCCATTGTATAAAACACAACAAAGGTAGAGACAGCAAGCACAGGTAAGACTATAAAGAACATATTCATTAAAGTTTTATTATTAACACTTATCTTGTGTGACTTTTAGCTTGAGGTCCCCGATCTCATCACATTGGTACTTTGGATGCTCTTCTGGGTTAACATAGGTAACTCTGCCAGCTTTCCAGTTCTTTACTCAGGTATAATGAATTCAAGAATCTATTCCAGTGACCTATTTTAATAGACCGAAGTGGTCATTTTCAGGAGATTCTCTAAAGTACTATCCGGTCCCACGGCCTGTTTCTGCAGCATCCTCCTGATATCAGGGCCTGCCTGAGTAATACATTTATCCTTTAGGATTAGTTGTTGCTTGACTAAATCAGGAGATAGACAGATGTGCTTTACCAAGGCCCCTCTTAGCCTTTCCAGGAAGTCAGTGGGATTCTCATCAGATCCCTGGTCTATCATGGATAGCTTGGTATAATTGAGAGGCTTAGATCTAGTGCTACATAAGCCCTCTGTTATGCACACCTGAAAGTGTCTCCTCTTCCAACTTCCAGGAAACAAAGAAGGCAGTCTCCTTCCAGGCATTCCAGTCATTCACCTCATGGTAAATAAATAATGTTGTTTGCTAGGAGAAGACTCCTTATTTTTGAAATATTTTTAGAATTTTCCTGGTTTAGGAATGCTTAAGTTAAACAATCTTAGCCTCTATGGACTTACCGGACTCTAAAACACATCATTTATGCTGGAGTTTTAAGTGGAGATATTTTATAACCTATATGCTCCCTGCTGTGTGGGGTGCTCCAAGTTATCTAATTAGCAACCTCATCTATGACTCTGTCCCCAGGAATAAATTCAGTAAGAGGAAAAATGACTTACAAAACCATGTTTGCTATCATAGACATCTTCTTGCTTTGCCTATTACTCTTCAGTGTTTATATCCTTGAAATTATCAGTAAAGCTTGACACTGGAAAAGAGCTCTGATTCATGAGTTTGGTTTGATAGTCTGATCTTTTGTTTTAGCTCAGTCTATTTATTTGTCTTTGCAGTACCCAGTCATTCAGAGGACTAGCTTGTCAGTCTATTCTCCTTGAAAATTTGTCTATTTTTCTTTCTTATTTTATCTTTTTATAAAAACAAATGATTTGTAAGCAACATTTCCTGAATGATTTATCTGTCTTCCTCCTCTTTTCTTTATCGTTTATGCCAATGATAATTAGCTTCTGATACTTTTCCTCACCCTAATTTCTGTCCTCACTCTCAGGATTCATTTTTATATTATGTTAAAACTTATTAAAATAAACTTTTGGAATTGAAGGATCCCATAGTCCAAGAAATTCCAAAAGTTTAGAGATATCAACCCTAAAATAAAATAAGAGGCCAAACATTTCAAAAGTGAACAAATACAAATAATAAAGGTACTTTTAAATATGGTAGTTAAAAGTATGCATAACAGGCACAGTAAAAATATAGTGAGTTCTAGACTCAAGGCACTTACTGACTTAGAAAATTTGAGTAAGCAGATATAATCCTTTGAGTAGTCTAGTATTACACATCAGAGAACAGTTAGGAAGTCATTCAGTGATGGAAATTCAGTTTGCTGCCTTTAGAAAGAACAATCTGAAATCCAACACCTGAGAAGCCATAGTATGAAACATGTGGTAAAGCTACATGGGGAAAAAACAACAAATTTATAATCTGTCACTTTAAAAAGAACTATGTGGCCAGGTGCAGTGGCTAATGTCTGTAATCCCAGCACTTTGGCAGGCCAAGGCAGGTGGATTGCTTGAGCCCAGGGGTTTGAGACCAGCCTGGGCAACCTGGTGAAACACCTTCTGTACCAAAAATACACACAAAAAAGTAGCCAAGCATGGTGCACATGCCTGTAGTCCCAGCTACTTGGGAGACTGAGGCTGGAAGATCATTTGAGCCTGGGAGTCAGAGGTTGCAGTAAGCTGAGATGGCTCCACCACACTGCAGCCTGGGTGGCAGAATGAGACACTGTCTCAAAACATACATACGTACATATATACATAGAACATATGTTGTGTAGAAATGTGAAATATTTTATCATAAATTTTATGTCTCAAGTATAGTTTCTAACAATAGTTTCTAAAGTCAATATATTATGTAAATAATGATGCAATATTGAAGCAAAATGAAAGTAACTGCATATTCAGAATTTGGTTAAATTGTTTACTTTCAAAATCTAAATGTCAGTGAATAGGTATTGTATTTCAAATCCAAATACCACACAAAACAGTAAGTATACTCATTATTTACTATTACTTTACCTATATATTTATTTGCTAATGTACTTAAATTAATAAAGTCCAAATGTAACCTGCAACATTTATAAATTAATATTATGCTAAAATAAACAGGATTTTATCATCTTCCTCAAGGTATGATTGTAAAAATAAAAACATTAGGTTCATTATCAAGTGAGGAATAAATTTTTGGTGAAAAGTTGTCCAAAGGCCATACAAGTTTAATTTTCCTTTTTTAAAATTAAAACCTTATTGCAAGGTAATATGCATTTAATAAAATTTTCTTATATTAGTGTACAATTCAGTGGTTTTAGAACTTTTATCATCCTTACAGGAAACTCTGAGCCCATCAATAGTTACTCCCTTTCCTCCTCTCCTGTCCATGACAACCATTAATCTTCTTTCTGTCTCTACAGATTTGCCTACCTTGGACATTTCATATAAATGTAATTATAAAATATGTATATAACTCTCTGTTACAGTTAGTATGATGCTTTCAAGGTTTCTTCTTGTCATTACATGTATCAGTACTTTATTTGTGTTGTGAAATAATGTTCCATTGTATAGATACATTTTAACCTATTTATCAATTGATAGACATGTGGATTGTTTCCTCTTTGGGTTAATATAAATAATGCTGTTGTAAATTTTCATGTGCAATTTCCAGCATGACCACATGTTTTTAGTTCTCTTCACCCTTCCCTGGGAATAGAACTGGGAATACCATATAACTGCTGTGTTATATGGTAACTCTACGATTAACAGTGCAAGTGTTTTCCAAAGTAACTGCAGCATTTTATATTTCAGCAATGCATGAGAATTTCAATTTCTCCACATGATGGACAACAGTTACTATGGCCTGTCTTTTTTATTATAGCCATCTTAGTGGATGTAAAGTGGTACTTCATTGTGGCTTTAATCTGCAATTCCCTGATGACTAATTCTATTGAGCATCTTTTTGTGTACTTCTTTGTCATTTAATATCTTCTTTGAAGAGGGAATGCCTAGTCAAATCATTTGGTTATTTTTTAATTGGCATATTTGTCTTGTTAATATTGAGTTATATTTTTTGACAGATTCTGAATAAAAGTTCCTTATAAGATACATGATTTGCAAATATTTTCTCCTCTGCTCTGTGTTGAAAGAGGTTTGTTGGATTTAATATTATTCTGAAGACTTGTGAGGAGATCATTGTTAGCTAAACCAAATATTTTTATCTGATTCTATCTTTCAATAATCTTTTCTCTCATTGATATTTTGATATTTTTGAAGAACTGCTTGTTTTATTTTTTAGTAACTGCAATATTTTCAATAGTAAACTATAGCTTTTGTTTCAAATAAGGCATTTTCATGTATCTTTTTACATTCCATTATATAAAGTTTGTGATTACAGTGCAAAATGTTACCAGTATCAATTTTAATACTGCCATATTCATGTTCCACCTTCTCAGAAAGACTTTGAACTCTAAATAAAAAATATTGAAGTAATATATTTGAATTGTTTAATGTTTTATTTCCCCTCTTGAGGATTATAAAAATATAGAAAAATTTATTAAACATACACATATTTCTTTAACACAAAAATGTGATATAGTATAAAGCTCTCTGAGTCTAGAGGAGTTTTATCTGGTAAGCATTTTCAGTAAAAATGAAATAATTGAGTTGCTGGTCTTGGTGATAGAGTATAAATGATTTATTTGAGATCTTTGTAAAGTATGAAATAATCATGTAATACCCACTGATAGTGGTTCTTCCTGGGTTTTACTGTTTTCTTCAACTTTAGTCCTCTTCAACTAATTGGAGCCCTTTAAATTGGGAAATACAATAATTGCATTCAGACTGAGATGAATAGGGTTGAGTGGGAAAAATGGGAATGATGGAAAAGTCTTGGTAGGCTTAATGGGAACTTCACGGAGTAGGCTAGGGAGAGGGGAGTCAAGAAAAGAAAATTTGGGTGATTGGTAAATTAGCAAGAAACATCATTCTCATGCTGCTGACATGAGGAGAAAATAATATTGCACTAAAAAAGTTTACTTCAACATTAAAAAATAATAAATAAAAATAATAAAATAGCCAAAATGATGTTAGAATTACTATATGTAAAGTCATTTGTTATAATGGGGTAAGAATACAGTTCTTACAGCAATGTTGATATTAGTGTAATAAAAAAATTGTAAGTCCAACATGATTGTCTAGGCAACGGATTTATTGATTTTATATCACTCTTGTTAAGAACCAGATATTTTCTACCATCTGCTTGAAGTTTCAGGAATTTTTGGTGTCCTCTGGCTTTGAAGATTAAATTGGAGATGACTAGGTATAGGACCAGTGTCAAGGAAATACACCGAGAATTTCATTTATGTTACCTAGTTTGCCAGGAAAAATAAATACATTTGTATTTCTGGGTTATTCTGTTGCATCACAATTTAAAAATTTCTGTGTAAGCCATTGGAGATACTCAAATCAAATTAGACACCACTATGATGAACCAAAGCTTTATATTCCCAGATTAGAAAATACTTTATAGTAAATTTTCAAAGAAAATGTCTGTAAAACTAGAGTAAAATGATGAATGAACACAGTGTTTCCACACATTTATGCCACTACCTCATACATGAAATGATGGTACAGAAAAGAACTTGTATTTTATGTAGGCCTCATTTAATAGGAAAATTCGAGAGCCACTTGTGATTATAAACTGGTGTTGCTCCAAAAGGGAAGATTAACTTCAACAACATAGGTAACTCTTCATTGATGTTTTCAAGTGACCCAGGGTATGATCAACTCAGCAATGCTGATGCAAGTGTTATTAACAATTAGGAAAACAATGGTTCCAGCTTCTAGCATATAAAATATGTACACATGAATAAATTAATTTTATTCCTATTTATTACTGCTACTAGTAATGCATCTTAATGTTCTATTGTTCTTAGTTACAATATATTTTCATCCACCTTTTAGAAAGCCTAAAATACATTAATAAATGTCCCCTCATATCATCTGGAGCTTTTTTTACTAGTTGGAGAAAATATGTGTACAATTATGTTAAACAATTTGATATATATGGCTAAAAAGAGGATTTGATTGTTCTGGTTTGTATCAAATTGCTACAAAGTAAATAAGTGTAATTTGGAGAAGTCAAATAATTTGTCAATACTTTATGAGGTATTAATCTCAGCCACTAATTACCATATGTATTAGCTTCCAACTTTATTAATAATCCCTCATATCTATACACATTTCAACTAAACAAAAACCGAATGATGGACAAATAATTCACCACTTACTCATTCTACTTGGTCCATTCTACGTTCCTTCTGTTCATGACTGGCACCATCATTTATCTAGTTCTCAGTCTGAAAATGGGGGGATCATTCCCGACTCTCCTTAGGTGTTTCATCCCTTATAAGATATGGCCCAGTTCTTACAATTTCACTTTTTTGGTAATTCTAGAATCTTTCCGCTTATATCCTCCTCCACTAACATGATTTTAATCAGATTTATCCTCATCATTTTTTAGATTACTATTATCAATTAACAGACACACCAGTATCCATACTTCCTTGCTACAATTTCCAATGTGTAGCCTAAATTAATTTTCAAAATGTAAATCTGATATTGTCACCAATTCATTTTTATCAATGGCTTCTGTTTTGTGTACATATACACACCTACATTTATATCCACATATGTACATGTGTATTTTGTCTGAATTTTTTAACCTGACTCTTAGTGCCCATTAGACTCTTTCCCTTGTCTTTCTTGACACTTTCATTTATGTGTGCTTCTTTCAATTCCTGCAAAATGTCAGGATACCTCTGCCACTACATATCATTGTGTTCATCTGCCTGGAACACGTTTCCTCTTCTGCATTTGGTTAAATCTCTCAACTTCAAACGTCACTTTTTCCAAAAAGGTTTTATCTGCACCCACGACTGAGACTAACACTATGTATATGCCCAAATAGATCACTTATTAGAGCTATAGGTTTACATTGAACTGTGCGATTTTCTCTGTATTCTTTCCTAAAAAGAAAGCAGAGAATATGCCCATTTTGTTCACCATAACAATTAGCTCCTACTGCAAGAGTTGGCATGTGTTAAAGATTTAAATACTTTTTAAATGAATGTGTGCATTTGATCTTGAGTGAATAAATAATCTACTACTATTAATGTCTGTTTTTTAATGTGGTTTCTTATCACACAAACATTTAATAAATTTCCAATTTTGTGGACTTGTAATTTTCTTTTCCTTGCAATTTGAAGTGACATACAATACACAATTTATCAGTTTCTTTTCACACACTATTTTTTGAATAAAATAAAAAAAATTCAATTTTTGGACTTAACCCTGAAATCATATGTAATAACTGGGATATTTGAATATCTTTTCATAACACATCAAAAGACTCTTAGTTGTAAACATGAATATTTAGCCTTCTTTTTCCTTAGGATTAGTACCATTGTAAAGAAGCTTCAGAACATTCCTAATTACTAATTTCCTCATTAAAAATCTATGTAGACAGAAAAATCATTGCAATGTGAAAGAACTAATAAGAACCTATTTTAACTTTCCTTATCATGGAAACGAGATATCAAAAATTTAAATCACAATCTAGTCTCTGACAGATAGTAAGTACTAAATTGGAATATGTCAAATCCTTTGAAATATTTTTACTGCTTAGTTTCTCCTTTTGTTCCTCATTGGTACCAAATAAAGTACACAGAGGGAACACAATTGAGAAACCAATTGTCAGTGTTAGATAATTAGCTCTATTATTCCCAAATTTAAATATTAAATTTTAATATATCCATTACAAAATTGTAGAATTATAAGACTAACAAATTGATGCTCATATAGTGTCTAACTGATAGCTACAATTAAAATTTTCAGAAATAATCCAAGACCCTTGGAAAGATACTATGTGCTTTGATTTTGAAGATTTTGCTTATCACTAATATATTTTAGATAATTTAAGATAAATTATCTATAATAAATTATTTTAAAAATTGTCTACATATAAACTCTCATTTCATGGAAAACTCTACTTAAATAATTTTACATTGAATTATTTAATCAAAGAATTAATCAGTTTGAAATAAAATACAGTACAAATAAAAAATAAACACTTTTACAAAAATATACCAAAAGTGTTTCTTTAAAATCTAAACAAGAAAATTGTATTCTGCTATTGGGTAATTTTGTTTCAAATAAAATATTTGAAAATTACTTTTCTGTATATCATTGCTTTTTTAGTTCTTTGTCTTCTCTATGTATCTTGATCTTTCTTCCTGAACATTAAGGAGATGGACTTTGCTGCCTGTGTAGTAACTTCAGACCTTACCTCTTCCTTTTATTAGCTGAGTGACCCTAGGTAATTTGTTTAACCTCTCTGTTGTTGATTTGTATAATCAAGAGACAAATAGTAGTACCTATGAGTAGGCCATTAATAGGTTTAAATAAGTTAGCACAAGTAAGTTATTTCATTTTTGCTGAATAAAACAGAATATGTAATAAATAGATAGAAGATATATAATTATAAATGATATAAAAGGTGTATCATATATAATATACACTACATATTATATACTCCATATTATATAATATAAATTATATCAATATGTCATATATGTATGTATATATCATACATGATATATCATATCAAATATATGATATATGTCACATAGATATAT